>NC_091987.1:179441378-179814819 GCF_044704955.1 Pristiophorus japonicus | reverse complement strand
TCTCCAACCCCCAACACTCTCCACTCCAACCCCCAACTCTCTCCTCTCCAACCCCCAACTCTCTCCTCTCCAACCCCCAACTCCTCCTCTCCAACCCCCAACTCTCTCTCTCCAACCTCCAACTCTCTCCTCTCCAACCTCCAACTCTCTCCTCTCCAACCTCCAACTCTCTCCTCTCCAAATTACAACTCTCTCCTCTCCAACTTACAACTCTCTCCTCTCCAACCTCCAACTCTCTCCTCTCCAAATTACAACTCTCTCCTCTCCAACCTCCAACTCTCTCCTCTCCAACCTCCAACTCTCTCCTCTCCAACTTCCAACTCTCTCCTCTCCAGCGCCAACTCTCTCCTCTCCAACCCCCAACTCTCTCCTCTCCAACCCCCAACTCTCTCCTCTCCAACCTCCAACTCTCTCCTCTCCAACCCCCAACTCTCTCCTCTCCAACCTCCAACTCTCTTCTCACCAACCTCCAACTCTCTCCTCTCCAACCTCCAACTCTCTCCTCTCCAACCTCCAACTCTCTCCGCTCCACCCTCCAACTCTCTCCTCTCCAACCTCCAACTCTCTCCTCTCCAACTTACAACTCTCTCCTCTCCAACTTACAACTCTCTCCTCTCCAACCTCCAACTCTCTCCTCTCCAACCTCCAACTCTCTCCTCTCCAACCTCCAACTCTCTCCTCTCCAGCCTCCAACTCTCTCCTCTCCAGCCTCCAACTCTCTCCTCTCCAGCCTCCAACTCTCTCCTCTCCAACCTCCAACTCTCTCCTCTCCAACCTCCAACTCTCTCCTCTCCAACCTCCAACTCTCTCCTCTCCAACCTCCAACTCTCTCCTCTCCAACCTCCAACTCTCTCCTCTCCAACATCCAACTCTCTCCTCTCCAACCTCCAACTCTCTCCTCTCCAACCTCCAACTCTCTCCTCTCCAACCTCCAACTCTCTCCTCTCCAACCTCAACTCTCTCCTCTCCAACCTCAACTCTTTCCTCTCCAACCTCCAACTCACTCCTCTCCAACTTCCAACTCTCTCCTCTCCAACCCCCAACTCTCTACTCTCCAACTCTCTCCTCTCCAACCCCCAACACTCTCCTCTCCAACTTCCAACTCTCTCCTCTCCAACCCCCAACTCTCTCCTCTCCAACCTCCAACTCTCTCCTCTCCAACCTCCAACTCTCTCCGCTCCAACCTCCAACTCTCTCCTCTCCAACCTCCAACTCTCTCCTCTCCAACCTCCAACTCTCTCCTCTCCAACCTCCAACTCTCTCCTCTCCAACCTCCAACTCTCTCCTCTCCAACCTCCAACTCTCTCCTCTCCAAACTCCAACTCTCTCCTCTCCAACCTCAACTCTCTCCTCGCCAACCTCAACTCTTTCCTCTCCAACCTCCAACTCTCTCCTCTCCAACTTCCAACTCTCTCCTCTCCAACCCCCAACTCTCTACTCTCCAACTCTCTCCTCTCCAACCCCCAACACTCTCCTCTCCAACTTACAACTCTCTCCTCTCCAACCCCCAACTCTCTCCTCTCCAACCTCCAACTCTCTCCTCTCCAACCTCCAACTCTCTCCGCTTCAACCTCCAACTCTCTCCGCTCCAACCTCTAACTCTTTCCTCTTCAACCTCCAACTTTGTCCTCTCCAACCTCCAACTCTCTCCTCTCCAACTTACAACTCTCTCCTCTCCAACCTCCAACTCTCTCCTCTCCAACCCCCAACTCTCTCCTCTCCAACCCCCAACTCTCTCCTCTCCAACCCCCAACTCTCTCCTCTCCAACCCCCAACTCTCTCCTCTCCAACCCCCAACTCTCTCCTCTCCAACCCCCAACTCTCTCCTCTTAACCCCCAACTCTCTCCTCTCCAACCCCCAACGCTCTCCGCTCCAACCTCCAACTCTCTCCTCTCCAACCTCCAACTCTCTCCTCTCCAACCTCCAACTCTCTCCGCTCCAACCTCCAACTCTCTCCTCTCCAACCCCCAACTCTCTCCTCTCCAACCTCCAACTCTCTTCTCACTAACCTCCAACTCTCTCCTCTCCAGCCTCCAACTCTCTCCTCTCCAACCACCAACTCTCTCCTCTCCAACCTCCAACTCTCTCCTCTCCAACCTCCAACTCTCTCCTCTCCAACCTCCAACTCTCTCCTCTCCAACCTCCAACTCTCTCCTCTCCAACCTCCAACTCTCTCCTCTCCAACCTCCAACTCTCTCCTCTCCAACCTCCAACTCTCTCCTCTCCAACCTCCAACTCTCTCCTCTCCAACCTCCAACTCTCTCCTCTCCAACCTCAACTCTTTCCTCTCCAACCTCCAAATCTCTCCTCTCCAACTTCCAACTCTCTCCTCTCCAACCCCCAACTCTCTCCTCTCCAACCTCCAACTCTCTCCTCTCCAACCTCCAACTCTCTCCGCTCCAACCTCCAACTCTCTCCTCTCCAACCTCCAACTCTCTCCTCCCCAACCTCCAACTCTCTCCTCTCCAACCTCCAACTCTCTCCTCTCCAACCTCCAACTCTCTCCTCTCCAACCTCCAACTCTCTCCTCTCCAACCTCCAACTCTCTCCTCTCCAACCTCAACTCTCTCCTCTCCAACCTCAACTCTTTCCTCTCCAACCTCCAACTCTCTCCTCTCCAACTTCCAACTCTCTCCTCTCCAACCCCCAACTCTCTACTCTCCAACTCTCTCCTCTCCAACCCCCAACACTCTCCTCTCCAACTTACAACTCTCTCCTCTCCAACCCCCAACTCTCTCCTCTCCAACCTCCAACTCTCTCCTCTCCAACCTCCAACTCTCTCCGCTTCAACCTCCAACTCTCTCCGCTCCAACCTCTAACTCTTTCCTCTTCAACCTCCAACTTTGTCCTCTCCAACCTCCAACTCTCTCCTCTCCAACTTACAACTCTCTCCTCTCCAACCCCCAACTCTCTCCTCTCCAACCCCCAACTCTCTCCTCTCCAAGCCCCAACTCTCTCCTCTCCAACCCCCAACTCTCTCCTCTCCAACCCCCAACTCTCTCCTCTCCAACCCCCAACTCTCTCCTCTTAACCCCCAACTCTCTCCTCTTAACCCCCAACTCTCTCCTCTTAACCCCCAACTCTCTCCGCTCCAACCCCCAACTCTCTCCTCTCCAACCTCCAACTCTCTTCTCTGCAACCTCCAACTCTCTCCTCTCCAACCTCCAACTCTCTCCGCTCCAACCTCCAACTCTCTCCTCTCCAACCTCCAACTCTCTCCTCTCCAAATTACAACTCTCTCCTCTCCAACTTACAACTCTCTCCTCTCCAACCTCCAACTCTCTCCTCTCCAGCCTCCAACTCTCTCCTCTCCAGCCTCCAACTCTCTCCTCTCCAACCTCCAACTCTCTCCTCTCCAACCTCCAACTCTCTCCTCTCCAACCTCCAACTCTCTCCTCTCCAACCTCCAACTCTCTCCTCTCCAACCTCCAACTCTCTCCTCTCCAACCTCCAACTCTCTCCTCTCCAACCTCCAACTCTCTCCTCTCCAACCTCCAACTCTCTCCTCTCCAACCTCAACTCTCTCCTCTCCAACCTCAACTCTTTCCTCTCCAACCTCCAACTCTCTCCTCTCCAACTTCCGACTCTCTCCTCTCCAACCCCCAACTCTCTACTCTCCAACTCTCTCCTCTCCAACCCCCAACACTCTCCTCTCCAACTTACAACTCTCTGCTCTCCAACCCCCAACTCTCTCCTCTCCAACCTCCAACTCTCTCCTCTCCAACCTCCAACTCTCTCCGCTCCAACCTCCAACTCTTTCCTCTTCAACCTCCAACTTTGTCCTCTCCAACCTCCAACTCTCTCCTCTCCAACCTCCAACTCTCTCCTCTCCAACTCCCAACTCTCTCCTCTCCAACCCCCAACTCTCTGCTCTCCAACCCCCAACTCTCTCCTCTCCAACCCCCAACTCTCTCCTCTCCAACTTTCAAGTCTCTCCTCCAACCCCCAACTCTCTCCTCTCCAACCTCCAACTCTCTCCTCTTCAACCCCCAACTCTCTCCTCTCCAACCCCCAACTCTCTCCTCTCCAACCCCCAACTCTCTCCTCTCCAACCCCCAACTCTCTCCTCTCCAACCCCCAACTCTCTCCTCTCCAACCCCCAACTCTCTCCTCTCCAACCCCCAACTCTCTCCTCTCCAACCCCCAACTCTCTCCTCTCCAACCCCCAACTCTCTCGTCTCCAACCCCCAACTCTCTCCTCTCCAACCCCCAACTCTCTCCTCTCCAACCTCCAACTCTCTCCTCTCCAACCTCCAACTCACTCCTCTCCAACCCCCAACTCTCTCCTCTCCAACCTCCAACTCTCTCCTCTCCAACCCCCAACTCTCTCCTCTCCAACCTCCAACTCTCTCCTCTTCAACCCCCAACTCTCTCCTCTCCAACCTCCAACTCTCTCCTCTCCAACCCCCAACTCTCTCCTCCCCAACCCCCAACTCTCTCCTCCAATCCCCAACTCTCTCCTCTTCAACCTCCAACTCTGTCCTCTCTAACCTCCAACTCTGTTCTCTCCAACTTCCAACTCTGTCCTCTCCAACTTCCAACTCAGTCCTCTCCAACTGCCAACTCTCTCCTCTCCCCTCTCACACTCACAGGTGGAATAAAGTGGTGTGCCTTTATGGCATGTGCAGCAGCAATTAGTCTTAAACGGCCCCGAAATGTCGACACATCGGAAGACAAAAGTTATGACAAAAAAAAATCACAAAATCTTGGAGACCTCCAACTGCCACTCCCGCCCGGCGACTGCCGCTGACACCCACACAACGGAGTCGAAAGTGGCTCCTGATGGGACCCAGTGGCAGCGGGCGGCAAAAAGGTAGGTGCCGCCCGGGGGCTGCCGAGAAATTGGCGGCGACCAAATTCGGCTCCATAATATTTATTACTAAAATAATTGGAGTGTTTCTTACCTTATGTCTTCCAGTCCCGAAGTCTAATGACCTAAATCCACAAATTCAGTTGACTCGGCAGTATGGAGTCAATCCCAAAGCTGAAGTGACTTGCTGGTAACAGACCTGTTATATATGACCTGTCAACTGACCCATGACACTACATTGTTATGTCGGCGCTGATGACTTTGACACCTCTCTGTGTACGGTGTAGCAGTGGGTCGACTCTGGTCATGCTGTCAGCTGGTGTCGACAATGCCGAGACGGTAACATTGATGAACCTGAGTCACCTGACAATTGTCATAACCTAATATCAAAGGAACATTGACCCTTTGACCCCTTCTGACCGTTGCGAGGGGTCAGGGGGCAGAAACTCTGATCACAAAATACCTGGGCAGGTGCAGGCAGGGACCGATCCAGGTAACCCGGCTGCAAACCCCAAGAATACTTAGCGTGACCCAGTCTGTAGGTCACCGGTATAAACGCCCCCCACTAGTGAGTCAGTGACCACTTTAGTTTTTGTCAGTGACCACTTTAGTTTTTCTGGCAACTCCGTCAGTGGTAAGTCTAGGAAAGATCTAACCCCGTTATTTGCCAAAGATATCTATGTATTAGAAGGTGTTGTTTTCAATTTTCAAAGAAGTACAGTATACTGAAAATAAGTGAATGTTTTTGACACCCCCAGTCTAGCAGCCTACACAATATCCGACATATAACATAGTTAAAACTGCATAATTGATGTTAAAATTCTATTTTATTGTTTACCCATTTTTACGCCCCAATTTTTTGGCGCCCCCCCAAATTTTATCGCCCTAGGCGACCGGCTAGTTCGCCTAATAGTTGCGCCGGCTCTACAAAGAGATAGGTTTTAAGGACCATCTTAAAGCAGGAGAGGTAGAGATTAATGTACTCTTGGATTTATGCAATTAGCTATTTGTAAACTATGACAACTCACTTTAAAATGGCGTCTTGGGGGAGTTCTTCTAAAGTTCCCTGTATTTTGTAGTTGAGCCGGTCTGTGGAAAACCAATCAACTGGCTGACTAATGTAAAAGCTCTTCATCTTTGTTAGACACAAATGCTTTGTGTTAACTATTCATCTGGGACCTCTGACAATCGAATTTGTCGAAGTGTAACCTCATCGTCTTACTCTGTGTGCTTTTCAATTGCTTGCTGTTAATGTTGGTATGAAGGATATTCCATGGTTTCGGAATGAATTACTGAATGTATATGGCCATTTGTTCTCACCCCAGCTGAGCACACAAGCTCCATTGTAAATTGTGGTTCAGGACTTACCAATCTACATGGCTGATCCCATATTCAACAACAACAAAGGTCTATGTAGCCTTAATAGTGTGTTGTGTTTTCAGCTTATCAGCCACTTTCTCTGTCTGACCCTGCTGGAAGAAAGTGTCTGTAACAATATACATTCTCACATAGTGAGACATTCAAGAACGGAAAGACTGCACTAGTGTTGAGTTCATTGGATTGCAAATTGGATGTTTGAAAAAGGCCACATTAATCTCTCATGGACTGATCTCCTGGTATTTTATGCAATAATTTTGCACGCACTATTTTGTTCTGTATCTTTAATCCTATGTTACAACAGTGACCACACTCCAAAAGTACTTCCTTGGCTGTAAAGCGCTTTGAGACATCCAGATGTCGTGAAAGGCGCTATAGAAATCCAAGTCTTTATTACTTTTTTCTTTGAAACATTTAATTATATGTAATTCTGGTCAGTAGTTTTGCCGAGACAAAGAAATGTAATGTTACAATATTTTCTATCTTCTGGTTTGCTGAAGATATAATGGACATTCTGCAAGCCCGCCAGTGAGCAATTTATCATGATTAAGTTTAATTGTTCAATCTAGGCTGTCGTAGCTTAGTATGACAGAGGTTATTAAATGTTGGTTTCAGGTCAGAAGAGAGATGCTTGTGGAAATTATCATCAAGCCTTTTGCATCTGAACTGTAGCACTTGCTTCAGTTGAAGGAATAACTAATTTACTTACAAAATTAGGGGTCATGCCCAGGGATTTGTTCTAAGTCTTCTTTTGATGCTTTTTTGTCTTCCATTTATCTAAATAATTTGAACACAGGCACAAGGGAAATCATATTGAAGCTTGTTATGATAACAAATTGGACACATTGCAAACTGTGAGGAAGGTTGCAGGAGATAGGTTAGTGGAGTGGGCAGATAGGCGGCAGATAGGTGTTCATCGAGCATGAGAAAAGTGTTCACCCCCATTCATAGGCTGATTACTTCCCTATGCACCAGCTATCCCCACAAAGGACAAATGGGATTCGGGGTTTTACAGATCAAGGCATTGAAAATAACAGCGAGGAAATGAGATTGAATTTGCACAAGATAGTAGGTAGGGCACATTTAGAGCTATGGAAAGGGTACAGTGACAATTCATTAGAGTTACACAAGGAATGAAAAGTTATATTTAATGAGGAAAAGCTAAAAAAAAAATTGGGGCCATTTCACTGGAGCAGATCCTGTGAAAGAGGATCTTACCGAGGTTTTCAAAATTCTGAAATGATTTGTGAGAATAGTTACAGATTATTCGATTCCACTAGTTGCCAAATCATCAGCAGGGGGGCATAGACGAGGGAATATCACCATAAGAATGAAGAGGGAAAGTAGAGAAAAAGATCATACAGAGGGCTATTAGAATATGCATTCTTTACCACGAGTGGGTATTGAACAGAGACTATGTGCTCAAAATTCCAGGGTCGCTGCTTGCTGCCGGAAGTGCAGTGGAGTAGGACCATTAGCCAACCACTGGCCAGGACATGGGGCTCAGTTTTCCCCAATTATCTGCATTGTTTTTTTTGGTGTGCACCGTTTTTTGGGGGAGTAAATTAGAAATCTCCGAGTTTCCCCAAAATTTCTGCGCTAGGTAGGATTTTTTTAGGCTACAATTTCTTTACCTCATTGGGGGCGTAACCTGTCACCTTCGCCATTTCTGGCCATTTAAGCAAGTTTGGCCAGCTCCGATTTACTCCAATTTTTCTTAGGACGGCGTATGTAACCACTCTAGAAAAACCTTCTGGGCAGTTAACAAAATCGACACAGGTAAGAGAATCAGTGCAGCAGATGCAGTTCCACGGCCCGGACAGCAGCGGCAGAGAGGGAGAGGGGGTGGGGGGAAGATGAGAGGGGGTGGGAAGATGAGAGGGAGGGGAGAGGAGAGAGGGGAGAGAGAGGCGGGGGAGAGAGGAGAGAGGGGGGGAAGGAGATGGGGGGAGGAGAGATGGGGGAGAGGAGATGGGGGGAGGAGAGAGGGGAGAGAGGAGAGTGGGGGGGGGGAGGAGAGGGGAGAAGGGGGGAGGTTTTCCGGCCACGGTTAGGGGCAGCACTGGGCACTGGGAGGGGAGTATGGGGAGGAGGGGATAGACTTTTGGCATAACTTCATGCTGGTAAGCTGCTGCAATGTGCAAGGTGCTTGTGCAGGTTGCTGTGAGCTGGCCAGAATGTATTGTATGCCTCAGACCACAATGTGTCCCTCGTTACCCTGGCAACCCGTTTTTTTTGGCGCAGATCTTACGCTCCACTCCCAAAGCTAAAGGACAGGCTACGCGGTGGCAAAATCAACAGTTCAAACGGGGAAAGTTGGGTGATTTTTTTTTGCCGTAGCTGGGCCCCCAGAAAAACGGGCGTAACTCTTTAAGTACGCAAAAAAACGGTATTGGGGAAAATTGAGCCCATGGACCCTTCTTTAAATCCCGGGGACAGGGTCATTTATATAATTGAGTTGGGCAGCCTGCACCTTTACAGGTATACGTGAGGTGCCCGTCCTGAGTGGCCACCGAAAACTCAGCGCAGCACCCTGCTACTTCAATAGGGGGCGACAGAGACCTTTACCGAGGAGAAGAGGGCAGGCAAATTGTTTAAACTATTCCCTGAGGAGAAAGGAGAATCTCAATTGGGATCAGTTGCCTTTGCAAGAATCTTTTTTGGTGGCCTTAGGAAGTCCAGAATGGATGCTGTGCCTGCTCTTGGCAAGCATGGCTAAAGAGGGCAGAAATTGTAGAATTCCCAGGGTGGCTCAGGAACTCCCATGCCCTAACATACTCCCCAAAGTCCTGGAGAGACATAAAGAGAGTGGCTGGATTGACTTCCCTATCAACCCCCAACTGAGATTTGGGCTGCAGTGTAAATGGAGCAGAAATCAGAAAAATCCTTTCCTCCCCCTACCTGATTGGCAAACTGCTCTCAGTGTGTGTGTGTGAACTTCAGCTGCTTTGTCCAGCAGGTCCTGAGATTGCTACTCCTACTGAGGGTGATGGCGGGCGGGGGGGGAGGGGTGCAGAACTATTCTCTTAAATTACTTCACTACTTAGATTTAGCTTTAGCTATTGCATTAAGAAATAGAATATGAATCTTTTTCTGGTGCAATCACCTCTCCTATCTCGTATGTCAGGTGAGTCTTCTTTCGTATGCCAAAAACAAATCAAATGTCAGATATCCGGTGTAACAGCATGGATATCTTGTGGGCTGCCTGCGAATTCCCTCTGAGGACAGTGCTCGATGATGTGCTCCAGGGTCTGATTTGGAGCTCCACAGTCACATGATGGGGAGGCTTTAATCTTCCACCTAAGGAGAAGGTGGCAACATCGACCATGACCGGTTCTGAGGCGGTTGATGGTTGTCCACTGTTTGCGAGGAAGGTGTAATCCTACAGGTTGTACTGCATGGGTCTTCTGTAAGGAATCCATTCCGTAAGTCGCAGTTCTTCCAAGCATTTCTAGGTGAGTGTGTGACAGCCTTGGCATTGAAAACTCCACTAGGTTACCATGAACACAATGAAACACAAATTTAGTATATAATAGATTTATAGATATAGAAATGTGTGTGTATGTGTACATTTAACTTTGAGTTGAAAGTTAAAGAAAAATCCTTTTACAATTTTAAACCGTTGTTATAAACCTTATAAAGCTTAGTAAAAGGATTTTGATTTAATTTTACACACAGTAACTGTGATTAACTTTCTGTTGCCAAAAGGCAAGAACAAAATGAGCTTACAAAGTAATGTGATGATGCTTAGTGCAGGTTCGCTGCAGGTTAGTGAGGGCAGGGGAAAGTTGCAACAGGCCACCAGAGAACAGGCAGAGGGAGTTCTGTGTTCAATTCCGGGCACCGCATCTCAGGATGGATATATCGGTCTTGGAGGAAGCCAGAATGATACCAGGATTTAAAGAATTAAATTAGGAAGACAGCTTGAATTCACAACCTATCCAGATGAACCTTTTTCTAACTATCATTACCATTTCAATTCAGCCCATCATCCCTTTTGACTCTCTAATCTCTCTTGCCTTCCACCCTATCACAGACCTTCCCGTTTGATCTTTCTTCCCCTCCCCCTGCTCTTTTTGAACATTCGGCAGTTCTGACTAAGGATCTTCGACCCGAAATGTTAACTCTGTTTCTCTCCACAGATGCTGCCTGACCCGCTGAGATTTCCAGCATCCTGTTTTTATTGCATTAACTTGACTTGTATTCCCTTGAGTTTAGAAGGTCAAGCGGTCATTTAATCAAGGTGTTTAAAATAGTAAAATGATTTGAGTTAAATAATTTCTGCTGATAGAGGAATCCAGAACAAGGAGGCACAATTTTAACATTAGAATCAGGCCATTTAGGAATGAAAGCAATTTTTACACAAAGGATAGTGGAAAACTGGAATTCTCTGTGGATGATGGGTCAATTGAAATTTTCAAGACTGAGATCGCTAGATTTTTGTTAGGTAACGGAATAAAAGGTTATGGAGCAAAGCCAGGTAAATTGAGTTAAGATACAGATCAGCCATGATCTAATTGAATGGTGGAACAGGCTCAAGGGGCTGAATGGCCGACTCATGGTGTGACACCCATACATGTGGACCCATATTCAATTCCTGGCCAGTGCTGAGCTCAGTCAAGGCTGCGGTAAAGGCACTTCTGTTGGCCTTCATGTCTCGACTGTGCAGGAGAAAAATCAGCCCGGAAAGGCTTCACACTCCTGATTTCCAACCTTTGTCTCTAAGTGTGGTTATTATGTGAGGATAGGATTCATCTTGGCAAAAATAGTTTCCTAATGGTGGATAGCTTGCCAACACTCACTCTCAAGGCCCAAACACGAAAACTGCCCACTTGGCTGAGGTGCCACAGGGCTTCCAGTATCAAATCGCGAATCAGTACCATCAGGAGTGAAAATTAGAGGCCAAAGCAATTATGTAACTCATAATCTTGACCACAAAATCAAGGCTGACACTGCAGTGCAGTGCTGAGTGAGTGCTGCACTGTCGGAGGTGCCGTCTTTCAGATGAAACATTAAACCGAGTCACGGTCTGCCCTCTCTTGTGGACATAAAAGATCCCATGGCACTGTTCAAAGAACAGGGCAGTTCTCCCCAGCGACCTGTCCCAATATTTATCCCTCAACCAACATCACTAAAACTGAATATCTGGTCATTTATCACATTGCTGTTTGTGGGACCTTGCTGTGTGCAAATTAGCTGCCACATTTTCTACATTAGAACAATGATTACACCTCAAAAAGTAATTGGCTCTGAAGAACTTTGGTACTTGTCCTGAGGTTGCAAAAAGCATGATATAAATGCAAGTTCTTCCTTCTCTTTAGCCTGTCAAGTTTGCAGCTGGCTCAAAACGAGCGGGCAACAATTAATGGACTTGCATTTATATCGTGCTTTTCACAGCCTCAGGACATCCCAAAGCTCCTCAAAGCCAATGAATTACTTTTTGAGATCTAGTCACTGTTCTAATGTAGGAAATGTGGCAGCCAATTTGCGCACAGCACGATCCCACAAATAGCTTCTGATTTCCTGCTGATAACGCTCCTTTCTTATGGTCTGTATTTCCTTCTTGTTGTAGTGCCAGCAGAGGGAGTGAATATAACCGCACAAAGCCATACTGCCCACGGCATCGTCGGCGGGTCGGTCTTACTGTCTATACACTACACAGCCAGCAGTTCTGAGACCCCCGTCATTCAGTGGCAGCTCAAGAGGGACAAGCCCATCCCATTGGTCCAGTCCTTTGGCACACGCATCCTGGGTAAGCTCCGGCCGGAGTACAAGGACCGGATTGTCATCTTCCGCAACGGGTCCCTGTTGATCCACAACCTGCAGCCTGCTGACGAGGGAATGTACGAGGTCGAGATTGCGATCACAGACGATTCCTCCACCGCAGTGCAAACACTCAACTTAACTGTCGATAGTAAGTGTGCGGGCTGGCAGGCTGTCCGTGCAGCCAAATTCTGATTTGTACTGAATGACTTAGAAATTGTACCCCCCTCCCCCCAAGCCCCACATTAGAAAAGTAGTCATTGCTTATCCCCTCCAGTTTCCCACTCTGCTCTTTCAAACACACTAAACTGGATTTTCGGTTTTCTAACGCCTCAGTTAATGGCCAGAGGGGGCGTTAATGCGAGTGTTAGAGCTTAGTGACCAGGAGCACAGCTTATAGAGCACAAACCCAACAGAAAATCCATTAGAGGCTCACCGTGGGGCGCAAACCAGTAGCGCCTGGTCGCTGACGATCACTCTGATCATGACGTATTCCACGTGCAACTTGCACGCTTGAGCCCCAGTCGATAAATTTGGTTTGTGCGCCTCAGTGACCGCCCACCAATAACAACATCTGGAAAAACAGTGGGTGCAGGCTTGCAGAGTCGTTAACTGATGGCTACTTAAAGGAATGAGGAAGCACTTCCCTCGGAGGCCACAGTCAGTGCAACACACAGCACGGTGCATGAGCCTCCAAGTTTGCTGGGGCAGACAGACATAACAGTACAGATTGAAACAAAGTGATTTTGAAAACTTTAATGGGTGCATTACTATGCCGCGCCTATAAGACTCGGCTTTTCCTGGGATCTGATTCGGAGTTCGGTGCATGAGCAATGGGTCCACAAAATGTACCGACCAAACGTTGGTTATCGCCCCCCCCCCCCCCCCCCCCCCCACAGCGGCTGATTTAGCACCGCTGTCAGCTCTTCGACCGATTCTGACAAATTTCTGGTCAGGAAGCGCAAACTTTTTCAAGGCGCTAAAAGTACCGCTCCGCCTGGATTAATGCTGCAACAGAGGCGCGACTGAATTTCCCCCCACTGACTTGTACTGGCTATTGTCTCATGGACTCCAGCCTCCTCTGCCAAATACCTATTCTTGTACGAGTGTAGGTAGTGAGTTTCAGCAGGCTGTTCAGCTGCAAGGAGAGGGGTTTTCATTGCTGATTATGTCCTGACCCAAAATCACAGATACAGCTTCCAGTAGAGGGCACGGGATACAAAGGGTGAAGACTGAAGAATTGATTTGCATTTACATAGAGGTGAAGATAAGATCTGAGGTTCCACATCCCTAACCCTAGGGAAATTGTAAATGATTGTAATGCACCCAAAGACCACTCAGGCTGATACTTGCTAACACAGCTCAGACTGGAAGTCAAACTTGCCACTGCCCTGGTCAGTTTGGCTCAGTCTAGCACCAGGCTGTGCTGAGTTCCCTAGTCCCAATGACTGGGGCACTCCAGTTATAATTAGTGTCCCTGGATCCACGAGGGAAGTAGAATGGTTTCTGGTTCCAGCTCCTGACTGACATGCCGTGATCCCTGCTGTAAAATGCAGATATTCTGATACCTGGTGAGAATGGGATTGGGTTTCCGAGTCTGGAGTCCAACTGATATGGGAGGCAGCCAGAAAGTATCAGTAAGGTATTACGACAGCTAGAAGACCAGGCTGTACCTGGACGATATCCACCAGCAGTAGCATCGCAACCAACAAGTAAAATCTGTTCTTGTGTTATTAGATCTGCCAACATGACTCATTTTGGACCCCCCTCTTTTACAAGCCCATTTGGTACCTCCCTAACACTCGTGGTTAAGGGAAAGGGAACATTTGACATCTGCTATGCCCCCAGTTTGTACTGCGGTCTGCTGTCTGGTTGAACATAATAAAATCACTGGTAGTGACCCTCTCCAGATTGCCTCTGGTAAACTTTACCCCTTTTTCCGAATGACATGCATTCTATAGACACAGGTGATTACTTCACCTGGTTGACCTGAGGGGGTCTGTTTTCCTGGCTGCCTTCCCATCTTCCACCCACCCTTCATAAACTTTAGCTCATCCAAAACATTACTGTATTCTAACTCACACCCAGTCCCGTTCGCCCATTGCCCCGTGCTTGCTGACCTACATTGGCTCCCCATCCACCTAAGCCTGAAATATAAAAATAGAATCCTCGTGTTCAAATCCGTCCATAATCATAAGAACATAAGAAATGGCTGATCTGATCATGGACTCAGCTCCACTTCCCCGCCCACTCCCCATAACCTCTTATCCCCTTATCGTTTAAGAAACTGTCTATTTCTGTCTTAAATGTATTCAATGTTCCAGCTTCCACAGCTCTCTAAGGCAGAGAATTCCACAGATTTACAACCCTCTGAGAGAAGAAATTTCTCATCATCTCTGTTTTAAATGGGCGGCCCCTTATTCTAAGATCATGCCCTCTATTTCTAGTCTCCCCCATCAGTGGAAACATCCTCTCTGCATCCATCTTGTTGAGCCCCATCATGATCTTATACGTTTCGATAAGATCACCTCTCATTCTTCTGAATTCCAATGAGTAGAGGCCCAACCTACTCAACCTTTCCTCATAAGTGCCCCTCGTTAACTCTGTAACCTCCTCCAATCCTCCTAGAGCACTGTGTTCATCCCACCATTGGCAGCCATGCCTTCAGCCGGATAGTTCTAAGCTCTGAAATTCCCTCCCTAAACCTCTCTGTCTCCTCATCTCTTTCTCCTTTGCTTAAAACCTACCTGTTTGATCAAGCTTTTAGTCACCTGTCCTAAAGTTTTCGGACTGGATTTTCGGCTTTGCTCATGGGGCGGCAATGGCGGTGGGGCAGACCTGATAGCGCCTGTGAACAGTTTGCACCTCAGTCAGCAAAATTGGGCAGCTGGGCCCTGAGTGTGGGGCAGAGCAGTAAGGGAGGTGTTGCACACTCTCTTAGGGCGCCAGGCCGGCTGAGCGTGCGAAAATCCTGAGTTTAACAACCGGCCCGGGAGCGCTCTAAGAGAGACCTGGGGGGAGAAAAAAACCTGGAAAAAACCCACCAAAAACATTCCCAATAAGTAACCCACAACCCCACAACATAAATCACAAAAAATAAAAAACAATCATCTTTACCTGAGGTGGACATTACTTACCTCACTACAACTGCTACAGCTCAGACCGCGTATTTCCACAGGCGGTCTCAGCAGGGCGCTCCACAGAGCGATACGGGTCGGGCTGGAACCATAAATCGAGTGGTTGTCGCAATCAGGGGCGTTGCACACCGGTTTTCCTCTTCTAGGCGGTACTGCTCTGAGCCGCCTAAACCAGCCCCGGAAATCCTGGCGGGCTGCTGGTTGTTGGCCACCCGCCCGGAAGAGCTTATCGCCGCCATTGCTGCCCCTCCGGGGTGAAAACAGAGGCGGCAACAAGTGGAAAACCCAGCCCTTCATCTTTGGCTCTGTGTCAATATTCATCTGATTACGATCCTGTGAAGCACTGCATTACGGGTGCTATATAAATGCAGGTTGTTGTTGTTGTATTACATGCTCGATTGTTTTACAGCCTTGAGCCCATTGTCTGTTTTCTGCCTTGTGTTATCCAGTCCCTGTGACGAAGCCCGTAGTGGTGTTGTCATCCTCCACAGTACTGGAACTAAGTGAATATGTCACGTTGAACTGTTCACATGAAAATGGAACCAAACCGATGTACACATGGCTGAAAGGAGGGAAGCCCCTGGACAGCGACGCAAGGTTCTCTTTTTCCAGTGATCAGAAAACCCTGACCATCACACGGGTCCACATCACCGACGATGACATTTACAGCTGTACGGTGGAGAACCCAATCAGCAGCTCTCGAAGCACGCCAGTCAAACTGACTGTATACAGTGAGTCCATGAGCGATATACAGGGGGGCTCAGCATGAACAGTAGGAAATAATGTGGGAAAGTGGGATATATACTCTCGGGGTCAACGGGATTTATAGAGGAGACACAATGGGGTGAAGCAGGATATCTATAGAGGTGACAGTGGGGAACAGATAAAATAATGTGGGAAAGTGCAATGGGATTTATAGAGGAAACATTGAGGTCAACAGAAAGGAAAGTGGGGCAAGGTGCTCTGCTCCAGAGAGCTGTGGAGGCTGGGTCATTGAATGTATTTAAGGTGGAAATAGACAGATTTTTGAACGATAATGGAGTAGAGGGTTATGGGGAGCGGGCGGGGAAGTGGAGTTGAGGCCAAGATCAGATCAGCCATGAATCTTGTTGAATGGCGAGCAGGCTCGAAGGGCCAAATGGCCCACTCCTGTTCCTATTTCTTATATTCTTATGTGCATAATGGGTGACTGATCCAATATCACCCATTTACCAATAATGCCTAAAGTTACAATTACCCCAAAGAGTTTAAGTGCAGATAAGGTTACTGAAATGCTGTGTGTGGATTATGATAAGTTCCTGAGCTGTTGAATATAAGGTTAGGTAAGCATTCTGCACCCATTGCTTGATTTACCTGTGTAAAGTAACCTTATCTGCATTAAACTCTTTGGGGCACAGGGGAACTTTGCAGGGCCTCTCCGCGGAGGGTGTGGTTTAAAAGGTTCATGAGGGAGCATCCATTGTGCAACTCTATCACGAACACTGCCGGGTTTGTGGGGTGAGGGGTAGGGCTTCCATGGGTGGAACTTTGGAGGTTTGGAGCTATACATGATTCATGCCCCCATTGAAGACCCAGAATAGCAGGAGATAAATGATGGTGAGAGCCATAAACTCCCTCCCCATGAAGCAATTTGGGTTCCCCAGAGTCCCCTGAAAAAGAAAGATACTTCAATTCCCTTCCAAAAATGTTTTTCACCTCTGACTTTCGGGGTCCAGACTCAGACCCTGGGGAGATGTGCCCTACCTCCATCAGTGTCGGGTATATGTGCCAATTGAGTTCTGACTCAGTGCTTAAGAGCAAGAACTTCCAACTTAGGAAGTCCCCACCCCTGGCCCTGCTCCATTACGTTGATTGCCTTTTTGGGCCAGGCAGAGGCTCCTTCCTCAGAGCCATCCTGAAAGCTTCCACCAGGGGTCTGTCAGAACGGCCAAACAATGTTGGTGCCTCACTTAGTTGGGAAGACCCTTTTCATGAGGACAAAGAAGGTTAAGAGTAGAACTGGTAGAGGTATTTAAAATTATGACAGGTCTGATAAGGTAAATAGAGAGCAACCAATTGCATTGGCCCATACATCGATAACTAAAGGCCGTGAATTTAGAAAAAGGGAGGTTGGCAGAATTTTATTTTAATGCAGAGAGTTGTTAGAATGCCCTCCCAGAATCACAATCTTTAAAGCTTTTCAAAGGGAAATGGATGAATAGTTGAAAATGAAACATTTAAAGAAGTATGGGGAAAAGTCAGGGGAATGGGACTAAGTAGATAGCGCTTTCACAGCGACAACATAGGCACAATGGGCCAAATGGCCTCATTCTCTGCTGTAAAAGTCTATGGGGGAAGAAATTGGCCTCCATTTGCTTCCCGTTAGTGCCTCTGGTGGGGCGATAACGGGGCGCTCGCGGCTTACCGACCGGGCGTGGCGCAAGTACTGATGTCCGTGAACTTTCCTGCCAAGTTAGTGCTGGCAGTAAACCTTACCGCCTCGATCTCCTGCACCCTGGAGATCGTGACGTCATCCGGTGCTCAGCACCCCGTTATTGTCCCAGATCTTAAATTCGCTTCCGCCCCCTGCAGCATTTGCAGGCATCAATAACGGGAGCTGCATGAGGCGTTGTGAGGTCGGACGGCTGCTTGGAAAGCAGTAATTAAAGGCGTTGGTGGCCAGGTAGGCCAGAATTTTATTTTCATCCCACTGTGCGGCGATTTGAACTTTTCCCATACCGCGATTGATCAGCCCTGCTCTCTGAGCGCAGGTGCCGTCGCCGACCAGTCGAAGCCTTACCATCAAATGACCTCAGCATTGGCCCTTCCCTTTAAGGGAGGGAAGGAGCCTGTGAATCCGGCAGTGCTGCACGGGACATTGTGCAGCACTCTGCTGCTACCGACCCTCTTGCTCCGTTTAATGCTCTAAGGGAAGTGGTAGCGCTTGATTTAGCGTTCCACTTCCTTCCTGGAACGCTAAACCGTACGTTCGCGCCTGATTGAATTGTGTAGCACCCGGCGATACCTTTGCGCTCCTGCAAAAACTATCATCCCAAACGGACAATTAAGATTCTCTGACAGAGTGGTGTGTGGAGAGAAGTTGCTTGATGGGCAAAATAGCCTTTTCTTATTATGTTATTCTAAATGTAACTAGAATGGTTTCACTTATAATTCAGAGGCTGGAAGTTCGGACTGTGACCTTGTTATGTTTTTTTATAGGGCGGAGCTCTTTATACATTATCCTCTGCACAGGTGGGATTTTCCTGCTGGTTACCTTGGTAACTGTGTGTGCCTGCTGGAAACCTTCAAAAAAGTAAGATTTAATTGAGGTTCTTGTTTTTATATTTTGCCTGTTGTTATTGTGCATGCGGAATGATTCATTGTAAATGGCTCATCATAAAAGGGTATGGTAGTTTGTGGTTATGTGGCTGGACTAATGATCCAGAGAACACAACTTCAAATCCCACCATGATAGTTGGAGAATTTGTATTCAGTTTAAAAAATCTGGAAATAAAACTGTTAGATTGTCATATAAACCCAACTGGTTTACTGATGTCCTTTAGGGAAGGAAACCTGCCGTCCTTACCCGGTCTATTCACGAGGTTGATTCCTGAGATGAAGGGGTTGTCTTATGAAGAAAGGCTGAGCAGGTTGGGCCTATACTCATGAGAGGTGCTCTTATTGAAACGTATAAGATTCTGAGGGGGCAGGGTAGATGCAGAGAGGATGTTTCCCCGCGTGGGGGAATCTAGAACTAGGCATAGTCTCAGAATAAGGGGTCGCTGATTCAAAACGGAAATGAGGAGGAATTTCTGCTCTCAAAGTGTTGTAAATCTTTGGAATGCTCTATCCCAGAGAACTGTGGAGGCTGGGTCATTGAATATATTTAAGGTGGAGATAGATTTTTGAACGATAAGGGTGTCAAGGGTTAGGGAGCAGGCAGGGAGTTGAGACCAAGATCAGATCTGCCATGATCTTATTGAATGGCGGAGCAGGCTCGAGAGGCCAAATGGCCTGCTCCTGCTCCTATTTCTTACGTTCCTTTGTTATCATATGTGACTTTATTTCCATACCAATGTGGTTGTACGTTAACTGCCCTCTGAAATGGTCCAGCAAGCCACTCAGTTATATCAAAAGAACAGTGGATCAAGTGAAAGATCCACTACCTTCTCAGGGCAGCTGGGGGTGACAATAAATGCCACTCTTGCCAGCAACGCATCCCGAGAATGCAGTTTTTAAAAAGTTGCATTCAAAAAGTATTACCTATTACTGCAAAGTGGATCATCTGAAAGAATAGATACCTTCCTGTGTCTGTGTAATTTTGACCATTTTGACACATATACAGACATGAACAACCGCATCAGATATACAATGTGCTCACTTAGTAATTAGGATAATCTCCTTTTAATCAAGAAACATTGGTGAAAGGGAGAAAACCACTGATTGAAAGGATGATTACGTCAGCTCCAGCTTGGCTTTTCCTGCAGTGTAGGAAAAAGAACTTGCATTTATATAGCACCTTTCACAACCTCAGGATGTCCCAATGCTAATGAAGCTAATGAAGTACTTTTGAAAAGTAGTCACTGTTGTAATGCAGGGAAACATGGCAGCCAATTTGCACACAGGAAGCTCCCACAAACATCAATGAGATAAATGATCAGATAGTGATGTTGTTTGACTGATAAATATTGGCCAGGACACTGAGAAGAACTCCCCAGCTCTTCTTCAAATACTGTCATGGGATCCTTTATGTTCACCTGAGCAGGCATACTGTGTTTAATGTCTCATCCAAAAGATGGCACATGTGACAGTTCAGCACTCCCACAGTACTACACTGGAGTCCCAGCTTAGATTATATGCTCTTCTGAAGTAGGGGTTGAGCCCACAAGTTTTAGACACGGAGGTCAGAGTGCTATCAACTGAGCTAAGCTGTCAGAGAGGAAATCAGCACAGAGGGAGATCGACAAATAGCAGTAAGAAATAGAGAGACAGTAAAACATCAGCAGGCTGTGAGGGAAAAAGAAATAATAGAGAAACAGCTGAAAGAGAAAGAGAGAGAGCAACGCCAGAAAGAAAGACTTGCATTTATATAGCGCCTTTCACGACCACCGTACGTCTCAAAGTGCTTTACAGCCAATGAAGTACTTTAGGAGTGTAGTCACAGTTGTAACGTGGGAAACACGGCAGCACAGCAAGCTCCCACAAATAGCAATATGATAATGGCCAGATAATCTGATGTTATGTTATGTTGATTGAGGGATAAATATTGGTCAGGACACTGGGGTAACTCCCCTGCTCTTCTTCGAAATAATACCATGGGATCTTTTACATCCACTTGAGAGGGCAGACGGGGCTTCAGTTTAACGTCTCATCCGAAAGACGACACCTCCGACAGTGCAGCACTCCCTCAGCACAGCACTGGAGTGGCAGCCTAAATTTTTTTTGTGCATAAGTGTCTGATGTGGGACTTAAACCCACAGCCTTCTGACTCAGGTAGAAACCCCAGAGCTCACTTCTAAACAATGTATTTATACACAGTAAACCCAGAGCTAGCTCAGTGGAATGGGATTAATATATTTGACCTGTCCACGGTACAATGTGTACTAAAGCCCATCTGGTTAAGGCACCATGCTGAGTTAAGGTACAAATCTACAGAGATTTGGACAGTAGCAATAGTTGAAGTCCCCTATTAACACAACAGGCTCCATTTCACTACTCTTATTAATGCTGGTATGCATGCCAACCATCAATCATCATAGGCAGTCCCTTGAAGCAAGGCTAACTTGTTTCTACGCCAAAACGGGATGAATTCACAGGTATTTCAATGAAGGACCTAATATTCCGGATCCCGACTACATCCTATAGGGGGTTTTTGCTCTACCCAATTATGGGGGTCTTTGGTGGCTGTTGGTATATTGGGCCTCTCTGTCCCTTCTAGGGGACGGTCCAGCAGCTTATAGAAACATAGAAACATAGAAAATAGGTGCAGGAGAAGGCCATTCAGCCCTTCGAGCCTGCACCGCCATTCAACAAGATCATGGCTGATCACCCACACCAGCACCTCCCCCCCCCACGCCCCCTCCACACCCCCGCAACCCCCCAGCTGCAAGGACCACATCCATGGTCCCTCCCGAACACATCCAATGAACTGGCATCAACAACTCTTCGCGGCAGGGAACCCCACAGGCCAACAACTTCCTAAGTGAAGAGGTCTCTCCCAATCCCAGCCCCAAACAGCCTACCCCCCATCCCAAGAGCGTGCCACCCCCCGGCTCCGGACTCACCCATCCGGATCGCTGTCCACTAAACTGCCGGTTTCGAAGTGCCCTAGGACCCCTCTCTGGTTCTAACCTCAAAATTTTGGTGGATTATGAGCTTCCATAAGGGAAAACAAAACACTCAGAGACAAGTGGCCCTTGGAATGAAAAAAAACGGGCAAGTCCAATTTATTAACCACGGTAAGTTTCCAACAAGGTCAAACTTCATCAAAGCACATATCTGACACACACTTATAAACGATGAAAATCTATGGGAAGAAACGGACACAACGAAAACCTTACACAATTTTATCTTTACAAGACATTTCCAACACCACCCCCACCCCCCTTTTTACCTGACTGACCGAGGCTGACAGTTGGGAAAAGAAACCCCAGGATAATACTTACGATCCCTTTTGACAGTTATTTTTTTTAGCCTTAGGATGGTTGGTTTACGGGGTAGCTGGAGTGAATGTTGCCTCTCCCAGTTACTTCGATCTCCGGTTCTTTAGCTGGTTGGCCTCGGAGAGTTGTTCGGTGTGCGGGTCGGCTTCTTGAGACGATGTTGGGCCTCTCGGTAGTTGGGTTGTATATTCTGCACACAAGTCGAGTCCAGGGCCCGTTCGATGGTAGGTTTCCCAGCGGGTAACAGTCCGTCTCACTATCACTATCACTATCACTATCACTATCACTATCACTATCACTAGGGGGGTAGTGCTGGACAGGCTAATGGGACTCAAGGTAGACAAGTCCCCTGGTCTTGATGAAATGCATCCTAGGGTATTAAAAGAGATGGCCGAAGTTATAGCAGATGCATTCGTTATAATCTACCAAAATTCTCTGGACTCTGGGGAGGTACCAGCGGATTGGAAAGCAGCTAATGTAACGTCTCTGTTTAAAAAAGGGGGCAGACAAAAGGCAGGTAACTATAGGCCAGTTAGTTTAACATCTGAAGTGGGGAAAATGCTTGAAGCTATCATTAAGGAAGAAATAGCAGGACGTCTAGATAAGAATAGTGCAATCAAGCAGACGCAACATGGATTTATGAAGGGGAAATCATGTTTAACTAATTTACTGGAATTCTTTGAGGATATAACGAGCATGATGGATAGAGGTGTACCGATGGATGTGGCGTATTTAGATTTCCAAAAGGCAGTCGATAAGGTGCCACACAAAAGGTTACTGCAGAAGATAGAGGTACGCGGAGTCAGAGGAAATGTATTAGCATGGATAGAGAATCGGCTAGCTAACAGAAAGCAGAGAGTCGGGATAAATGGGTCCTTTTCGGGTTGGAAATTGGTGGTTAGTGGTGTGCCACAGGGATCGGTGCTGGGACCACAACTGTTTACAATATACATAGATGACCTGGAAGAGGGGACAGAGTGTAGTGTAACAAAATTTGCAGATGACACAAAGATTAGTGGGAAAGCGGATTGTGTAGAGGACACAGAGAGGCTGCAAAGTGATTTAGATAGGTTAAGCGAATGGGCTAAGGTTTGGCAGATGGAATACAATGTCGGAAAGTGTGAGGTCATCCACCTTGGGATAAAAAACAGTAAAAGGGAATATTATTTGAATGGGGAGAAATTACAACATGCTGCGGTACAGAGGGACCTGGGGGTCCTTGTGCATGAAACTCTTAAGTTAGTTTGCAGGTGCAACAGGTAATCAGGAAGGCAAATGGAATGTTGGCCTTCATTGCGAGAGGGATGGAGTACAAAAGCAGGGAGGTGTTGCTGCAACTGTATAGGGTATTGGTGAGGCCGCACCTGGAGTACTGCGTGCAGTTTTGGTCATCTTTCTTAAGGAAGGATATACTAGCTTTGGAGGGGGTACAGAAACGTTTCACTAGGCTGATACCGGAGATGAGGGGGTTACTTTATGATGATAGATTGAGTAGACTGGGTCATTACTCGGAGTTCAGAAGGATGAGGGGTGATCTTATAGAAACATTTAAAATAATGAAAGGGATAGACAAGATAGAGGCAGAGAATTGTTTCCACTGGTAGGGGAGACTAGAACTAGGGGGCACAGCCTCAAAATACGGGGGAGCCAATTTAAAACCGAGTTGAGAAGGAATTTCTTCTCCCAGAGGGTTGTGAATCTGTGGAATTCTCTCCCCAAGGAAGCAGTTGAGGCTAGCTCATTGAATGTATTCAAATCACAGTTAGATAGATTTTTAACCAATAAGGGAATTAAGGGTTATGGGGAGCGGGCGGGTAAGTGGAACTGAGTCCACGGCCAGATCAGCCATGATCTTGTTGAATGGCGGAGCAGGCTCGAGGGGCTAGATGGCCTACTCCTGTTCCTAATTCTTATGTTCTTATGTTTTTATGTCTCTATTCTCTCTCAGTTTCTGTCTGTCTGTGACTGCCACTGCTCCTCGACTCCTTCTCCTACTGTTCCAGCTGCTTCTCCTACTGCTCCAGCTGCTTCTCCCCTCTCGGTGGCTCTGTAGGTCCTATATTTGTATCCAATTTAGTTCTGCCCTTTTCGCGCCCAAACTCAGTTGGTGGTCCATTGTGTAAGTTTGGGTGGGGAGATAGCTTTGAATATTTAATCAGAAGATGTCACATGTACAGGTAGGTGTGAGGACAGGGGTATTGTTTCAGTGCACATTGGTGCCTCAAAGTCTGTTGGTCCATTGTAACAGTCCTGGGAGTCAATCGGTTTGGGCCTCCCCTTTGATGGGCCATCACCGCAGTGATCTCAGGACTATTGTCCACTGTCCATATTAATTAGGTAGATGATGGTCCACATTCATAATTTGATTAGGGATATTTTCGAACTGGGCCGGGTAGTCCTCATTGGTTGAGGATTTCCCCGCTTCAGGCCCGACTCGACCCCTGATTGGCCTGCCAGAATGCACTTTTCCCCCATTGGCCAGTGCCTCTGTCTCGCTTGTGAGCCAGACTCCACAATGTCTGTATTTGCTTACACGTTTCCCAGCCTGCCTGGTCTGAGGATTTTACTTGGCCAAAAATGTTCATTTATAATGTATAGGACGATCCCATCTTGGTTTTCTTGTCCTTGGGATGTTCCAATAAAATGCGGCCATGGATTTTCGAGCCTTACAATTCTGAAGGGAGGAAGATGCCTGCGCGTGGATTTTTTTTAATGTGGGGTGACCGTTGCACACCAAACATCACACGGGCTTGACAGAGCTAGGTCTTGGTCCAGTGACAAGGATTACCCAAGCCGACTGGAGACCAGCTCTGCTGCACGGACCTAGTGCGCACACATATTGCAGTGTGGGCTGGCCCATGCTGCCCCTGGGCCCTCGCCTCTCCTGGGCCCTGAACTCTCGCCTCTGCTGGGCCCCGATCAATTCCCTCTACAAGCTCTTGCCACTCCTTCGCTCCTCCTGCTGTGCCTGCCCACACTGCAATCCGCAACCTGGCTTCGCAGCCATCGCCCTCCTGCAGCAGCACGCGATGCTCCCTGAAGTGGCATGTCGCCGCATGTTGCTCCCTCCAATAGCCCGGGCCTGGTCTTGCAGTCTGGAACTGCACTGATTTCTGGGCCAGGCAGCCGCACGTTGCTCCCTCTAATGGCCCCAACCTGTAAGACCATCACTAACCATCAGTATTCCCCAGATCATCATCATCATAGGCAGTCCCTCAAAATGAGGATGACTTGCTTCGACGCCGAAAAGGGATGAGTTCACAGGTGGTTCAATGAAGGACCTAATATCCCGGATCCCAAACTACATCTTGGTGCGTGGAAGATGCCTGTGCATGGATTTTTTTAACGTGTGGTGACCGTGGCACACCAGCCACCACACGGGCTTGACAGAGCTAGGATTAACCAAGACGACTGGATACCAGCTCTGCTGCTCGGACCTAGTGCGCACACTTATCGCAGTGTGGGCTGGCCCGTGCTGCCCCTGGACTCTCGCCTCTCCTGGGCCCCGATCAAATCGCTCCACGAACATTTGCCACTCCTTCGCCCCAACCTCGCCGCTCCTGCTGTGCCTGTCCGCACTGCAGTCAGCTGTCGCCCTCCTGCAGCAGCACGCGCTGCTCCCTGCAGTGGTATGCTGCCGCATGCTGCTCCCTTTAATGGCCCCGGCCTGCTGATGGCCTTGCAGCTAATGACCACTTGTCAGCCTGTGTTCTACTGCACTTTCAGTGTAACTACTTGTTTTCACACGCCTGCTCTACTCAGCTGCCTTTAGATTTCAGCTTTTCTGAAGCTAGTTTTCGAGATCGGTATGTATGGATTTATATTCCATTCGACCTATTTCTTCATCCCTTGCTGCGCCATGCACTAAGCCTGGAGCAATTCCTATATGGGACTCTGAGCTCAGAGTTTGGTTCGTGCCATTGAGAGAATGTGTCCTTGTTGGAGTAATTTGCCAGTCTATGTTAAGAGCCACATCGCGTTAAACACAGCAGCAACCTCTAGGCGATTCCTCCTCGAGTATCTGTCTGTGATGCTCCTCAACTGACCGCTGGGAGGAGCCCGTGGTGGTAAGTGGCCCAATTTCTCGGCCTATGTCTTTACCATAGACAAAGCAAGCACATTAATCCCATTCCACTGAGCTGTCTGTGGACTTGCTGGGTTGGATTTTATGTTTTTATGTTTTTGGGTGATAACAATGACACGGGTGGGAAAGTTAGCATCCGGGAATAGTTTGTGTCTCAGTAGGTAAGTTTGGGTATCTGGACCCTGCGTCAGGGGGCGCAGCGCTAAGGGAGGCCTTGTAAACCTCTCTCGGCGCAAGGATGGGAAACTCCCGAGCTAAAGAGCCAGACCTTAAAACTTAAATATACGTAACAGATGATAAGGGCAGAACATACATACTCACAATCAGGGACACCAGAACTGGCTTTGGTAATCAAGGTGAAATGAGCTTCACACCAGAGCACAATGGATTTTCTCATATTTATACCAATCAGTAAACAATTCCTAACAGACTTCCATTGACACCAGTGAATTATCTGAGACCCCACTCTTAGAAGCATAGAAAATAGGGGCACGAATAGGCCATTTGGCCCTTCGAGCCTGCACCACCATTCAATATGATCATGGCTAATCATGCACTTTAGTACCCCATTCCTGCTTTCTCTCCATACCTCTTGATCCCTTTAGCCGTAAGGGTCACATCTAACTCCCTTTTGAATATATCTAACGAACTGGCCTCAACAACTTTCTGTGGCAGAAAATTGCACAGGTTCACCACTCTCTGAGTGAAGAAGTTTCTCCTCATCTCTGTCCTAAATGGCTTATCCCTTATCCTTAGACTGTGACCCCTGATTCTGGACTTCCCCAACATTAGCAACATTCTTCCTGTTTCTAACCTGTCCAATCTCGTCAGAATTTTATATGTTTCTATGAGATCCCCTCTCATTCTTCTAAATTCCATTGAATATAAGCCTAGTCGATCTTATCCATCCACAAGGTTGTTGCATCCTATTTCTTACACTGTTCCACTGCTCATCTCTTCTTTCTAAGTACTTTTCTATTATCTCTAAACTAGCTTACCTCCTGCTAATTATGTTATTTCTTATACTATTAAACATATGTTATATTAAACTCAATCTAATCTGTTCTGTTCTTCATTCTTGATTAACATTGTGGTTAACTTCCTCTGCTTTCCATCTTATCTCACTCTGATTGTCTGGTTTGCCCAAGGATATTTCCTCCCTTTTCCACAGTTGTACGAGTCTACTGCCTGTCTCAATATATGCTAACGCTCCCATCATCCTTTGTCAGCCACTTAAGTTACCACAAGATCTAACCGAATATAAAAGTACATTTAGCAATATAGTATAAAATATTAGCATGTGAAATAGCCAGCACTATTCAACAACAGTGAAGTCCAGCATTTCGAGTTGCTGCTGACACTTACTCTGTGCTCACACATGAAACTGGTCATTGGACGAGGTGCCAGCCAGACCTGGTACTTGTGTGACTGTATCCAGAATGTGACACTCTGTTTGTCCGTCTAATGTCAAAATGAAATATGCTACATTTTTTCTGGATAAAAAATAATAAAATTGAGGTGAGGACAATATGTAATTATGGGAACTTTTACTGAACAGATCCGAATATGTCATTGTTTCCTATATGACACCTCTAAAGTACTTCATTGGCTATATTCCAGTTTTGTACTGAGGAGGTGCTGTCTTTCGGATGAGATGTTAAACCTCTCAGGCAGACTTAAAAGCTCCCATGACACTACTGGAAGAAGAGGTGGAAAATTTTCCCCGGTGCCCTGGCCAATATTTATTCCTCAGCAAGCATCAGTGAAACAAATTAGTTGGTCATTGGGGAAATTGATGGGACTGAAGGCCGATAAATCTCCAGGGCCTGATGGTCTGCATCCTAGAGTACTTAAGGAGGTGGCCTTGGAAATAACGGATGCATTCTCAATCATTTTCCAACATTCCATAAACTCTGGATCAGTTCCTATGGAGTGGAGTGTAGCCAATGTAACCCCATTTTTTTAAAAAGGAGGGAGAGAGAAAACAGGGAATTATAGACCGGTCAGTCTGACATCGGTAGTGGGTAAAATGATGGAATCAATTATTAAGGATGTCATAGCAGCGCATTTGGAAAGAGGTGACATGATAGGTCCAAGTCAGCATGGATTTGTGAAAGGGAAATCATGCTTGACAAATCTTTTGGAATTTTTTGAGGATGTTTCCAATAGAGTGGACAAGGGAGAACCAGTTGATGTGGTGCATTTGGACTTTCAGAAGGCTGTCCCACACAAGAGATTAATGTGCAAAGTTAAAGCACATGGGATTGGAGGTAGTGTGCTGACGTGGATTGAAAACTGGTTGGCAGACAGGAAGCAAAGAGTAGGAGTAAATGGGTACTTTTCAGAATGGCAGGCAGTGACTAGTGGGGTACCACAAGATTCTGTGCTGGGGCCCCAGCTGTTTACATTGTACATTAATGATTTAGACAAGGGGATTAAATGTAATATCTCCAAATTTGCAGATGACACTAAGTTGGGTGGCAGTGTGAGCTGCGAGAAGGATGCTATGAGGCTGCAGAGTGACTTGGATAGGTTAGATGAGTGGGCAAATGCATGGCAGATGAAGTATAATGTAGATAAATGTGAGATTATCCACTTTGGTTGTAAAAACAGAGAGACAGACTATTATCTGAATGGTGACAGATTAGGAAAAGGGGAGGTGCAACGAGACCTAAGTGTCATGGTACATCAGTCATTGAAGGTTGGAATGCAGGTACAGCAGGCGGTTAAGAAAGCAAATGGCATGTTGGCCTTCATAGCGAGGGGATTTGAGTACAGGAGCAGGGAGGTGTTGTTACAGTTGTACAGGGCCTTGGTGAGGCCACACCTGGAGTATTGTGTACAGTTTTGGTCTCCTAACTTGAGGAAGGACATTCTTGCTATTGAGGGAGTGCAGCGAAGGTTCACCAGACTGATTCCTGGGGATGGCAGGACTGACATATCAAAAAAGACTGGATCAACTGGGCTTGTATTCACTGGAGTTCAGAAGAATGAGAGGGAATCTCATAGAAACGTTTAAAATTCTGACGGGTTTAGACAGGTTAGATGCAGGAAGAATGTTCCCAATGTTGAGGAAATCCAGAACCAGGGGTCACAGTCTAAGGATAAGGGGTAAGCCATTTAGGACCGAGATGAGGAGAAACTTCTTCACCCAGAGAGTGGTGAACCTGTGGAATTCTCTACCACAGAAAGTTGTTGAGGCCAATTCACTAAATATATTTAAAAAGGAGTTAGATGTAGTCCTTACTACTAGGGGGACCAAGGGGTATGGTGAGAAAGCAGGAATGGGGTACTGAAGCTGCAGGTTCAGTCATGAACTCATTGAATGGCGGTGCAGGCTCGAAGGGTTGAATGGCCTACTCCTGCACCTATTTTCTATGTTTCTATGTTTCTATTATCACATTGCTGTTTGTGGGAGCTTGCTGTGTGCAAATTGGCTTCCGCGTTTCCTACATTACAAGAGGGGCTACACTTCAAAAATATTCAGTGATTGTAACACTCTTTGGGACGCTCGGAGGTTGTGAAAAGTGCTATGTAAAAACGAGTCCTTCTTTCAAATAAACAGTAACTAGCCCCAAAGTACATGAAAATCAATATGAAGGACAGTGTGCTTCAGGCCTCACTGGTTTTGTCTTGTTTTTTCAGAGGTAAAAGAAAAGGAGAGAAAGAGGGGACCCCAGGTTCTGCGGAGCGGAATGAGAATCAGGCCAAACATGAAGGTAAAGTGTGGTTTGAGTTAGGTGGGATGGTGTGTTGGCTGTGGGGAGAGAGAGTGGAACTCACACCTTTGATTCTCGACATGGCTAGTTCTGATCCAGCCTGGTGAGAAAGGGTGAGGAGGAGATACCCATCTTGGCCAGAATACCACTGGCCAAACGTTGGTCTAGTTTCCATTAATTGAGGCTGCTGAGCAGATTGTATCGATTTCTTTCTGACCAAGAAAAGGTGTATGTGTGGGAGATTTGGAGTATGGTGGCCGAGGGATTAGGTGAGTTGGAGCATTGCTCCTGAGTGCAGCACAGTACCTTAGCGCAAATTGACAACCTCATTCAGAGAATCCATGAGAAGTACTACGTGGGAAATAGAAATCTGGCCCTGGCACAAGGAGGCTCTCTCCTCAGGTCACAATTTAGTCATTTTGTCAGGACACAGCAGAAAGAGCTTTAATCTGCACCGAACCTACGCAATAGTTAGATTAGGGTACTTGATGCTGGCACCTTGTGCAAAAATGTACATGTTCTTTTCCCAACACCACCGTCTGCACCATAGTGAGCACCAGCTAAAAAGTGTAAGAACATAAGAAATAGGAGCAGGAGTAGGCCATTTGGCCCCTCGAGCCTGCTCCGCCATTCAATAAGATCATGGCTGATCTGATCTTGGCCTCAACACTTACCTGCCCACTCCCCATAACCCTTGACTCCCTTATCGTTCAAAAATCTGTCTATTTCCACCTTAAATCTATTCAATGACCCAGCTGCCAGATCTCTCTGAGGTAGAGAATTCCACAGATTCACAACCCTCTGAGAGAAGAAATTCCTCCTCATCTCCATTTTAAATAGGCGACCCCTTATTCTGAAACTATACCCCCTAGTTCTAGATTTCCCCACGAGGGGAAATATCCTCTCTGCATCTACCCTGTCAAGCCCCCTCATAGTCTTATATGTTTCAATAAGATCACTTCTCATTCATCTAAACTCCAATGAGTATAGGCCCAACCTGCTCAACCTTTCTTTATAAAACAACCTCTTTATTTCAGGAATCATCCTAGTGAACCTTCTCTGAACTGCCTCCAATGCAAGTATATCTCTCCTTAAATAAGGAGACCAAAACTGTACACAGTATTCCAGATGTGGTCTCACCAATGCCCTGTATAGTTGTAGCAGGACTTCTCTGCTTTTATACTCCATCCCCCTTGCAATAAAGGCCAACATACCATTTGCCTTCCGAATTACTTGCTGTACCTGCATGCTAACTTTTTGTGTTTCATGTACAAGGACCCCCAGGTCCCTCTGTACCGTAGCATTTTGTAATCTCTCTCCATTTAAATAATAATTTCCTTTTTTTATTTTTCCTACCAAAGTAGATAACCTCATCTTTTCCCACATTATACTCCATCTGCCAAATCTTTGCCCACTCGCTTAGCCAGTCTATAACCCTTTGCAGATTCTTTGTATCCTCCTCACAACTTGCTTTCCCTCCTATCTTTGTATATCAGCAAATTTGGCTACAGTACACTTGGTCCTTCATCCAACTAATTAATATAGATTGTAAATAGTTCAAGCCCCAGCACTGATCCCTGTGGCACCCCACTTGTTATAGTTTGCCAACCTGAAAATTACCCATTTATCCCGACTCAGTTTTCTGTTAGTTAGCCAATCCTCTATCCATGCTAATATATTACCCCCAACTCCGTGACCTCTTATCGTGTGCAGTAACCTTTTATGTGGCACCTTATTGAATGCCTTCTGGATATATAAATACACTACATCTACTGGTTGTCCTTTATCCACCCTGCTTGTTACATCCTCAAAGAACTCCAGCAAATTTGTCAAACATGATTTCCATTTCAGAAAACCATACTGACTCTGCTTGACTGTATTATGATTTTCTAAATGTCCTGCTACTACTTCCTTAATAATGGATTCCAACATTTTCCCAATGACAGATGTTAGGCGAATTAGTCTATAGTTTCCTGCTTTCTGTCTCCTTCCTTTCTTAAATAAGTGTGTTACATTTGCAGTTTTCCAATCCGATGGGACCTCTCCAGAATCCAGGGAATTTTGGTAGATTACAACCAATGCATCCACTATCTAAGTAGCTAAGACTTTAGGATGCAGGCCACAAGGTCCAGGGGACTTGTCCATCTTTAGTCCCATTATTTTACCAAGTACTTTTTCTCTCGTGATAGTGATTGTTTTAACTTCCCTTTCCCAATAGCCCCTTGATTATCCATTATTGGGATGCTTTTAGTGTCTTCTACCGTGAAGACCGATACAAATTATTTGTTCAAAGTCTCTGCATTTCCCTGTTTCCCATTATTAATTCCCCAGTCTCATCCTCGAAGGGACCAACGTTTACTTTAGCTACTCTCTTCCTTTTTATATACCTGGAGAAGCTCTTACGATCAAAGAATGAAACTGAGCATTTGACATTTGAGAGCTGCCATCAGTTTCAGAAACAGAGAATTATTAATTAGGTTGAAAAATTAAAATTTAAAGGGTATGGGGCAAGGGCTGGGAAGTGGAACTAAATAGATAGCTGTTGCAGAGAACTAGCACAGGGGCAATCCCACTCCAGAGACTTGAGCATATAAAGCTAGGCTGACACTCCAATGCAGTGCTGAGGGAGTGCTGCACTGTTGGAGGTGCTGTCTTTCGGATAAGACGTTAAACCAAGGTCCCGACTGCCCTCTCAGGGCAGACTATTTCGAAGAAGAGCAGGGGAGTTATCACTGGTGTCTTGGCCAATATCTATCCCTCAATCAACATAACAAAAACAGTTTATCTGGTAATTATCACATTGCTGTTTGTGGGAGTTGCTTGTGCGCAAATTGGCTATCGCATTTCCCACCTTACAACAGTGACTACATTGTAAATTCATTGGCTGTAAAGCGAATTGAGATGTCCAGAGTTCAAAAAAGGCACTATATAAATGTAAATCTTTCTTTCTTTCAATGGCCGAATGGAGAATGGGCATAAGTAGCTATCTCTTTCAGCGAGCCAGCACAGCCATGGTGAGCCGAATGGCCTTCTGCGCTGTAAGATTCAATAAGGAGGGGAGTTGCTCTGAGGACAGAGTGCAGGCTCATGTCAGCAACAGAGGGTAATGTAGAAAGTATTGCTTTTCCTGGTACTGTTACCTTTCATCTCGATGAGCTCAGATTCTGGTTTAAAAAGGATGCTCAGTTGACCTCTATTGGCAGGAACTGAGTACTGCGAGAATATTAAACTGAAATGAGCACACACAGTAACTCTGTTCCTCTGTGTAAATCTGTGAATGGAAAAGGAAATCGGACGGGTGTATAACGGGTAGCCGATCCGCTGCTGGATTTGTTTCCGCCACTTTGGAAAGTTAAAATCAGCCTTGTATATTTCAGTGTTCTATTGAGAGTGGATGTGTGCTGGAGGACTGGAAAGTGGCCAATGAAAGACCCACTTTCTTAAAGAGCAACATTGCTAACCCGAGTAACTATAGGCCAGTTAGTTTAATATCTGTGCTACGGACAATATTGGAACTTTACTCAACGATGTAAATACTAAGGGCTTAATTTTCCCCAAAGCATTTTTTTGGCGTACTTGAAGAGTTACACCCGAATTTTGGGGGCTTAAGTACGCCCCCAAAAAAGATTCTAAGTTTCCCTGTTGGATTTCTTCATTTTGGCGTGGCTTAACCCGACCTTTAGTTTTGGGGGTGGAGCCTTGATCTGTGTCAAAAGATCGGGCTGCCATGGTAACCAGGGACACAATGCGAGCTGAGGCTGCAAAGTGAAGCATACAGGCAGCTCCCAACACATTAAACACACAGGAGCAACTTACCTTCAACCTCGCCTGAAGGGCTTGCAGGTCTGGTCCCATTCTCGGTCCCCATTCTCTCTGTCTCTCTCTCTCTTTCCGGAAGAATGAGGACCGTGAATGGGACTGGACCGGCAAAACCTTTGGGCAGGGTTGGAGGTAAGTTGCTGCTATATATTTTTTAATTCTTGTCCGGGCATCTGCTGCGCCGATTTCCTTAACTCTCCACAAGGTTTTTCTGGAGAGGCCACATACGCCGGTCTAAGCAGAACTGGAGTAACTCTCAGCTGGCCAAATTTCCCTAAATGGCCAGAATTGGCGTAGGTGGCAGGTTACGCCCCCTTTGGCTGAAAAAAAAAACTGACCTAAAAAAATTGTAACCAACTGAGTTACACTGGTGCAAATTGATTGGGGAAACTGTGGTTTTTCAACTTAGGCCTAAAAGAGCCTGCTCCAAAAAAAGACGCAAATCACTGGGGTAAATTGAGCCCTAAATATCTAGAAGAAGAGAAAATAATTAGGAGCAATCAACATTTATTTCAAAAATGAGAATTGTGCTTGATAAAATGGATTTTTGAGGAGGTCACAAATATGGTGGATGGGGGAAATTGTGGTGTATATGGACTTTCAGAAAGCCTTTGATAATGTGCCACATAGGAAACTATTAGGAGATTAAGATGTATAGAATTCAAGGAGGGTAAAAATTGGACTAAAGTCTAGTTAACATCATCTCACCAACGACTTTATGCCTATTCTATTCCTTTTTCAGTAGAGTTGATACCGAAAGGAATGGAGCACGAACGTGAGCGCAAGAACCCTGCGGGATTGTATGTCATCAGAGAAAAGGTACAAACACGGCAGTGATAATGGGGGAGGGAACCCTGCCCCTAGATACCACCCGTCTATCAGTTGCTCAGTGACAGACCAGGGAATAAGTGACATGATAACTACTGCAAAAGAATAGTACAACTTACAAATTTAAAAACACATACATTAACCGTTAAGCCGTCAGCTTGCAGAAAAATGAATGACCAAATTAAAAAATGTTATTGATGGTATTTAAAGGGGTGGCGTTGATTTCAACACTGAGAGTTGCAATTGAATTCAGCCCAGATTGTTGGAATGAAAGACTTCGTCTGTTCGAAACTCAACCCTAACTCTGCCACTAAAACACTCAGCTGTATTTTGATATATCGGGTGCAGAGCATCACACAGCGGTAGCACATGTGAAAATATTGGATACAGAGGAAAGCACGGCCATTACAGAGTTTGCCTGATTTTACATCCATTAAAATATGATGCTACTTTCCTGGTTTAATGTAAAGTAGTATTTTGGATTTTCCTGATTTTTACCATTTAATCGAGATCAGTGATGCCCCTCACACCGTGTCTTGTGCTCGTCGTCTTTACTGCCTGGATATTGAGTGTCACCTTGTGAATCGGGCCCACAGATTCTGCTATCGAGCAAGGCTCCAAGCCAAGAGAGAAATCTCCAAAATTTATTCTAACCTCCGAGCATTCATCTTTACTTTTTGATTGCTTTACTACATTGTCTAGATCAGAGGCTGAAAGTAATGACTGTTCCATCACTCCAGGTTCCAAGTCTTCCTCTGCCAACTCAATACCAGTCAGGATATACTTAGGAGGCACATTTAGTTCGAACAATATTCACTTCACCTTTGATTTCATTTCACAACCCCCCGAGATGTCTGCGCTCCTCAAATTCTGTTCTCTTGAGCATCCCTGATTGTAATCGCTCAACCATTGGTGGCCGTGCCTTCAGTTGCCTAGGCCCCAAACTCTGGAACTCCCTCCCTAAACCTCTCCACCTTGCTATCTCTCATTCTTCATTTAAGACACTCCTTAAAACCTACCTCTTTGACCAAGCTTTTGGTCATTTGCCCTAACATCTCCTTATGTGGTTTGGTAACAAATTTTGTTTTATAATGCTCCTGTGAAGCGCCTTGGGACGTTTTACTACGTTAAAGGCACTATATAAATTCAAGTTGTTGTTGTCAAAATAGGAGAGCGAGGTACTGCATCAGAGAGGTTTAGGGAGGGAATTCCAGAGCTTAGGGCCTAGATGGTTCTAATGGTGGAGCGATTAAAATTAACTATGCACAAGAGGAGATTACAGAGAAAGGGAAGAGTGAGACCATGGAGGGATTGAAAACAAGGATGAACATTTTTTAACCGAGATGTTGCCGGGCCAGGAACCAATGTAGGTCAGCAGTGATGGGTGAACGGGACTTGGTACGAGTTAGAATATTGGGTGAGCTCAAGTTTATGGAGGGTGGAAGGTGGGAGGATAGTCAGAAGATCAAGTCTAGAGGTAGCAGAGGCATGAATGAGAGTTTCAGTAGCAGATGAGCTGAAGTAGTGGCAGAGATGGGCAATGTTACGGAAGTGAAAGTCGATGGTATTGGTGGTGGTACAGATGTGGGATCAGAAGCTCATCTCTGGGTTAAATAGAACGCCAAGATTACAAACAGTCTGGTTCAGCCTTAGACAGTAGCCAGTGAGAGGGATGCAGTTGGTGGCTGGGGAATGAAGTTTGTGACGGGAACCGAAAACAATGGCTATGGTCTTCCCGATATTTAGACAAAATTTCTGCACATCCAAGAGACAACAGCTTCAACAGCGCAGTATTCCCTCAGCACAGCACTGAAGTGTCAGCCTAGATAATAAGCTCAAGATCTGGAGTGGGGTTTAAATCCACAAACTTCTGATCAGAGGTGAGAGTGCTACCAATTGAGCCAACTGACCAGCACTTTCTCCTACCTTCACCCATTTTTTCTCAAGACCTCAAAACTGTCCAGCTCCCCCAACTCGCTCTGTCTTACCTTCCTCCTATAACCTTTTAAAATCCAAACTGACTTCTCTTAACCATTACATCTTGACTTAACTTGTCTTCTCCTCTGATCCTTTCCACCTCAAATGGTGCCCTGCCCTGTGGAATCTGCTCTAAATCATCAAGGCTTGTCAAAAACAAATGGTCTTACCCAATCCCGTGGTCCTTAAGGAGGGATATACTTGCATTGAAAGCAGTTCAGAGAATATTCACGAGGTTGATTCCTGAGATGAAAGGGTTGTCTTATGAAGAAAGGTTGAGCAGGTTGGGCCTATACTCATTGGCGTTTAGAAGAATTTGAAGTGATCTTATTGAAACATATAAGATACTGAGGGGGCTCAACAGGATCGATGCAGAGAGGTTGTTTCCCCTCGTAGGGGAGTCTAGAACTGGGGGCCATAGTTTCAGAATAAAGGTCGCCAATTTAAAACAGAAATGAGGAGGAATTTCTTCTCTCAGAGGGTCGTGAATCTTTGGAATTCTCTGCCCAGAGAGCTGTGGAGGCTGGGTCATTAAATATATTTAACGTAGAAATAGACAGGTTTTTGAATTATAAGGGAATAAAGGGTTATGGGGAGTGGGCAGGGAAGTGGAGTTGAGGCCAAGATTAGATCAGCCATGATCTTATTGAATGGCGGAGCAGGCTCGAGGGACGAATGTCCTACTCCTGCTCCTATTTCTTATGCTGTTATGTCCTTATGTTTTCCAGGATTCTCCAGATGCCGAGGAAGACTCCCACAACGATTCCAAGAGTGCAGCAGAACAGGCTGGATTCATAATTTCCTCTGGATCTCCAGCTAGATCCCCAAGACCAGCCGGTCGATCGCCCAGGCGATACCACAGGTCTCCCGTCCGATCCCCTGGCTCCTCCAGAGCGCACAAGTCTCCAAGTAGATCTCCCAGCTCGCCAGCGCACCAGAGGAGTGCTAACCGCATCATCCGGCCAACGGGAGTCCATATGATCATGGAGCAAGACGAGGCTAGCGTGGAAGAAAATTAACCCTTAAAAGATTCTCTATTTTCTTTCACGGACGTAAAACATACTGTAGGTGCAGACGTATCAGTATCAAAGCCTGGAACATATCCAGGGTCCTGGTCTCCATTTCTGCTTTTTCTGAGTATACATGTAATATAGAGTACCATAACCCTCTCTTCTCTAACCAGTGTTCAACATGGCAGCCCTAGTTCCTAGAATGTAAACCAAGGCCACACTGCTAATAACATGTACATAAAATATTCCCCAACGCATCCCATTTCGAAGGGAGACTGTTGATGTATTGCGGAGGACAGTATAATCGCTTAGTTTTGGACATCAGGCGTAAGTGATGCAAATTAAGTTTAATAGTGTGAGCGTGAGCGTATAATGTTACACGGTTTACAACTTTCCTAGTGAGCTCCCTGATGGCTCAGTATGTAAATATTCCAGTAGGTGTGGTCTTGAGCCACATGGACCAGAAAGGTCACAGGTCAGATGTTCTGTGCCGATTTGGCAGACCTCAGCTGGGATGGCTTTGAGGGGATGCAGCAATTGGTCTCAGTGTCCTCGGGTTGGATGGGGAAGGGGGAACTGGGTTTCCATCCTACTCACAACCCCGCTAAAAAGTGCTTGTGTATGGCCATGAATTGAGCAGATATTGGGCTCAATGTTGATATTTCCTGCAGTCAAATAGTCTGACACTCAGCATCGATGCTCATGCATGAAGAATGGCCACTTTGTCAAGGTTCGAGAGATCTGGAGGTGTATGACCCGTGTCCCGGGAGAGGAAGCAATTGGCAAACAACATTACCTGGATAATAACGCCCTGCTAAGGACCAGAACCAAGGCTTCAGCCAACTGAACAAAGCTCACACTACCTTCTGTTAGCTAGACACTGAGATGGTTCATTAGCCAGAGTGTGACATAACCTCTTTCAGGTCAGCCTGGCTCGACTGGAATTGGCCCTTCAAGTCAGGATGATCTCAGAGATTCTGAAACGAGAGATCATCCTAAAGCGAAGGGAAAATCACTACATCATCGGACACAGAAACAGTCAGGGAATGAAGGTGACTGGTGTACTAGAGAGCAGGTAGTGACTCAGGCAGTCATGTGATGGTTGTGGTTGGTTACTGTAGAATGGAGCGAGTCAACCAGAATGAGCCCAACCTAAGCCCATTGCTAACTTAGTCAACTAGAGTCAACCCAACCAACAGAAGGATCACTAGACAGGACACGAGAAGTGTGCATTGAACACTAGGTTGGTTTCTGGTAGCTGGTCACTGCTGGTGGTAACTCCTGGTCATTACTACTCGGGGGATCAAGGGGTATGGCGTGAAAGCAGGAAGTGGGTACTGAAGTTTCATGTTCAGCCATGAACTCATTGAATGGCGGTGCAGGCTAGAAGGGCTGAATGGCCTGCTCCTGCACCTATTTTCTATGTTTCTATGTTTCTATTATCCATTAACTCCCTGATCAAAGAACATGCATGTGTACGGACATCAAGTGAGCCCGGGAATTAGGCTTAGCTGTGACGTCCCCTGTAGTTAAGTAGTCTTCTACCACCGTCTAGGCACCTGCATGAAGAATGTCCATTTTGGCGAGGTGCTGGTGAGCTGCCAGTGCATAGCCTGAATCCCAGCACCTCCAGGAGAGGAAGGAAATGGAATGCTTTGGAAACAGCTTTACCTGGGTAGTTTTCAGACCTAATAGTGACCAGTCAGTGTCTTCCCCAGAAACTCAGGTTCTACAGCCAATAGAGAGTCCGGCTGAGTGATTACGATTACTGACCATCCCCGGCCCCCCACTAAATTCTCCACCGCGCTCAAACGAAATGTCAATGGTTTTCTCGCTCCCATTCTGCCTTGTTGATCAGCAGTGATTGCCAACAAGAAGGTTTGTTTTCCTGCTGATACCAATTATCAGTGGTTAGAGCTCTCTCCAAAATCAAGCGGTAAACTTAACTTTAACGAGGGGCTGTACCACCGTGTTTTTCTCTCTGTATTATTTTTTTATCTTAGTCTCACTGGTGTTTCCGTGGAACATAACATGCCATCACTGAGAAGCTGCCCAAACAGCCTGCTCTTATGTCATCCGCCACTCCCAGCCCTCTGGCTCTCCGCAACCTTCACACTTCAAACCCTCTGGCGCCCCAACCCTCTGCCTCTCTAACCCTCTGCCACTCCAAACCCTCTGCCTCTCCCAGTCCTCTGGCTCGATTTTCCTTGAACCAGTGGATAGGAAAGAACTATTTCCCTTAGCAGAGGGGTCAACAACCAGGGAGCATACATTTAAAGTCATTGGTAGAAGGTTTAGAGGGGATTTGAGGGGAAATTTCTTCACGCAGAGAGTGGTGGTGGTCTGGAACTCACTGCCTGAAAGGGTGGTAGAGATAGAAACTCTCACCACATTTAAAAAGTACTTGGATGTGCAGTTAAAGTGCTGTAACCTGGAGCTGGAAAGAGGGATTAGGCTGAATAGCCTCTTGTTGGCCAGTGCAGACACGATGGGCCGAAATGGCCTCCTTCCGTGCTGTAAATTTCTATGATTCTATGATTCAGTCATGACAAGATGCTGAGAACTCAGGACTGGATTCTTCTCCCCTCAAGCCTCCCTGACATTTCCTTACAGCATTCAGTCTGATAGTTCTAGAAACCATAATAATTTTGGAAAGTTTAGTGACAGGAGACGCACGCATTTCTTTGAAGCAGGAAAAATCTGCAGGTCCTCCAAAGGGTTAATTCATACTGAAAGAGTGAATTGATTTTGTTTGCATCTATTTGTGTGTAACCCTGCTACCCGTGCGTTATACTAGGAGCCCAAATCACAGCACTGCCTCTAATCACCTCTCAAACCTTCATTTGCAGTTTTATTTTTAACATAAAGCTTTTTAATCAGTCCATGAGTGCATTATATTTACTTACATCTGAATGTTGTCTTGGCACTGTGGTGTAAATATGGAGTCCAATTATTTGATTCCTTCAGAACGGTGTCCAAACTTTCTGCCTTCCCAAATCACTGAGGTGTTCAGTAGGTGACCTTGCGCTCCACAGTCAATGCCGTTTTGGGGGGGGGGGTAAAGTACCCTCTTTTTATTCTCCTCATATCTCCATTTTAGGTCTCCCTGTGCCGTTGTTGAGCAGGTTACTTTCTCCCAGGCCTTCACCAGCCTGGTTTCCGCCCAGCTACCCTGTGGGGAAGCAGCTGGCTTTCGTTCAGTAATTCCACTTTGTTGGGATACAGAGTCGGGAGGAAGGAGAGCAACCATAGGCACGGAGATGAGGAGGAATTTCTTCTCTGATGATTGTAAATCTGTGGAATTCGCTGCCTCAGAGAGCTGTGGAAGCTGGGACATTGAATAAGTTTAAGACAGAGATAGACAGTGTCTTAACGGATAAGGCATTAAGGGGTTATGGGGAGCTGGCAGGGAAGTGGACCTGAGTCCATGATCAGATCAGCCATGATTGTATGAATAGCGGAACAGGCTCGAGGGGCCGTATGGCCTGCTCCTGCTCCTATTTCTTATGTTCTTATGTCAGCATTGAATAACAAATCGTTGTCTCAGATGTGGTTTTACGTTTGGAGAGCAGATCATGAATGTATGGATCAGGTGCGATGATATTTTTACCCGATCTTCCAATACCTTTAACCTTTAAAGGTTAAACAAATCTGAAACTCTCTCCCCTCCAAAAAGCTGTTGAGGCTAAGCCAATAGAAAATTTCAAAACTGAGATCGATAGATTTTTGTTAGGTAAGGATATTAAGAGATAAGACAGGTAAATGGAGTTTAGAGACAGATTAGCCATGATCTAGTTGGACGGCGCAACAGTCTTGAGCTGCTGAACGGTCTACTCCTGTTCCTATATTCTTATGTTCCTCTGTCTCAGCCAGTGATAATCTAGCTCATGCTGTTTCAGTAAATAAGTTGTTTTCATTCAGTTGAAATCCAGAGACTGTAATTTTAATACTGACCATGTCACAGAGGTGAGGTGTGACAGGGATTTGCCTGCATTGCTATCAATATCATCAAGCACTGGCAAGATACGCTCCTCCTACCCTCACTCAATCCCATCGCCCATTGCTAGCCTATGAAAGCACATGAGTGGATCTGATATAATCCAAGTTTTATGCTTGCTTTAGATAATGAGAAGTCCTTGCACTGCTTAGACACCAATAGTATGGACTGACCACTAATCGTACTTAGCCTGTTCTTGCTCTGGTACCTGGATAGAACATATTATTTCAGGCTAATATTTGGACGGCTCAGCCACCATTTTGAAGCACGCAGGTGTGTGTTAGTAATTTAGACACCGTAAAACAAGAGAAATGACAAGAAACTGTGACAAAATATCAATAAAGGTTTATTACAGATTCCTGTACCTCAGTCTCAAATCTAGTTTTTAAAAATATTTTCAATACTTATAGGTATTGCATTCGGACATTATTTCCAGGCACCAATGTGATGGCATTCATCTCTGTAGGATATTCCAAATATGATCCATATTGGACTGATAATATTTGACTTTATTGTGCTTCGGTAATGGTTAGCCACACCCCATCACTATAAGCTCTCGGATACTGAAACTAAGAATCTCTTGAGGCGCTTCAGTAAAATCTCCAGGAGTTCAAGGGGTAGGTCCTGACTTGATGCCATAGTGTAAAATAGGGAGAGATGTAAAGGGACCTGCTGACTCACTATCACCCGTTTCACACTATCGCACAAAGTCAGGATCTGCCCCTGGGAGAACCCTCTGGGGTAGAAATCCCCCCCCCCACCGCCCGAGACGGGGCACACACAACCCATTTGAATGGTTTTTAGCGCAGCTGCGGTTCAGGTCGCCTCTTGAGCGACATTCCGCTCTTTGTTTTTTCCCCTTAGATCCGGAAGTAGCTTTTAATGGGGGTGGTGACTACACCTGAGGGGTGGAGGTTGGGGACGATGCAGGATCATCTGGGAGAAGGAGCAGCAAGGCGAGCAGGACATCACCCAAGCTCTGATGGAGCTCAAGTCCAGGAAGACCCACCGCGACGATGTCATCACGGAGCCGCATCACCATGGCACTACCCTGCATTTAAAGGGGAGAGCTTCCGCGATTTTAAAACTTCGGTCCACTAGGCCACCAGGGAGGGTTTCGGTCGGGGCCAACGGCCTGGCACCCAAGAGGGGGTGCCAGGCTGCCTGTTGGCGGCCCGGCCAAACCCGGGGGCATATTTGTTGGCCCAACATGGCGGTTGGCCGACAAAAAAAAACATGGCGGCAGCGGCAGTGCGCCCTCCCCTTTAAGGGAAGTTGCACCGCCGCTGCAAAAGGTCACAGCCTCACTGGACCACCGAGAAAAGACAGGTTTTGGTACCGCCGGGCGGGCCAAAGATTTTCAGAGGGGAATGTCGCCGTTGAGGGGGGGGGGGGGAAGTAGATCGGCGGTGCGCACGGTGATGACACGCTTCCCACGGATCGGCGGCAGCGGAGCAGTAAGGGGGGTATTGGGGAACCGCCAGGAAATCTCGGGAGGGCAATTGGGCTAGCAGCGGCCAATCCACCAAAATTCGGCAGCCACTCCACTCTGCAGTGAGGCCGCCGATTTGCGGTGGTAACAGGCCTTAAGTAGAGGGGCAATTTCGGCCCCTCTGCTTCTCTTTGGATAGTGCTTTGGAATCTTTAACATCCACCTGAATGACTGGAACAAACAGACAGGGCTTTGGTTTAACATGTCATCCGCAGGACAGATCCTCTGGTGATGCTCCTCTCCCTCAGTGCTGCACTGCAGTGTAAACTTAGATTACGCATTCAGATCCCGGGGTGAGGTTTGAATCTAGAATCTTATGGCCCAGCAGCAAATGAGCTGGCCTGACAAGCCATGGAACGCTTTTCCATTTCTGGCACTCAGTGTCATCATCAAAATTACCCAGCTTGATACAGCATGGAGTCAAGCTCCCGCGACACATCCCCATTAATGTGCTTTATTCTGACTTCAGAAGAGTGCATTCTGCTGTACCATGTGACGTTTTCATTTGCCACACTAACACTCCCGAGTTTGTCTGAGTTAGATCACCAGTGAACCCTGTGTAGTTTCTTGTTCTGAACCCATGCCCATGACAAACTAGACTGAGACTGCCCAAACTAATTTTATGTAGAAGCCTTATAGTCAGATGTCTTATTTCTTCATCTAATGTTTTTCTGAATGTGCTATTACATCTAGGGGAACGACTTACAATTATTACATTCACCTCCCAAATCTGCGACCGCTACTACCTACAAGGACAAGGGCAGCAGGTGCATGGGAGTACCATCACCTCCAAGTTCACTTCCAAGTCCACCTCCAAGTCACACACCATCCTGACTTGGAAATATATCGCCGTTCCATCATTGTCACTGGGTCACAATCATGGAACTCCCTCCCTAGCAGCACTGTGGTCTGTGGGAGTACCTTCACCACACGGACTGCAGCGGCTCAAGGCGGCTCACCACCACCAAGAAGGATAACTAGGGATGGACAATAAATGCTGGCCTTGCAGCGATGATATTGAAGATGGAAAATTAAACTCCTGCTACTGCTACAAGCACAAACCTTTGATGCCAATGGCCTCTGCAACAGAATAGAAACCAAAAGTGGTTTATGAGATAAAGAACCACTACATGTGTGAGAGAGGGAGGGAGAGAAGGAAGGAGAGAGGGAATAAAATAAGGACTGAATGGAGGGAAGAGGGAAGAAGAAAGAGAATGAGAATCAAGGAACGAGACAGAGGTAGCGAGAGAGGGTAAGAGAGAGAGAGGGAATGTTAAAGAGACAGGAAAGAGGGAAGAGTTGATGAGAGAGGCACTGTGTGAGCGACAGAGGGAATATGACAGGGAAATAGGGAGATTGAGAGGAGGACAGAGGAGAAAAGAGAGAAGAGGAGCGAATGAGAGTACAGTTCAGATTTCAAATAATTGATTAAGTAGCTGAAATTAATGGAATTAAATAATTCTTGTGCACGTCACAGCTTGCACACTGCACCTACGTGAAGAACATTAAAGAGTTGGAAGTCAATGGGAATTAGAAGTTAGGTGTCAGTTGATGAGGTAACAGAGAGGATTGATGAGGGCAATGCGGTTGACGTGGTGCACATGGATTTCTAAAAGGTGTTCGACAAAGTGCCATATAATAGGCTTGCCAGCAAAGTTGAAGCCCATAGAATAAAAGGGATGGTGGCAGCATGGTTATGAAATTGGCTAAGTGACAGGAACAGAGAGTAGTGGTGAACGGTTGTTTATTGGACTGGAGGAAGGTACACAGTGGTGTTCCCCAGGGGTCGGTACTAGGACCAATGCTTTTCTTGATATATATTAATGATTTGGATATAGCTGTACAGGGCACAATTTCAAAATTTGCTGATGACCTAAAACTTGGAACAGTGAACAGTGAGGAAGATAGTGATAGACTTCAAGAGGACATAGACAGGCTGGTGGAATGGGCAGACACATGGCAGATGAAATTTAAGCAGAAAAGTGGGAAGTGATACATTTTGGTAGAATGAGGAGAGAAAATTTGGACTAAAAGGTACAATCCTAAAGGAGATACATGAACAGAGAGACCGAGGGTATATGTGCACAAATCGTTGAAGGTGGCAGGGCAGGTTGAGAAAGCGACTAAAAAAGCTTACGGGATCCTAGGCTTCATGAATAGAGGTATAGAGTACAAAAGCGTGGAAATTATGATGAACCTTTATAAAACACTGGTTTGGCCTGAACTGGCCAAAAATTTGGAAAAGATTTATGAGAATGATTCCAGGGATGAGGGACTTCAGTTGCGTGGATAGACTTGAGAAGCTGGGGTTGCTCTCCTTAGAGCAAAGAAGGGTGAGAGGAGATTTGATAGAGGTGTTCAAAATCATGAGGGGTCTGGACAGAGTAGAGAGAAACTGTTCCCAATGGCGGAAGGGTCGAGAACCAGAGGACACAGATTTAAGGTGATTGGCAGCAGAACCAAAGGCGACATAAGAAAAAACTTTTTAACGCAGAGAGTGGTTAGGATCTGGAATGCACTGCCTGAAAAGGTAGTGGAGGCAGACTCAACCACAGCTTTCAAAAGAGTTGGATAAGTACCTGAAAGAAAGTAATTTGTAAGGCTATGGGAAAAGGCCGGGAGAGTGGGACTGGCTGAAGTGCTCTTGCAGAGAGCCGGCACGGGCTCGACGGGCCAAATGGCCTCCTTCCGTGCTGTAACCATTCTATGATTCTATGACACTATAAGTTTTCCGATATCTCAAGTGGCTGATATCAAGAGGTCTTGGTTATCTGACTTAGGGTGAGGCAGTGACACAAAGAACAGCCTTTAAAAACCTCCAGACCCATGAAATTCAAAGAGAATCGACCAGGAAATAGGCCAGAGTTACCTGGGCCCCATTGGCCAGATTACCAGGTCTCAATGCCCTCATGCTCGGTGCCCCTGCTCTACACTGTGAAAAACACCAAAATAACATGACAACCAGTGTCACAAATAAGGCTTAGAACATTTTTGATTTTTATAATCTCATTACATAACATCTCAAAGTAAACATTTTACACCCCTTTGCCAAAAATTGTTGATTAATATGCTTGTATTAAAGTTATACAAATTCACAAGTTATTTTCAGTCTAATAATGTTCTTTGAACCTTCACTGTGGGTGTGGTTTCTCTAATCTCAGATTATTTACAGTTGATTACATTTCTAGGAACTGTGTAGTGCCACTGCTATACAATACAACTGATTTTAATTTTCATCAGTCGGGCAGTCCAGGGAGCGTCGAGAGAGGCGGGAGTCGGCGAGAGGCAGTGGCCTATAAAGGCTCAGCAGTCGGGCAGTCCGGGGAGAGAGGCGGGAGTCGCCGAGAGGCAGCGGCATATAAAGGCTCAGCAGTCGGGCAGTCCGGGGAGAGAGGCGGGGCTTGTACAGCTCCAGCTGGGAGAGAAAGCAAAAAAGAAGTAGAAAGAAATCAAAAGGTGACGTCACAGCCAAGGGGGTAAGTGATTGGCTGGTGATTGGTGAGTAGTTTTCTTTTTTATATCAGTCAGTAACTTTTAACATTGTTGTTGCCAATTTAAGTGTATCTAAGGGTTCAGTCATGTCAGGAGAGCTGGGTCACGTGATATGCTCCTCCTTTACAATGTGGGAACTCAGGGACACTTCCTGATGGACCGCGTTGCGGAATTGGAGCTGAGGGTGGATTCACTCTGGAGTATCCACGATGCTGAGAATGACGTGAGTAGCACGTGTAGCGAGTTGGTCTTACCGCAGGAGAAGGGTCCACAGCCAGCTAGGGAATGGAAGACCAGCAGGAAGAACAGTGCAAGGAAGGTTGTGCAGGGGTCCCCTGTGGTCATCCCCCTGTAAAACAGATACACTGCTTTGAGTACTGTTGAGGGGGATGAGTCATCAGGGGAGGGCAGCAGCAGCCAAGTTCATGGCACCGTGGCTGGCTCTGTTGCACAGGAGGGCAAGAAAAAGAGTGGGAGAGCGATAGTGATAGGGGATTCAATTGGAAGGGGAATAGATAGGCGTTTCTGCGGCCGCAACCGATACTCCAGGATGGTATGTTGCCTCTCTGGTGCAAGAGTCAAGGATGTCTCGGAGCGGGTGCAGGACATTCTAAAAAGGGAGGGAGAACAGCCAGTTGTCGTGGTGCACATTGATACCAACAACATAAGTAAAAAAAGAGATGAGGTCCTACGAAACGAATCTAAGGAGCTAGGAGCTAAATTAAAAAGTAGGACCTCAAAAGTAGTAATCTCAGGATTGCTACCAGTGCCACGTGCTAGTCAGAGTAGGAATCGCAGGATAGCGCAGATGAATACATGGCTTGAGCAGTGGTGCAGCAGGGAGGGATTCAAATTCCTGGGGCATTGGAACCGGTTCTGGGGGAGGTGGGACCAGTACAAACCGGACGGTCTGCACCTGGGCAGGACCGGAACCAATGTCCGAGGGGGAGTGTTTGCTAGTGCTGTTGGGGAGGATTAAACTAATATGGCAGGGGGATGGGAACCAATGCAGGGAGACAGAGGGAAACAAAAAGGAGACAAAAGCAAAAGACAGAAAGGAGATGAGGAAAAGTGGAGGGCAGAGAAACCCAAGGCAAAGAACAAAAAGGGCCACTGTACAGCAAAATTCTAAAAGGACAAAGGGTGTTAAAAAAACAAGCCTGAAGGCTTTGTGTCTTAATGCAAGGAGTATCCGTAATAAGGTGGATGAATTAACTGTGCAAATAGATGTTAACAAATATGATGTGATTGGGATTACAGAGACGTGGCTCCAGGATGATCAGGGCTGTGAACTCAACATCCAGGGGTATTCAACATTCAGGAAGGATAGAATAAAAGGAAAAGGAGGTGGGGTAGCATTGCTGGTTAAGGAGGAGGTTAATGCAATAGTTAGGAAGGACATTAGCTTGGATGATGTGGAATCTATATGGGTAGAGCTGCAGAACACCAAAGGGCAAAAAACGTTAGTGGGAGTTGTGTACAGACCTCCAAACAATAGCAGTGATGTTGGGGAGGGCATCAAACATGAAATTAGGGGTGCGTGCAATAAAGGTGCAGCAGTTATAATGTGTGACTTTAATATGCACATAGATTGGGCTAACCAAACTGGAAGCAATACGGTGGAGGAGGATTTCCTGGAGTGCATAAGGGATGGTTTTCTAGACCAATATGTCGAGGAACCAACTAGGGCGGAGGCCATCTTAGACTGGGTGTTGTGTAATGAGAGAGGATTAATTAGCAATCTTGTTGTGCGAGGTCCCTTGGGGAAGAGTGACCATAATATGGTGGAATTCTGCATGAGGATGTAGAATGAAACAGTTAATTCAGAGACCCTGGTCCAGAACTTAAAGAAGGGTAACTTTGAAGGTATGAGGCGTGAATTGGCTAGGATTGGCGAATGATACTTAAGGGATTGACTGTGGATGGGCAATGGCAGACATTTAGAGATGCATGGATGAACTACAACAATTGTACATTCCTGTCTGGCGTAAAAATAAAAAGGGGAAGGTGGCTCAACCGTGGCTATCAAGGGAAATCAGGGATAGTATTAAAGCCAAGGAAGTGGCATACAAATTGGCTAGAAATAGCAGCGAACCCGGGGACTGGGAGAAATTTAGAACTCAGCAGAGGAGGACAAAGGGTTTGATTAGGGCAGGGAAAATGGAGTACGAGAAGAAGCTTGCAGGGAACATTAAGACGGATTGCAAAAGTTTCTATAGCTATGTAAAGAGAAAAAGGTTAGTAAAGACAAACGTAGGTCCCCTACAGTCAGAATCAGGGGAAGTCATAACAGGGAACAAAGAAATGGCAGACCAATTGAACAAGTACTTTGGTTCGGTATTCACTAAGCAGGACACAAACAACCTTCCGGATATAAAAGGGGTCAGAGGGTCTAGTAAGGAGGAGGAACTGAGGGAAATCCTTATTAGTTGGGAAATTGTGTTGGGGAAATTGATGGGATTGAAGGCCGATAAATCCCCAGGGCCTGATGGACTGCATCCCAGAGTACTTAAGGAGGTGGCCTTGGAAATAGCGGATGCATTGACAGTCATTTTCCAACATTCCATTGACTCTGGATCAGTTCCTATCGAGTGGAGGGTAGCCAATGTAACCCCACTTTTTAAAAAAGGAGGGAGAGAACAGGGAATTATAGACCGGTCAGCCTGACCTCAGTAGTGGGTAAAATGATGGAATCAATTATTAAAGATGTCATAGCAGTGCATTTGGAAAGAGGTGACATGATAGGTCCAAGTCAGCATGGATTTGTGAAAGGGAAATCATGCTTGACAAATCTTCTGGAATTTTTTGAGGATGTTTCCAGTAGAGTGGACAAGGGAGAACCAGTTGATGTGGTATATTTGGACTTTCAGAAGGCTTTCGACAAGTTCCCACACAAGAGATTAATGTGCAAAGTTAAAGTACATGGGATTGCTGACATGGATTGAGAACTGGGTGTCAGACAGGAAGCAAAGAGTATGAGTAAATGGGTACTTTTCAGAATGGCAGGCGGTGACTAGTGGGGTACCGTAAGGTTCTGTGCTGGGGCCCCAGTTGTTTACACTGTACATTAATGATTTGGACGAGGGGATTAAATGTAGTATCTCCAAATTTGCGGATGACACTAAGTTGGGTGGCAGTGTGAGCTGCGAGGAGGATGCTATGAGGCTGCAGACTGACTTGGATAGGTTAGGTGAGTGGGCAAATGCATGGCAGATGAAGTATAATGTGGATAAATGTGAGGTTATCCACTTTGGTGGTAAAAACAGAGAGACAGACTATTATCTGAATGGTGACAGATTAGGAAAAGGGGAGATGCAACGAGACCTGGGTGTCATGGTACATCAGTCATTGAAGGTTGGCATGCAGGTACAGCAGGCAGTTAAGAAAGTAAATGGCATGTTGGCCTTCATAGCGAGGGGATTAGAGTACAGGGGCAGGGAGGTGTTATTACAGTTGTACAGGGCCTTAGTGAGGCCACACCTGGAGTATTGTGTACAGTTTTGGTCTCCTAACTTGAGGAAGGACATTCTTGCTATTGAGGGAGTGCAGCGAAGGTTCACCAGACTGATTCCCGGGATGGCAGGACTGACCTATCAAGAAAGACTGGATCAACTGAGCTTGTATTCACTGGAGTTCAGAAGAATGAGAGGGGACCTCATAGAAACGTTTAAAATTCTGACGGGTTTAGATAGGTTAGATGCAGGAAGAATATTCCCAATGTTGGGAAAGTCCAGAACCAGGGGTCACAGTCTAAGGATAAGGGGTAAGCCATTTGGGACCAAGATGAGGAGAAACTTCTTCACCCAGAGAGTGGTGAACCTGTGGAATTCTCTACCACAGAAAGTTGTTGAGGCCAATTCACTAAATATATTCAAAAAGGAGTTGGATGAAGTCCTTACTACTAGGGGGATCAAGGGGTATGGCGAGAAAGCAGGAATAGGGTACTGAAGTTGCATGTTCAGCCATGAACTCATTGAATGGCGGTGCAGGCTAGAAGGGCCGAATGGCCTACTCCTGCACCTATTTTCTATGTTTCTATGTTTCAGTCAAGAAAGATATTCCTCGGGAAACTTGGTGCGATTGAATACATAAGAGATCTAAAAATACATATTGTATTTTTTTCCTGGGGCAGAATTGGTCCATCCTCCACCACCATGGCCCATGTCTTCAACACTGCTTGAATGTTGGGTCAGAAGGTTGTAGGTTTAAGTCCCACTCCAGCCACGGTAAAAACTTCCCGATTTTGTAAATTGGTGCATCGCCTCTGTTCAACCTGTCACCAATAGTCAAGTTGAAACGGAGAGACTGGGACAATATGGAATTTACATAGCATTGAATCGAATATACAGCACAGAAACAGGCCATTCGGCCCAACCAGTCTGTGCTGCCACACTGAGCCTCTTCCTATTCTATCTACCTCATCTCAGCCTTTCAGCATATCTTTCTATTCCCTTTTTCTCACATGCACTCAAGTAAGCTATTTGCCTCAACCACCTCCTGAGGTAGCGAGTTCCACATTCAAACCACTCTATGGCTAAAGACTTTTCTCCTAATTTCCCTATTGGATTTATTAGTAACTATCTTGTATTTATCGTCCCTAGTTTTGAATTCTCCCATAAGTGGAAACATTGTCGTGGAAATTCCGACGTCCTGGGTCCGTACGGAGTTTCTACGGACCTTGGAAGGCATCGGAATAGCCGGTTTTCAGTGCACAATGCGCATGCACTGAAAACCGGCTTTTCCGATCTGTCAAGCTGGAGCTGGACAAAACCTCCGCAGATCGGGAGTGAGGACATTTGCAAGGGCAAGATTGCTGTATTTACCCATATCTTGCCCCACAAATGTTCTCAAAACTCTTGCGCCTGATAGAAGCAGGCGCATAGCCTACATTTACAGGCATAAGAGTTTAAAAGCATATCAAAAACATGATTTAAAAATAATTAAAAAAAACATATTTATATAAAACCCTGCCCACTCAGGTAATGTTATTTTAAACCCTAACTTTAAAAAAAATCGGCACATTTTTTTTCTTTAAAAAACTTTTATAACAACTTTAATTTCTATTCGTGCATTATGTGAGGTGTTTTTTTTAATGTTTTATGTAGTGTTTGTGCGTTTTGGGTTTTTCTCATTCATAGTAATAGGAGATTCATAACTTACGAATCTTCTATTACTATGAATGAGAAAATACTTACCTGTGATTGGGTGTCCAGGCCCACGTGACTCCTGCAGACGTCTCAACGTGAACGCGCTGCGACGCGCAGTCACGAGCGGCCTCCGGACCGGGATCTCAAGCGGGCGCAGCAGCTTCAGGTAAGTGCGCATTTTATTTTTATTCTACAGTGCTTTGCCTGCGGGAAGTCCTCGAGAGGAATTTCTGGGCCATTCTCTTCACATTTACCCTGTCCAACCCATTCAGAATTGTAAAGACCTCCATCAGATCTCCTTTAAGTCTTCTTTTTTCTAAGCCCCAACCTAACCAATCGTTCCCAATAGCTGTAATCTCTCAGCTCTGGCACCAACCTTGTCAATCTTTTTGCACTTTAGCCAGTACTTCTCTGTCCTTTTTATTGTATAGCACAGAACTGTGCACATTACTCCACACCCGGCCTGACCAGGGTCCTATACAAGTTAAACATAACTTCACTGCTTTTCAATGCTGTACCCCATGAAATAAATCCCAGTACTTTGTTAGCATTTTTAATTGCTTTGCTAACCTGCGATGCTGCTTTTAATGATTTGTTCTATATCCAGAGATCCCTTTGCTCTTGTACCCCATTCACTTTCACATTTTCTAAGGTGCAGGCGATGTTTCTATTTCTCACATTTATCGATGTTAAAGTTAATTTGTCACTTCACTGCCCAGTCTGCAAGTTTTGTAATGCCTTCTTGTATTATGCTGCATTCTTCCTCAGTGTTAGCTATTCCACCCAGTTTGGCATCAGCTGCAAATTTTGCTATTGAGTTACTTAGTCCCCAAGTCCAAATCATCAATGTAAACAATGAATAAAAGCACTGATCCTTGTGCAACATCACTTTCTACCTTCCTCCACCCTGAATAAATACCCTTTACCCCGACTCGCTTTCAATTTTTTAGCCAATTTGCTATCCATTCAGCTATTTGTACCCTGACTCCACATGCGCTAACTTTTGTTATGAGCCTCCCATGTGGTGACTTACTGAAGGTCTTTTGAAAATCCAAGTATATGACATCTACCACAGTACCCTTGTCTACTCTTTCCATCAACTATTCAAAGAATTATATCAGGTTAGTCAAGCATAACTTAGCCTTTTGGAATCCCTGCTGAATATTGTTTGTTATATTTTCTATCTCTAGATGCTCTTCTATCACTTCCTTTAATATAGATTCCAGTATCTTTCCTATCACTGACATTAAGCCTCTTTTTGTATATAGGAACATTAGCTGTCTGCTGTCTTCTGGCACTAGCTCCTCTTCTATGGAACTTCCTCAGAGGATTTAAAGCACTGCAGTAATATACTGCATCAAATAATACCCATGTATTTGCATTTTGTACAGCAAGGAATTAATAGAACTCCTGTATTTAAGCAGACATATTGATCGCAGAGTCTTCGAAGTTTCAGGCATGGCTCAGTGGGTGGCACTCTTGCCTTTGTGTCAGAAGGTTGTGGGTTCAAGTTCCACTCCAGAGACTTGAGCACATAGTCTAGGCTGACACTCCAGTACAGAGCTGAGGGAGTGCTGCATTGTGGGAGGTGCCAATCTTTGGGATGAGACGTTAAACCGAGGCCCCATCTGCTCTCTCAGGTGGATGTAAAAGATCCCGTGGTACTATTTGAGCAAGAGCAGACTCCTCATGGTCAGTATTTAGCCCTCAGCCCACATCACTAAAACAGATTAAGTGGTTATTATCATGCTGCTGTTTGTTTGTGGGAGTTTGCTGTGTGCAAATTAGCTGCTGTGTTTACTACATTACAACAGTGCCTACTCTGCAAAGATATTGCACTTGGTGTAAAGCCCTTTGCGATATCTTGAGGTCGTGAAAGGCGCTATATAAATTAACGTCTTTCTGTGATGCTGGAAGTGGGTGGATTGCTCCAGGCCCCTGAAGGCTGGAATTCCCCAACATTAATGATGCGACCGATAAAGCCATTGTAAAATATAAGCACTTTCAATTTTATTCAGCTATTTTACACAAGGTTAAAATATTAACATTTAGAAAAGAATGTATTGCGAGAGTCTGAATCATTAGACAGTAAAACATTGCAGAGAGTATCCTAAAGGCACTGTATCCAGGCGACAATGGATCTCCAGCTCCATCAGGAATGAGCAAGTGCAGGAGATTTGTGCTTACCCCTTTAAGGGGTATTTCCTATCAAGTTTAATTACGAAAAAAAATGATTTCCCCCATTCACGAGTGTTGGGACAATGTCCTTGGGACTCAGGAGTGAAGCTGTTCACAACACATTTGGGTTATTACTTTGTATCATTTTCCTCACGAGGAAGATGTGCCTTTAAGAAGCTGATATTTTGGTCAAAAATCACCCAAAGGCAGGGGAAGATATTCGGGCCCGTGGATTGCGGAGTCTGAATTGAGCAACTGGGATGTAAATGGACCTCATCACATTATGTGCAGCTGAAGAACTCAATTCCAAAGTTTGGGCTTAGGGACTGCAGCCCAGAATTACCATTTGTGTCATTAGCTAAAGAATAGTAACTCCTAAACCTCTCCGCCTCTCTATTTCTCTCCCCTCCTTTAAGACACTCATTAAAACCTCTACCTATTTGACCAAGGTTTTGCTCCCCTGTTCTAATATCTGCTTCTTTGGTTCATTGTCAATTTTTGTCTGATTATGCTCCTGTGAAGCACCTTGGGTCATTTTACTATATTAAAGGTGCTGTGTGGGGTACGGTAACATAGTGGTTATGTCACTGGACTTGTAATCCAGTCTTGATCTGGAGACATGAGTTCAAATCCCACCATTGCAGTTGGGGAATTTAAATTCATTTACTGGTAATTAAATAAATCTGGAATAAAAAGCTAGTATCAGTAATGTTGACCATGAAACTACTGGATAGTCGTAAAAACCCATCTGGTTCACTAATGTGCTTCAGGGAAGAAAATCTGCCGCCCTTACCTGGTCTGGCTCCAGACCCACAGCAATGTGGTTGACTCTTAGCTGCCCTCTGAAATGGCGGCTTATAACCTCTTTCTCAAGGGTAATTAGGGATGGGCAATAAGTGCCGGCCTTGCCAGCGACGCCCACATCCCGTGAATGAATATACAAAAATATAAATGCAAGTTATTGTTATCTTCATTTGACATTCTTTCGTCCATTTGAAATAAGCAGGTGAGCTAAAATAGCAAACAGAGCATGTGCTAGCATCCTGATCAGTAATTGTGGGCTGACATCCTTAACTGGGGTAAATCTGTCTTCACCCGAGCTACTCGTGTACATATGCAAGCGAAGGGCAGTCAGGAGCCGGAACTGTGGCCGATATTCCTCCCCCTCTCCCAGCTCCAGGCCAAGAACAGTAGCCTTTTCGAATGAGCTGCCACCTCTGCACTGGGAGCGCAATGCCCACAGCGGCCATGCCGGGGTCTGAAGGCGTTAAAAGGAGACTTCGGAACACTGCAGTAACTCGATGGGAGAAATTCTAAACTCAAAGCTGACCAGGCCCACCCACAGCCCAGAGGAATTTTAAGACTTACAGTGTCTTTGTTGCAGTAACCATGGTAACCCACCTTATTATAGAAAGCAAGTCTGAAGGGGGAGTTTGGCACTGTTTGAGGACAAAGGAGCTACACCACACCACACCCCCCGAGCTGGAGCAAGTGACGATATTCAGCTGTTACATCAATAGTAATGGATTACCTTGTTGTTGTAACTTTTCAGAGGTTTTTTTTGAAGCCAGCTGGTCAAAAGTCAGAAAAAACATAGTCAAGGGCTACAATTGGACAGTGCATCCCGACAGATCAATCTTGGGCCTTACAGAGTGTGTGGTGGTTGAGAGGAAACATCATCAACAGCTCAGAGACAGCCACAGAAAAATAGCTCATCAAATTCACAAGCTTTTTGCTCAGTTATTCCACATTTAAGAGAAAAACTCGCAGTCCCCTATAAACATCAATCTTTCCTCTTTCCCTTTAAGTCTTGGTATTTGTTATCTGCTGCTTAGCATTTCTCTGGTTAGAGTTCTCTCTGATCATTCACTCAGCCTTTTGGAATACTTTCCATTTCTTGCGAAGTTATGCAGAAATGTAACATTCTTTCTCCCGGTGTTGAAATCCAGACTCATCACACTGTCTCTAACTCAATCTTTCCCGTCACCTCATGAAATGTGAAACTCCATATCTCCCCTCGGACTTTCCTTTCTCCTACAATAAAACCTATGCTTGGTGTCACTGAGCCCCCGCTCATCGATTTATCTTGCATTTTCTCCTGCTCCTTCCAGCCTTGATGATATCCAACGCCATTACCCATCACCCTGAGCCTAGGTTCTTCAACAAAAGAAAAATAATTAAGCTTCCGTTTCATAATTACACCCAGTTATGGAAATAAATGTTCTACAGACTGAGTTACTCATAATCGCTACCAACATAGAAAGAAGACATGGCAATCCAACTGGGCACTTGGGTGGCCAAATCACATGACCTCTGACTTCCAACTACCCCGCCCCCACACTGCCACCATTGGTCCCCTGTCAATCCTCGCGGTGCCCCGCATTCTTATGCCAATCTGAAGTGAATAGACTCTTCATTCCTAAATCCTAAAGGGGGTGCATGAACAGAGAGACCTGGGGGTATATGTGCACAAATCGTTGAAGGTGGTAGGGAAGGTTGAGAAAATGCTTAAAAAAGCTTACGGGATCCTGGGCTTCATAAATAGAGGCACAGAGTACAAAAGCAAGGAAGTTAAGATGAACCTTTATAAAACACTGATTCAGCCTCAACTGGAGTATTGAGTCCGATTCTGGGCACCGCACTTTAGGAAGGATGTGAGGGCCTTAGAGAGGGTGCAGAGAAGATTTACGAGACTGATTGCAGGGATGAGGAACTTCAGTTACGGGGATAAACTGGAGAAGCTGGGGTTGTTCTCCTTAGAGCAGAGAAGGTTGAGAGGAGATTTGATAGAGTTATTCAAAATCATGTGGGGTCTGGACAGAGTAGATAGAGAGAAACTGTTCTCATTGGCGGAAGGGTCGAGTACCAGAGGACACAGACTTAAGGTGATTGGCAAAAGAACCAAAGGCGACATGAGGAAAATCTTTTTTACACAGTGGTTAGGATCTGGAATGCACTGCCTGAAAGGGTGGTGGAGGCAGACTCAATCGTGGCTTTCAAAAGGGAATTGGATAAGTACCTGAAGGAAAAAAAACTGCAGGGCTACGGGGAAAGGGCGGGGGAAGGGGGACTAGCTGAAGTGCTCTTGCAGAGAGACGGCATGGGCTCGATGGGCCAAATGGTCTCCTTCTTTGTTGTAACCATTCTATGATTGGGTGATTCTTGACTATCAAACAGACTTTTTCCCTCATAACCAATATTTTTTATAACTAAACAAAAGCGTTCATTGAAAATTGAAAGAAAAACTACTTTTTAATGCTCCTATGATCTTGCCCCTGAGTTTCTCGTGGCAGTGTCCTGGGGATTAATCTTTAATTCCCAGAGACTCTAGGGCATTCCTGGAGGGTTGGCAACCCCAGCTGGGTGGTTCAATGTCAATGTGTCGTCTTCCCAAATGGGTAAGACTGGGCTAAGAAAATCTCACAGTAAAGGAAGAGGTGAGATGAGATGTCTGACAAGTAAGGTTTTATTCTCAGGAACTTCTGATCAAAACTTTCTTTGGAAACAAACATTCAGGCGTCATATTGACTTTCTGCCACTAGGTGTAGCTGCAAATAAAGTGTGCAATAGTGACAACTAATGGCCACAACGTGGTACTGTTTACGAACACATTCCCCATCAGGCACATCTTTGGGTTTACAATAGTGCAGGTGAGCACCTGAGCTGATATTTATAGTGACTATAGTGACACTTCCCTTAAAAGCGTAATTGAAATTATGATAAAGGCAGTGTGAGCTGCATGTATTATATCGCTGCCAGCTGTACTTCATTAGTGCCGCAGCTTTTAGAATCCACACATTACTTTGTCCAGGGATTTATACAAAGTGATCATTTCAACAATGCTACTGGGATACAGCCTCATATCAAAATCCGAGCACTTCATCCCAATGCACCATAACTATTCCCAATTTACCACCACCGTACGGAAACCCCTAAGTACCAAACTCGTCCCATTCCCTTTGACAGAATCCCATAGACTAAAATCAATTCCCATTCACTCCCATTAGATGGAATTCCTCAACCCTGATTAGAAAATCATCACCCGAACGTGATCAGATTTATCGTGCTTTGCACAGAATTCCATTCAGACGCGGTCACATTCAGTTTGAGGGCAGAGCATTTCACCGGCCCCAATTCCTTCTGCAACACGTTATCTGTTGACGTTGTTTGGCAAGAAATGTCGAATAAATACTTTTGTGAATGTCACCAGAAGGTTTGCAAACTGGGGCTATTGTTAGCTGGAGTCACTGGAAAATTTGGTCACAGAATCACATTTATTATTGGAATGACAGAAGTGTAGAAAATTACTGAGCGCCTTTCTATCAGGTCAGTTCTTGGGCTAACCTTGAAACACTCGGGGGTGAAATTTGACTTGGCTGCTGCGTAAAATGTGTGATAGTGAATCGGCTGCCTGTTTCACACCTCGTCTGATTTTTGTTTCCATTGAGGTGTGCCGGCTGTCGCCGGAGTCAAATTTTACCCCTTTACATTTTTTTTAAAGTTTGCTGCAGAAATGAACTACTGCTATTCTCAGAGGGTCCATCAAGGGCTCAAGGCCTGTCACCTCACTGCCCATCACCTGTAAACTCTGGTACAATTATAACTGTGGGTTATAACATTCTTTGGGCTTCAGAGAGACATGGCTAAAGGGACAGAGATAAAGGGGCCGTGAAGAGCCAAGTAAACATAGGACTCGTGCAATGTTGTGCTTTTGAGGGCTTTCTCAGTGTTCATTGTGGTTTCACTGCAAGTTAAAGTGTCTGTTGGAAGGTCTCCTCTGCCTTCCCTCTTCCCTTTTCTCTCCCCTCTCATTCCCAGACCTGCAATACCGGCTTCCCGTCTCTCTCCCTCGCCACCATCTAACCCACGAGCCTTGGATAAAAAGCACCTGATTTACAAATCGGACGCTGGGTGGTCCGTGCAAGTGGTCAGCTGTCCCCCCCTTGTCTGCAACAGCTGGCACAGCAGCAGCAACGCAGCAAGCGGGCAAGGCAGGGGCAGTGCCGCCACCAGGCCGCGGTGGACGAGGAGCGGGCCGACACGAGGTCCTCCTGCGAGACCACCAGCATGGCTTCCTCCGTCTGAACCGAGGTGGAGGATGATGGGCTCAGAGCCTCCCGGAAGTTCCGCAGGAACCAAAGGCCTTCACCAGACAGACCAGGATCGGCAGCTGAAACAAAAAGGAAAATGAATTATGTCAGTTTGCCGGACGGCGAAGCTGAATAGAAGATTTTTCCACTTGAGGCAAATACTTTGTGGTGAAATGTCCAAAGGGGCTCTCCTGATCTCCCACCTTGACCTCGGAACATAGGAATAGAGTAGGCCATTCAGCCCCTCAAGCCTGTTCCACCATTCCATTAGGTCAGGCTAATCGGTATCTGAACTCCATCAATTCCGTTTGATTCCAAACACTTTAACACCCTTGCCTATCAAAAATCTATTCATCTCAGTTTTGAACTTTTCAATTGATCTAGCCTCAATAGCTTTTGATGGAGAGCGTTTCAGATTCCCACTCATCATCATCCTAGGTAGTCCCTCGGAATCGAGCAAGACTTGCTTCCACTCTTTACATGAGTTCTTAGGTGACTGTACAGTCCAATATGGGAACCACAATCTCTGTCACAGGTGGGACAAATAGTTGTTGAGGGAAGGGGTGGGTGCGACTGGTTTGCCGCATGCTCTTTCCAAGATTCCCACTACCCTTTGTGTGAAGAAGTGCTTCCTTACATCATTTCTGAATGGCCGAGCTCTAATTTTAAAGTTCTGCCCTCTTGTTCCGGACTCCCCATCAGAGGAACCTCAGAAACCTGGAGTAAGGGTGTAAATCACTGTTAATGCGCTTTCTCTAGAGTTTTCTCCCAAGTTAGGGCAGGAGATCAGAAGAATCCCAAGGAAATGTAACCCTATCAAGTTCAGACATGAGGTTGATTCCCTGCTATGAAGAGATCTACCACCATCACCTCAACAATGAGTTTCGAACCAAAAAGACACTCCACATCTTCTGTCCATAACTTCCATTTTTGAAATGGCAATAAATTAGCTCCTAAATTCAACTGAGGTCCTTTTTCTTTGCCCACTAGCTGCTAGGGCAAGTGCCCCAAATTCATTTCACTTCGACCTTTGCAGCCAACAGAGAAAAGAATCTTCTGTCCAATCTTTCTGGGTTTGACTGGAGTCCACATTGAAGGACATTCCAGATCAAAGCCAACTGGCTGGCTCTAGCTTGCTATTAAGAAAAATACATTAAAAAAAATATTCATTCTTGGGATGTGGGTGTCACTAGCAAGTCCAGCATTTATTGCCCGTCCCTAATTGTCCTTATTAAGAAGGTGGTTGTGAGCCTTCTTCTTGAACCACTGCAGTCCGTGTGGTGAAGGTGCTCCCATGGTGCTGCCCAAAAATTCAACCACAGGTGCGAGAAACAGGCACTTGGATTTCTTGACTCGTAGGCCTACCCGATCCAACCGCTTTAGTACTTCCTCCAAATTACGGAGGTGAGAGTCGGTGTCTCTGCCCGTGATAAGTATGTCGTCTTGAAATACAACCGTCCCCGGGATGGACTTGAGCAGACTCTCCATGTTGCGCTGGAATATGGCAGCTGCCGACCTGATCCGAATGGGCATTGATTGTACTTGAAAAGGCCTCGATGTGTGTTGATGGTGGTGAGTAGCTTGGATTCCTCGGTCAATTCTTGCGTCATATACGCAGATGTGAGGTCTCATTTTGAGAAAAGTTTACCTCCAGCCAATGTGGCAAATAAGTTCTCCGCTCTGGGTAGCGGGTACTGGTCCTGTAGGAAGACTCTGTTTATGGTAGATATGTAGTCCCCACAGACTCGTACGGATCCATCAGGCTTCATGACTGGGACGATGGGACTTGCCCAGTCGCTAAATTCCACAGGTGATATAATGCCTTCCCGCAGAAGCCTGTCTAGTTCGCGTTCAATCTTTTCCCTCATCACATAGGGTACAGCTCTGGCCTTGTGATGGACTGGTCTAGCATCCTGTGTGATATAGATTTTGACTTTGGCCCCTTTGAAAGTGCCCACACCTGGCTGAAAGAGATGTTCAAATCGCTTTATAACTGTTGAGCAGGAGGTCCGTTCCTCTAATGACATGGCATGGATATCATCCCATTTCCAGTTTAGTTTTGCCAGGCAGCTTCTCCCCAGCAGTGCTGGGGGGTCTCCAGGGACAATCCACAGGGGAAGTCGGTTCACTGTCCCTTTGTGTGTGACAGAGAGCATGGCGCTGCCAAGGACTGGTATGATTTCTTTGGTATAGGTCCTTAGTTTGGTGTCGACCCTTGAGTTTTGGTCTGTCTCTTTTATGCGGCCACAGTTGTTCAAATTATTGAGCGCCCATGAGAGATTGACTCGCTCCCGTATCCAGCTCCATGTTGACAGATATCCCGTTGAGTAGGACCCTCATCATTATAGGAGGTGTCCTGTTGTAGGAGCAGCGGCCATTGATCGTGTTGACCCGCTGTACATCGGTGTCCCGGGTACTGTCCCCACCATCTTCTGGTCCGCTTTCTGACCCATCCGATTCGTATACCAGCCGAGCTGCCGTTTTTTGCACATGCGGGCCAAATGCCCTGTATATTCACAATTTCTGCAAACAGCCTGCTGAAATCGACATCCCCTTGATGAGTGCCCATTCCCACACCTTCAGCACAGACCTGTTCCAGTGTTCAAAGTGTTCCCAAAGAATGAGCTGCGTCTGGCTGATCTCTCTTGAGCTTTTCTCAGTTTGTAGTTGATTGCTCGCATTGTGGGTTGCTGAGGTGTGAACGGCCGTTCCTGTGGCCCTTGATGGCTTCTGCCTGCTGTCGAGAGCCTGTTCTCCCGGTTTTGTCTGTGTGTGGGGGTAGCAGCTTGTTTAGTGCTGTGAACTTCTTGTTCCGATATTTCGTTAGTTGTCGTACCTGCATTGTAAATCAACCTCGTTTCTTCTTCCCCTACCAAGAATGTCTATGCAACCAGTGCTGCTGCTTCTAAGGTCAGGTTCTTGGTCTCTATGAGCTTTCGGAATATGCCTGCGTGGCCTATTCCTTCAATGAAAAAGTCTCTCAGCATTTCTCTCCTCAGCTCATCGGAGAACTCACATAAACTAGCCAACCTCCGAAGTTCCGCCACGAAGTCGGGTATGCTTTGGCCCACACAGCGTCTGTAGTTGTAGAACCTGTGTCTGGCCATGTGTAGGTTGCTCGCTGGCTTCAGGTGGTCTCTTACCAGTGTGCTCAATTCTTCAAATGACTTGCTTGCTGGTTTCTCTGGTGCCAACAGATCCTTCATTAAAGCGTATGTTTTCGAGCCACAGCTGGTCAAGAGATGGGCTCTTCTGTTGTCTGCCTTATCGTCGCCTAACCAGTCTTTGGTTACAAAGCTTTGCTGGAGCCTTTCTATAAAGTCCTCCCAATTGTCTCCCGCATTGTACTTTTCATCTGATCCGTTGTTCGCCATTCTGTGGATTCTGTAATCCCGTAACTTGTCGCCACTGTAAAGTCCTGTCCCCTCAGTACAGATTCACACGAGGCATGTAGTGAAGTCAAGGTCACTCTGGACCTGCACCTTTATTTCCTTGCTCTGGAATGCTGCACTTGCCTGAGACCTGTCCTTATATACCTGTCTCTTGCAAGTGCACCCCTGGTGGTAAGGTATGCTGGTGGTTACAGGTCATATCTTATTACAGTCATGTATAGCATGTTAGGATACAGTTATATATAATAATGTAAGATACATGACAGTTAGAATGTAGGAGGACAGATAAAAGTTATTTTGTTAAAGTCAAACAAGGTGACCCACTGATGTGAGGAAGCATAGCATATTCATTATTTTGTATTATTATACAAATATAAGTTTTACTCTTTGTGACCAAGTGACTCTGTTTGTAACTGTTTCTCTGTATGTTCATGTGCTCTGAAATACAGCAGTTTACCGATCTATATCTGGCCTCATATTATCATGTTTTCTCATGACCTGCCTCGAGAAAGATTCAAGAGGCATCATGGGGATACCAGCAAAAGACAGAAATATCCAGTTCAGATCACAAAGGGGTAGTATAGTTACACCACTGGGTTATAAGAACATAAGAAATAGGAACAGGAGTAGGCCATCCGGCCCCTCGAGCCTGCTCCACCATTCAATACGAACATGGCTGATCCGATCATGAACTCAGCTCCACTTCTCTGCCCGCTCCCCATAACCCCTTATCCCCTTATCGTTTATACTGCCATATAAGTAGGTATTGGGCAGTTTGGGTAAACTCTGCCACATAAGGGGCATGGGATCCACTTATACAAGTGACTAATGGCACGGGACCATTTTAAACCACCAGTATATTGTCCACGGTTAGTTGAATGAAGGTTTTTTTCAAGTAGCACAACCTGGTGGCCAGAGGCTGCAACTACATTGTGACAGTTGACACAGAAAAATGTTGACATAGCAATTTACAACGGCAGACGTTGACAGAAAAATGCGTTGGACGTAAAGTTGGGACAGTAGGAAGTAATCCTTACGGACAGGATGTAAGAGCTGTACGCGAGATTTGAATATAATATACAGAATAGCAGTTGGCACCAACCTGCTTCTTCTCCATCGTAAAGCCTGGAATATTTGTTTATCGCCAGCTTGGGCAAGCATTGTTCCACAGAGACCCACCGCCCAGTCATGGGGCACAGCAGCTCTGTCGGCTGGTACAGAAGCTACAGAAGGAAAATAAAGGGATTAAGCAGAAGGGTCAACTCAACAGATTTGGAACAAAGGTTTCAGTAAACTTTAGACGGAGTAAGAACCAGTTCAGATTTCTGCTCATTCTAGTCACCTCACCCAGGTTTGAAATATTAATGTTTAAACCCAGAATAAGAGTGGTGATAAAACACAACTGCAGGGCTAAAGAGGTAATGCTACTTTAGTTCAGCAATGGATGTCTGCACACAACACCTGTGACATGAGGACTGAACCCGAGTAGCCAAATACGCTGCGGAAGAAAAGAAAATCAAAAATTTAAAGACATAAAATAAACAACAGAGACCTGCTGGTGTAAGTGCACATTCTTTTGAAATCATATAATTGTACAATGAAGATTCCTTTTAAAGGAGCAGAGGCCCTTTCCAATAACAAATGTCAAAATCTGCAGGTGACACAAAACTTGGAAGTCTAGTGAATAGTGAGGAGGATAGTGATAGACTTCAAGAGGACATAGACAGGCTGATGGAATGGGCGGATATGTTGCAGAAAAGTGTAAACTGATACATTTTGTTAGGAAGTACAATAGGAAGCAATATAAACTAAAGGGTACAATCCTGAAGGGGGAGCATGACCTGGGAGTATATGTGCACAAATCGTTGAAGGTGGCAGGGCAGTTTGTGAAAGCAATTAAAAAATCATATGGGATCCTGGGCTTCATGAATAGAGGTACAGAGTACAAAGGCGTGAAAATTATGATGAACCTGTATAAAACACTGGTTTGGCCTGAACTGGAGTATTGTGTCCAATTCTGGACATGGCATTTTAGGAAGCATGTGAAGGCCTTAGAGAGGGTACAGAAAAGATTTACAAGAATTATTCCAGGGATGAGGGACTTCAATTGCGTGGATAGACTGGAGAAGCTGGGTTGTTCTCCTTAGAGCAGAGAAGGTTGAGAGGAGATTTGATAGAGGTGTTCAAAATCATGTGGGGTCTGGACAGAGTAGATAGAGAGAAACTGTTCCCATTGGCAGAAGGGTTGAGAACCAGAATGCACAGATTTTAAGTGATTGGCAAAAGAAACAAAGACGACATGAGGAAAAACGTCTTTACGTAGCGAGTGGTTAAATTTCCCAACATTTTTTCCCCCCCCCAAGTTGGCCTGGGGATTTAATCTGGATATTTTTGCCTCACTCAGGAGATCACATGGCTTTTGGGTGGGGTGGGGTGCGGAGTGTACATATTGTGATGCACAAGGCATTGCAGTTGTGTGGGACAGGTTGGATGGACCAGAGGGTCTTTTCCTGTCCGTCATTGTTCATAAGTCCACAAGACTGAAAGGGTTTAGTCTAAACTTACAATGGATTCCTCACTTGAACTATGAAGTGCCAGAATCAACCTTACCGCAGGTTTGCTGAAGATATCCATGCTTACCTTATACTTCACTTTAATGCAAGAGTGCACGTAAGGGCCCAGGTAATAATACTTCATTCTTGGAACCTTCGCATTCAGCCTTTGGGTCAGTGCTATTTCCCTAAAAGACAGTAGGAGTGGAGTCACATGCAGCAGTCCGTCATGCTTCAGGACCCCCCTTCCTCTGTTCTTCAAGCTCGCCCTGCTCAGGCCACACGAGGGAGGAGCAGGGCAGAGCTTGGTTTAATAGGGGAAGAATTCCGCAGAGGGAAATTGTAAACTGGAGTATAAAGAACATGTTTAAAATTTAATTACAAATAATGAGAAGGAAATCTTCCCTCTATGGGGTATATTTTTGTCCAACTGCTAATAATAGCAAAAGAAACATTGATGCAAGTGTATTGTATTCAGATCTGTCTTTCCGCTGAGTTTAACGTGGGGGACAATATATCCATTCATTTGCCTTCACCCCTCCTGGGCCACAATTAATTCTCCATTTCCTTCTAGCTTCTTCAGGTGACATTGCCCAGTGCCGAATTTCAGCCCTTCTACTCTCTGCTGTTGTCCACACTAGAAGCACAGGTGACACGATCTGAAACTTCTTTAAGTTAGAATGCTGACCAGCGGCAGGGACTGAAGCCATGCCCCAGAAGCAAGGAGCTAGTTTTGGCCAAATTGGAGGGGGCCAATCTCAAGATTTGCCAAGTTTGCAGGAAGGGGTGCGAGTTCGGACCAGCAGGGGAATGCTGAGGTAACTAGATGGAAGGCAGACACCCCCTGAGACCCCACAGACTCGCAGACTTAACCTGGAGGCTGAATATGGGGGACAGGGGATCTTGCGAGTGAAATAAAGGTGGTCCTCCAAAGCTACTTTGGCCAACCTCAAAGTGTGGAGGGGGGTGGGGGGTGTGGAGGGGTGAGTGATCCCCAGTACTCCCCCAAATCCTGCCCCCACCCCAATTGAGTTCGCCACTGAGCAGAAGTGTTATTATATTATAGCTGGCCTCCCACCTTCCACCCTTTGTAAACATGAGCTCATTCAAAACTTGCTGCCCATATCCTAATACACATCAAGTCCCATTCTTCCATCATGCCTGTGCTCTTGGTCGGGCAATGTCTCGATTTTTAAATTCTCTTCCTTGTGTTTAAATCCCTCCATGGCCTCGCTCCCTCCCCTATCTCTGTAACCTCTAACCTCCTGCGGATCTCTTCTGAGATCTCTGCATTCCTCCAATTCTGCCCTCTTGAGCATCCCTGATTATAATCGCTCAACCATCGGTGGCTGTGCCTTCAGCTGCCTAGGCCCTCAGCTCTAGAACCTCACTGCCTCTCTATGTCTCTCTCCTCCTTTAAGTCACTCCTTAAAACCTATTTTCTTTGACCAAGCTTCTGGTCACCTGTCCTAATATCTCTAAGTGTCAAATTTTGTCTGATAACATTTCTGTAAAGCATTTTGGTACATTTTTATTTTGATAAAGATGCTATATAAATGCAAGTTACTGTTACTGTTGCAGCCCATTGCCCACTCAATCTCTGATTACCATCTTATGCTTTCTCAAGCAAGGTACCTGAAATACACCATCTTACACTGTAAATTCTGAGACCATATAAAACATTGGTGTCTGTAACATGCATTTTGCTCAGAGATGTTTTTTGTGAAGTTGTCTCCTGACCTAAGGTTGTGATTCTTGTCTGTATTATTGTCTGCTTGCTGCAGTTTGGCAAAGTTCCAGGAACAGACAAACCCTCCCAGGATGGTCCATGGGGCACAGTGGCTAGGCATGTCTGAAGGCCTGTGTGTGTGGGAGGGTCAGACGGTCCAGGTTTGGTTAGATAGCTGCTTTCCAAAGCCTGGATCTCTCAGAGCCAGTGCCAGCCCCAGTGTAAGGAAGAACTTTGCCTTTCAGGACCTCTGGACTTCCCAAAGCACTTTACAGCCAATTAAGTACTTTTGAAGTGTAGTCGCAGTTGTAATGTAAGAAACACAGCAAGCTCAAATAAACTGCAATGAGATAATGACTAGATAATCATTATCTAGAAATCTAATATTTTTAGTGATATTAGTTGAGCATAAATATTTGCCAGAACAGTAAGAGAGCTTTTCCCACAGTTCTTCGAAACAGTGCTATGGGATCATCTACTTCCACCTGCGAGGGCGGACGGGGCCTCGGTTTAATGTCTTATCCGCAAGACGGAACCTCCGTCATAGCAACATTCCCTCAACATCGCACTGGAGTGTCAGCCTAGATTTTTGTGCTCAAGTCTCTGGAGTGGGACTTGAACCCACAACCTTCTGACTCGGAAGCAATAGTGCTACCCACTGACCTACGCCTGGCAAGTGTAAACATGTTGGATTTGCCGAGTCTAATGGAAAAAACAGGCGAGCTCAACCGGCATGGAGCTTGATGCAACAGGAGCGTAGATTGGGAATCGAGGTATGGAGGCCAACATGCTTGGTTGTTAGCCTGAATAAGTTGCCGTTCATTAAAATGAATGGCCATGAACCGAGATCACGAGCCTCCAAGCCCAAGTTTCTTATAGGCGCACTGGGAATGCAAACTTGGGCAAGTGTATTCGTCCCCACTGCAAATTCATTTTCTGTTCTTCGGATAGTACCTGAGTGCAGAGTAGACTCCCAATGAGAGGGAGGAGTAATCTGGATGGTAGCACAGGTACTGGGAGTTAATTCCTTCGGGTAGTATATCCAACAGGCCAAGAGCTATAATTTTCCCGTCCAGCAGGAACTGCTCAATGAAGGAGCCGTAGCCAGTGTCTGGGCCATCGACTGGGTCCTCACCCTGCCAGTGAGATAAAGGGAACAGCGTAAGGGTGGTTCTAGCAACAGAACACTGACAACATCGCTCCACACTTCTTGGCCTTCTGCATTACTACAAATTCTAACCGCGAATGGTTCGAGACAGACCTTGACAACAGTCCATGCATGACCAATTACAGGATCATTAGACATCGGAGAATAAATTGGTAAAAACAAATTAAAATAAGCTTAGACATGGAAGGGAACAAAGAAGGGAAGGAAGACATTTATATAGCACCTTTTACAACCTCCAGACATCCCAAAGCGCTTTACAGCCAATGAAGTAATTTTGAAGTGTAGTCACTGTTGTAATGTGGGTAAAATAAGGGAACTCTTCCCAAACTGTACACTGTTTTGGAGGAGGCTCATGTGAGCATAATGACCAGCATCGACCTGTCGGACTGAATTACCTGCTTCTGTGCTGTAAAGTTCTATGTAATTCTATGTTTAATAAGGACCTCTTACCTGTCTGTACATTGTGAACTAACCTCTCTCATTTGTCTGCAGCACTAATTATATTGTACAAGATAAACTCCTAATCATTTCACAAGAACATTTTTCCCTTAAACCCACAATTCCTTCTGGCTGTATTGGTTTTCTAAAAATAGATTTTATTTTGCTCTTCAAGTTGGAGGTCATTAGTGCTGGGAGTGAAAGGTTTTTGCACCTTTGCTACTCTATTACAGCACAGGCTGAATGAAGAGTGACAATCCCTCTAAACTGTCTCCATTAAGCGCTCCCAAATCAGCCACTGCAGGTTAGATTAAAGGGTTACATTTAATGTACAGCTGCGTGGAAATGCTCCCATTGGGACTGCATATCAGGACATCACGTGCATCTAGTAAACAGTTTTCTTCATTAATTTTATTAAATAATTGGCAGGAAATCTTGGGCAACGTGCATGCGATTTCCCCAATATATGCTTCTGGTGAGTGAGACTTTGCAACGGGTGAGTGACCTCCCAGTTCATCAACTGTAGCTCAGTGGCACCACTCTTGCTTCTGAGTCGGAAGGTTGTGGGTTCAAGACCCATCCCAGAGATCTGAGCACGTAATCTAAGCTGACACTCCAGTGCAGTACCAAGAGAGTGCTGCACTGTCAGAGGTGCCGTCTTTCAGATGAGACATTAAACTGAGATCTCGTCTTCCCCTCTCAGGTGAGCATAAAATATCCTATTGCACTATTTGAAGAGCAGGGGAGTTACCTCTGGTATCCTGGCCAATATTTATCCCTCAACAAACGTCATTTAAAAAATATGATTTGGTCATTATCTTATTGTTGTTTGTGGGAGCTTGCTGTGCACAAATTGGCTGCCACGTTTCCTACATTACAAAAGTGACTACGCTTCAAAAGTACTACAAAGCACTTTGTGAAGTCCTGAGATTGTGAAGGGCGTTATATAAATGGAACTCTTTTGTTTTAATAGTTTATGATTGGTCAATTGTGAAGCATTGGTGTATACTACTTCTTCACACCACTTATGATTGGTCTGTTCTTGTGCATGACCGAGCCAGTATGAAACTAGACAAACAGCCAATGACCATCAGGGGTTGCTGAGGGCTGAGAGTCCAGAGTAGCTATCAAATAAAGGATAGGCACCAGTGTGATCCACTGATGTAGTAATCTACTCACCACGAGAGGAGTACTGCAGAAAAACCGTCTGTACTGCAAGAAACAACACAACACAATACAGTCAGTCAAACGATAACGTGCACAGGTAGAGGTTCCTGCATCACACTGTACTTCCGCTATACTATCAGGTACACCTAATGATGCGTGACCCCTTCGTAGAAACAGGACGCCAACCAGTGAACCATGCTTGGAGGTCGGTGTGCCTAAATGACAGGACCTTGACCTTTGCACTTGATTGTGAAATCCACACCCCCGTCAAGCGAGGCTCCCCTGGGGATCCAGTTCTCGGAACAGTTACCCTCATAACCCAGCATGCACTAGCTTTTCTTTTTGTGAACTTTCTGCTCATCAAAGTGAGGGATGTCAGTGTTGGGCTATGGAATGGATTCTATTTTGGGCATCCAATGTCAACATCAAACACTTCCGGGTCAGGATTGGCAGAGATTGTGTGTGGAGCTTCGATCCCGAGGTTACGTGAGGCGCAAAATAAAGGCAAGTCTTTCTTTCACTGTAAACAAATAGCGCAGCCAATAGCAATCCAGATAGAACCCTGATGAGAAAATCGGTAGGATGGTGCCAACAATCTTTGGCCTTGAACAACTGATGACTTTGCTGCTCCATTAATGGGAGGCTTTGGAAAGTTCAGTCACTAGTTCTAACAACGTGTTCCCATCTGAATTTACATTTACAATGGTGGGAAGGTTATTCTATGGGAACGACAACCCTCGGGACACTGACTGCGGAATGTCTCGAGCTTTATTCAATGGGGGCAACTTTCTGGCTTCTAAATCTAGTCAGGAGCTTTAACCGACATGGCCACTCATCAGCAATTTGGATGCATGGTGCGTAGGATCTTCTGACCATTTAAAATTAATGTGCCACATGTGCCCGAGTTCCTGGCAGCGACGCTCCCAAATGGCAGCATACAGTTGGAAAATTATCCCAGAAATGTTTGAATCCTTCTCTGAGCATATGGTGTTGATAAATCTTGTATGACTAGATGCTTCTGTACAGCTTTAACATATGATTACATCTCCATTTCTTCCAGCAATTAGGTTTCAAACTAAACTTAAAATTCCAATAAACTCTTCACTGTACATGGGATTATTATCGTCTACTTTTATAGTCTCGTCTCTCAAACTGGATTCTATTATCTGAAAGTGCTTTATGTGTGATATCTAGTAAGCTGCTTCTGGCAATGTGTAAATCACATAGGGCCCGATATTGGTGGCCTTACCGCCGACTGCCGCCGAGTTTTGCCTCCGGTCTCCTCTCGATCTCAGTTTCCACTTGGGCTAGAGCGGGCAGGAGGGGAGTACCGCCCGCTGACTTCCTCTGGTGGCCAAGTAGCGCAAGTGGCCTCCCGCCTGCCGAGATGCCAGATTGGTGCAGGTGGGAGTGGGCGGCAGCAGGGGTAAGGACCACTGCGTGGAGGCTGTTCTAACCCCGATGGTAGGTACGAAGAAGGGAAAAATAGGTTGGCGAAAATATTTAAAATGTTTTTTTTAAATAGAGACTTACCTGGATGGAGTTCCCTGAAGGTGTTCCAGTGTTTTTTTTTTTGTTTGCCATTATTTTTATGTTCAGGTCTTCCACCCTCCCTGGGCCCAATTCCATCGTCGGCGGCACTTGGGCGGCAAGAGCCTTTGCCGCCGAGATCAAGAGCTCCCGCCCGCTGCCGCCCAGATTGACGGAGCAAGCCGTTGTTTGGCCACCGGGCGGTACTGCCACCTCTTTTAGACGGATCTTCCTGGCAAAGTACTGCCCGGTCTATCAGCGGCCATCAGCGGTCTTTTGGGCGGCAAATGGGCAGGCCTTGGCCTTCACCAATTTCGGCCCCTTAGTGTTGGCTATTTTGCCGAGTTCAGAGGAATTTAAAAAGTACTCTACAGTGATTAAATAATGATCCGAATGAAGTTCAGACCCAAAGTTATGCCCATAACGAATCACTCAACTCACATCCTCCCTCAGCCATGTGGACATAAATTTAAAAAACACCGGAAAAAGAAAAATACACCTTCCTCCCTGGCTGTGGACACTAATGCTCTTTGCACACTTTCTCTCTATTTGCATTCTATGTTGGACATCAATTGACCATGTCTGCAGCCAGGCCAGAACAAGCCCTCTCTTGCTAACCTTTTGGATATTTCAATTCCTGGATGGCTTTGGTGTATTTTTACCAACATCAGTTGAGTCAGAGTGTCAGCAACAAGAACCTTGTGACTTTTGAATGAAAGACTCTTCAGATCCCCCTCCCTGCTGCCCCAATTATGGCATTCAACTGTTAAACAATGCCAGGGTTTTAGCTACTCTATCTGCAAGTTCGTTCCATGTGTTGATCACTCTTTGGGGCCGAAATTGCCCCTTTTTTACGCCCTGTTAGCGCCGCCGGTAGGCACTAATGGGGCGCAATTGCCGGAGACGGCGCTCCGCCTCGTTTGAGTGACGCAAAGGGCAATTCCATACAGGGGGCTGGACATCTACCCCGGGCGTTAACTGACCCGGGCCCAGAGGGTTACCGGCCCCAGACAGGCCCTGGGGCAATTTCGGCCTCTTTGTCTCAAGAACTTTGATATTGGTCCTGTATTTGTCTTTAGTAGTTTGAACCAGTGTCCCCATGTCCTATCTCACATTTAAGTTTGCAGTAATCTTCCAAACCTGTCTTTTACAATCTCACACAATCGCTTCTCAAAGAAGCCCAAGTCCCTGCAGTGTGTCCTCGGACCAGCGATGCCAGGTATCAACTTTGTGGCTTTCCTCTGAACTGCTCCAATGGTTCCCTCGAGTCTCGGTGACTAGAACTGGGCACAGTCCTCAAGCTGTGGTCGGGCTTGTCGACTGTACAGTTTGAGCATGACTTGCATTCTGTTGACTTGGTTGATTGGGGCTCTACAGGCAGAGAATCAAGTCCAGTTGGACTTTGGGATCTCTCTGAACTTCATCCTTAGCAATTTCAAATAATGGGGTGCGTGCGTTGCCCATTTTTCTTCTTCAAAAACTCTTTACACATCCACTTACATATCTACACCCACCATGTAAAGGTTTGTAGTCTATGTGAATGTCAACGCTCGGGAGATTACCTGCAACATGTTGCAAGCTTCAAGTCTTCATCCTTCTCTGAGCGCGTGGGGGCCATTTTCTGCGTATTTGTTGGTGGCAGGGAACCTCGCCCAGCAACAGGGCTGCCTGTGACTTTCTGATATCGGCAGTGTAAGGGAACACCTATTTTTCTTGGAACAAGGCACAAGAAGAGGCCACGAACAAACTGTTTTAAAGTAAAAACTTCTGGACTACCTGGGAGGGGAAAAAGGCACCAGCCTGGGGCAAGTGGTGACTCATCACCCATTGAGAACAATCTCTGTGGTCAAGGGCGAAACTTGGTTATGCATACAGACAAAGTGATTGATACTATCTATCAGAGGAGCCCCGGAGTTGATTGGCCATAGCGGGTAAAACAGTTCACCCCAGAAACTACAAGTCTACAAGAAACCAGGACCACAAAGGACCCTACGAAATGCACATTTTTGGATAACAGGGCACTAAGGATAAGGAGTTATCTTTTGCACTGTCGACTCCGTGTGCAAATTAGTAGCCATTCGAACTCATCATCACACCCAGTTAAACAAATCACCAACTTGATCCAGACGCATTAATCGGACCCCGGCCCAGCGGGAAACTTATTTATACTATGGATATAAATATATGAACACAGAAACACAAAAATACAAAGAAGGACAAACAGAGAGATAGAAGGACAGGAATGGGAACAGCACTGTAGAGAACGGACGGGAGAAGAACCAACCGGTCACGGAATCAACGACCACGAACCTACAATAACTACAGCCAGGGCTGGTGATTGTATGTCTTAAGTCAATTTCTCTCAGCAGTCTAATCCTGTAGTTTTTAGTCGTTTTTTGTTGCGTAATAAAACTGACACTGGGTTAAGCCTAAAGTTTATGCCACATGTTGTCCTTTCCCACTATAAGTTCCGAGGTCTAAGAATCAGAGTAGAGTGAAAAACACACACCCTACAGCAGGGAAGAATCTCCCCAATGCCAGCGCTTTCTCAGGCCCCGAGGACCTCTAACGTCAATCCCACCTCCAACCATCAGATGGCTCTATACCGCTTTAACATATCGTTACAGTTGGTACCTCCGCCTCCGAGGCGATCACCTCAGTGTCTTTGTGCACGTGCATCTGGTAGCGCTTGTAGACCTCGTACGATTCGCCGAAGGTGGTCTGTAGCTCGGGGCTGGGTGGAGACAGTCTCAACAGCTTCACCTGAGAGGGGGAAAGGGAAGGAAAGGCTCTTTAGACCGCAAATATCAAGGGAGAGCAAACTACATGAACCTGATGTTCCACTTTGGATGTTTAGATCACTATTTTCCTATCTAGGAAAATAACAAATTATTTATGAACGCAGGGAGAAAAGTAGGCCATTCAGTCCCTCGAGCCTGTTCCGTCATTTAATTAGATCATGGCTCTATTCCATTTACCCGCCTTTGATCCATATTCCTTGATATCCTTCGTCAACAAAAATGTTATGAACTCAGTCTTGAAAATCTCAATTGACCCTCAGCATCCACAGCCTTTTGAGGGGGAGAGAATTCCAGATTTCCATACTTTGTGTGACAAAGTGCTTCCTGACTTCACTCCTGTACAGCCTAGCTCTAATTTTAAGATGGTGCCCCCTTGTTCTGGAATTCCCCACCAGTCAAAATAGTTTCTCTGTATCTACGCGAATGAATCTCAAACATCTCAAGCAGCAACACCCTCACTGTAACTCACTCAGGAGGCCCTCACTAACGTAACACACCCTGGAACATAACACACACGGCGTGTGGTTCTTCGTTAATATAAACTACACCTTTTCCTACTACACGTCGCACACTAAAACATTTAAAAAGGTGATGTACCTCTTCCTACTCGACCCTGATTTTATTGGGGTGTCCACAAAACATGAGGAACTGCCGCTCACTTAGCGCTAACTCACTAGAAAGTAAAGAGGAGACTCGGGAGATATGTATAAGGCACTGATCATTTTTTGCTGTGGATTTTAAATAAAGAAACATCTTAACGCAGCCCAGGCCCCAATGGCTCAGTGAATAAATGCATCATGTGCTGTGGTACTGCAAGCCAGGAGACCCCCCGGTCCAGTCCTGAATTAAGAAAGGGGGCTGTGGCTAAGCCTGATCCTTGTCCTGGCCGCTTGTCCACATGCACATATCTAAAAGGAACCATTGGACAGGAATGTGGAGCAGGAACCTTGGAGTATTCCTCCCCTCCTAGCCTGGGACACTAACACAGGACTCAATATCCAGGCTCAAAGGTTGCTGCTGTCGCTGACTATCCTGTGAGTTCTGCTGGAGATGTGCACGTGCACTTCAGGCTAGGGCAGGGTTGGGCTGAGCTGTGATGCCCCCACAGTTGAATATCCCACCAACACTGTCTGACTTGGTTAGAAAATTGAAAACTAGGTTGGATGAGATTGAATCAGATAATTATGGCCCATAATGCCTTTCACCTTTTTGCCGCCTTTTTGATTTTTCTGTGATAAGGCTCCCTTTTCTTAAAGTATTTGTTCCTCTTCCATGCCGTGTACTAACTTTGGGCAGGTGGCAACCCCCTCCCCTACGGTTACCAATTTTTCATTGCATCTGGCTCTCGCCCAGATTGCTCTTCCTTCACCGTAAGGCCCCTGGCCTCCATTTAGTGTCATTCTACAGATGAATGGCTGGGATGTGTAGAGGTCCACGGACAATAATTGCACTACTCCATGGCTCCAATGTACCGTGTCATCATGCTGACCACCTGTTGAATTTTAAAAGGTTTCCTAATTTTTTTTTTTGAAGGTCATTGTCAGGATGCAGATGTCACTCGCAAGGCTGGAATTTATTGCCCATCCCAAGTTGCCCTCAAGAAGATGGTGGTGGGACTTGAAGCGCCGCAGTCCCTGTGGTGAAGGTGTTCCCACAGTGCCGTTAGGTAGGGGTTTTGACCCAGGGACGATTTAGGAATGGTGATGTATTTCCAAGTCAGGATTGTGAGAGCCTTGCAGGTGATGATGTTCCCATGCACCTGCTGCCCTAGTCCCTCTAGATGGTGGAGGTCACGGGTTTGGGAGGTGCTGCCGAAGAAGCTTTGGCGAGTTGCTGCAGTACATCTTGTAGATGGTAAACACTGCAGCCACAGTGCGCCGGTGGTGGAGGGAGTGAATGTTTAAGGTGTTGGATGAAGTGCCAATCAAGTGGGCTGCTTTGTCCTGGATGGTGTCGAACTTCTTGAGTGTTGTTGGGGATGCACCCATCCAGATAAGTGGAGAGTATTCCATCACACCCCTGACTTCTGCCTTGTGGGTGGTGGAAAGGCTTTGGGGAGTCAAGAGGCGAGACACTCACCACAGAATACCCAGCCTCTGACCTGCTCTTGTAGCCAAGTTACTTATGTGGCTGGTCCAGTTGAGTTTCTAGTCAAATGTGACCCCCAGGATGTTGTTTGTAGGGGGTTCCCTGAGGTAATGCCATTGAATGTTAAGGGGAGGTGGTTAGGCTCTCTCCTGTTAGGGACGATCATTGTCTGGTACTTGTGTGGCGTGAATGGTACTTGCTACTAATCAGTCCATGCCTGGATGTTAAGAACATAAGAATTATGAGCACGATTCAGCATCCACAGCCCTTTGGGGTAGAGAATTCCAAAGATTCCTGCTCATCTTAGTCTTAAATTCTTACTCATCTCAGTCTTAAATGGCCGACACCCTATCCGAAGACTATGCCCCCTAGTTGTAGACTTCCCAGCCAGGAGAATCAACCTCTCAGCATCTACGCTATCAATCTCCCTCACAATCTTATATGTTTCAATGAGATCGCCTCTCATTCTTCTAAACTCCAGAAAGTATAGGCCCAGTCAACTCAATCTCTCCTCATAGGACAAACCTCTCATCCCAGGAATCAATCTAGTGAACCTGTTGACCAGGTCTTGCTGCATACAGGCATGGACTACTTCATTATCTGAGGAATTGCGAATGGCACTGAACACTATGCAATCAACAGCGAACATCCCCACTTCTGACCTTATGTTGGAGGGGGGAAGCGGAAGGTCATTGATGAAGCAGCTGAAGATAGTTGGGCCTAGGACACTGCCCTGAGAACCTCTTGCAGCGATGTCCTAGGGGTGAGATAATTAGCCTCCAATCACAGCTATCTTCCATTGTGCCAGTTTGGTCTCCAGTCACTGGAGAGCGTTCTCCCTGAATCTCACTGGCTTCAGTTTTACTCGGGCTCCTTGGTGCCAGATTCAGTCAACTGCTGCCTTGGTGTCAAGGGCAGGGACTCTCACCTCATCCATGGAATTCAGCTTGTGTCCCTGTTTGGACCAAGGCTGTAATGAGTCAAGTGGTCCTGGCAGAACCCAATTTGAGCATCGGTGAGCAGGTTATTTGCTGAGTACGTGCCACTTGATAGCTGTTTCTGTCACTGCTGATGACTGGGAGGAGGCGGATAGGGTGGTAATTGGCCTGCTTTACCAAAAGACAATAATGATCAGTGTATGAAAATGTAATGAAGGTTCACAGCGCACTAATAAAGTCATGCTGAAGGCACCAATAGTCACATTGCCCCCTAGGGCAAGTTTTACAGCTAATTTCTACCTCAGTATTTATTAAAAGGAAGTTGATGGCAATAATTGGGCCCAATGGCTCAGCAGGTATATGCATCACATGGTGTGGCTTGGAGCCGTGCGGACTGAGAAGATCCCAGTTCAATTGTTGGCGTGCTGAGTCGGCTAATCTCAGCTAGGCATTGAGGTATGGGCCCTACAACTGGCTCCAGTGGCCCTGGTTCAGGAGGGAAAGATACCACCCAGCGATCCCAACCCTGGTGGGCGTCCAGAAACATATACTGGAAAGCGCATCCGTGTGAACAATGAGCGAGATCACGATCGGACTCAGCTTCATTGTACCATCTGGTCAAATAACACCGACAACTCACTGTCCAGTCTCACATTTGAAGACTTTGTACTTGGTTAAATCCTGGTCCTATAAGCTCCCATCTGGTACTGGACAGCTCACTGTGTCTCAGCATCAGCTCGTGAACATGTGGCGTACGCACCAGGTAAAACACATACAGTCTGCGAGAATTTTGCAGCACAGGATGGAGCCACTTGACCCATCGTCCCATCACAAGGTGCGTAGCAGGGCTATCAACTTTCGGCCCATTTTCCCTTTTATATCGTCCTTCTACCAGTGTTTACTTAACTGCATTTAAATACTGGCTTCAATGGTATTTGTCCTTTGTACTTGTACCCTGTAATCTGGGCAAAGCAGAGACGCTGATGTCACAAGGGTCTTGGCACGATAGTGTAAAACGGGTGATAGCGAGTCGGCGGCCCATTCTAATTCTCTCCCCATTTTTATTGACGTTGACTTACATAAGAACATAAAAATTAGGAGCAGGAGTTGGCCATTCGGCCCCTTGAGCCTGCTCCACTATTCAATGAGATCATGGCTGATCGTCTACCTCAAATCCCATATCCCTTGATTCCCTTAATATTCAAAAATCTATCGATCTCTGTCTTGAATATACTCAAAGACTGAGCCTCCACAGCCCACTGGGGTAGAGAATTCCAAAGATTCACCACCCTCTGAGTGAAGGAGTTTCTCCTCATCTCAGTCCTAAATGGCCGACCCCTTATTCCGAGACTGTGACCCCTGGTTCTAGATTCCCCAGTCAAGGAAATCATCCTCCCTGCATCTACCCTGTCAAGTCCTGTAAGAATTTTGTATGTTTCAATTAGATCACCTTTCATTCTTCTAAACTCTAGAGAATATAGGTCTAGTCTAGTCTACTCATAGGACAATCCCCCCAGTCTAGTGAACCTTTGTTGCACACCCTCTATGGCAAATATATCCTTCCTTAGGTAAGCAGACCAAAACTGTACACAATATTCCAGGGTGTGGTCTCACCAGGGCCCTGTATAATTGCAGCAAGATGGCTTTACTCTTGGACTCAAATCCTCTTGCAATAAAGGTCAACATACCATTTGCTTTCTTAATTGCTTGCTATATGTGAACTTTCAGTGATGTGTGTACAAGAACACCCAGGTCCCTCTGCACTCCAACATTTCCCAATCTCTCACCATTTCAAAAATTCCCTGCTTTTCTATTTTTCCTACCAACATTTCTCCACATTATATTCCATTTGCCATGTTCTTGCCCATTCACTTAGCCTGTCTATATCCCCTTGAAGCCTCTTTGCATCCTCCTCACAACTTAAATTCCCACCTAGTTTTGTATCATCAGCAAACTTGGATGTATTACATTTGGTCCCCTCATCCAAATCATTGATAATAGATTGTGACTAGTGGGGCCCAAGCACTGATCCTTGTGGCACCCCACTAGTTACAACCTGCCAACCCGAAAATGACCCATTTATTCCTACTCTCTGTTTTCTGTCCATTAACCAATCCTCAATCCATGCTAGTATATTACCCCCAATTCCATGAGCACTGATTTTGTGTAATAACCTCTTGTGTGTCACCTTATCGAATGCCTTCTGAAAATCCAAATACACCACATCCACTGGTTCCTCCTTACCTATTCTGCTAGTTACAACCTCAAAAAACTCTAACAGATTTGTCAAACATGATTTCCCTTTCATAATTCTGTGTTGACTCTACCCAATTCTATTATCCTACAATTCTATCCAAGTGCCCTGTTACCACGTCCTTAATAATAGATTCTAGCATTTCCCCTATGACTGATGTCAGGCTAATTGGTCTGTAGTTCCCCGTTTTCTCTTCAAAACAAAATGAAAGTGGGGAGAGATATAAACCATGCTGCTGATTTGCTATCTCCCGTTTTACGCTATTACAAATAGTCGAGGCGTGTTCGCCTCAGTCAAGCTGAACCACTCCCCTGACATGCTGAGATCCAAATAACACGGAGTTAGAAGCGGTCCCCGAGGATACTCGTCATTTACAATAAACAAACAGGTTGTTCCCCTGATGAATGGCATCTGATGTAAAGATTCTTACCTCCAGCTGGTGCAATGAGGCGACTGGCATGTTCTCCGCTATGAGCTCCTCTAATGATCTAGTGCAGGCGAGCTCAGACTTGGAATGGAGTGGAGATGGGATGGGAGATGGGTGCACAGTGCTCATGGAGGTTTGTGACAAGGATGGCTGAGGACCTGGCAAAGGAGCTGGTTCCTGACCTGGGGCTTTGTGCTCTGTCAGTCCCACCAGTTCAGACTCCGCGCTTTCCAGCTCCGCCTGCTGCCCCCTCTCCGGGCTCTGCAGCAGCTCCCTCCGACTCTCTTTAGTTTTGCGGCAGGCGTGGATGTGGGAGTCCGCATCGTCAACTGGGGGAAAAGAGGTTTTTCAGGACACGTTAGCACAGCCACTAGCCACATTATTAAAGAATTGACGTCTCAAAGCGCTTTACAGCCAATGAAGTACTTTTGGAGTGTAGTCACTGTTGTAATGTAGCCAATTTGCACACAACAAACAGCAATGTGATAATGACCAGATAACCTGTTTTTGTTATAAGAACATAAGAAATAGGAACAGGAATAGGCTATACGGCCCCTTGAGCCTGCTCCGCCATTCAATAAGATCATGGCTGATCTGATCATGGACTCAGCCCCACTTCCCTGCCCGCTCCCCATAACCCCTTATTCCCTTATCAGTTAAGAAACTGTCTATATCTGTCTTAAATTTATTCAATGACCCAGCGTCCACAGCTCTCTGAGGCAGCGAATTCCACAGATTTACAACCCTCTGAGAGAAGAAATTCCTCCTCATCTCAGTTTTAAATGGGCGTCCCCTTATTCTAAGATTATGCCCCCTAATTCTTGTCTCCTCTATCAGTGGAAACATCCTCCGAGCATCCCCCTTGTCAAGCCCCTTCATAATCTTAATCGTTTCGATAAGATCACCTCTCATTCTTATGTTGATTGAGGGATAAATATTGGCCAGGACACTGGGGATAACTCCCTCCTCTTCTTCAAAATAGTGCCATGGGATTTTTTACGTCCACTTGAGAGAGCAGATGGGGCCTCGGTTTAACGTCTCATCTGAAAGACGGCACCTCCGACAGTGCAGCACTCCCTCAGCACTGCACTGGAGTGTCAGTTTAGATTTTTTAGACTATAGCAACACTTTAGCATGGCCACCAGACACTTTTCTGTCTTTTTTGTAGCTTTAAAAGGCTGGAAATTTCCCAACCTTGCGCCGCGTTTTTCGGCGGTATTTTGCCGTTTTTGGTGGAAAACAGTGTGTCGGGAAATTCCCTGAAGTCTTGCGCCGGCGGTTTTGAAATACCGCTGGGGAGCGGACCGCCGACATGCAAGACTGGAAAAAGTGCTTTCGCCCGATATTCGACTCAACGGTAACCCGTAGATGGGGAAAAAAACGGCGGGAAAAAACCTGTTGATGCAGCCCTTGGAACGGCAGTAATTATGAAACTCTGCAAAGAAGGTAAGTTAAAGTTTTTATTTTTAAATTCTTTTGCAGTTATTCGCTAGAAAAAGGTCGTGAATATTTTGTGATTTTTTTTATTTTTTGGAATAAAACATTTTGTGTTTCCCCCCCCTCCATAGGCCCAACACACAGCGGTATCGGCCACGGAGAAAAGTTGCAGAACATTCGCGGTTTGCGCCGCGAATCCTCGGGCAACGTCGATTTTTCCCGCCAGCCGCATTTTTTCCTTATTTTTTTCCCGAATGATCGGGCTCGAAATCATAGCAGAGTTATCGCAGTTTATTTCCAGCAAAAAAACCCCTATGACCCGAAACTGCATTTTCTAGCCCCAATTATTCCCCTCCTCCTTTGCACGCAGTGACTGCTGCTGAGCGACAGTTCCTTGGGCACCAGTAACACTCCAACACCTCACCTGAGAGGTTATTCTTTACATTTGAGCCAAACCAGTGAGTTAGAAGGCTATTCAGCTCCGTGTGACATCATAGCCAAATCCAATCCGCTCCTCACCAAATCAACACCCTCCAGTGCGGGTCACTAAATAGTGATCAGAGGTAGCAGCCCTGGCTGAAGTTCCCGTCAATGACTAGTGGCACCGAGGCCAATTGCTGCCTTGGCTGAGATCGGCTAACTCGGCACAGACTGAGGATCAAACCCTTGACGTTCTGGGTCTGTATGGCACAGTACCACACTGTGTAGTCTGGATGCCAATTAAGCCAACATGCAGACTTCACCCTCCCACCTCTGCAGTGCCAATGTCAGTGATGTGCCAATTACATTTGGTACTGCGTACAATTAATATATACGGCCTTAAACAAAACTGATCAGAGAAGGTCACAATGCATTAGACACGACCTCTGTTGCAGGGGAGTCCTTTTTCCAGGGGTCATATGATGCGTTTCCGGTCTAGATCTTCCATGAATGAGCCTGCCTGAAGCCTCCCAATGCTCCTTTAATATAATGCACTCCAACCTTTACAAAACCCTTTTTTTCCTATCCAACGACCTCATATTTTCCTCCTGTCGTCTCCGGAATGTATTGACTTGTGCTGGGGACCAGCTTCACAGTTGCTGGCGATTCCTCCAGTACTTCACCCAAGACAACCGCGCCTCATGTCCGATTCGGCTCTTTGACTGTGGGAGGCACCACCGCCAAGCCCACTGACCCATACTTTTCATCCTGCGTCACTGAACAGCGGAGCAGGAACCATGGATGATGATCTCTTCCCTGACCCAGGGCCACCGAGACCAGCTACTCTGATGGAGAGCAACTCACTCCGGAGAGCCAGAGGGTTGAGTCTGGGCTGGACTTGGTCTGCATGGTTCAGTTCCACACCACATGCCCACTCAGCCACTGAAGAGCTTTACACTCCTTGATGAAAAGAACAATAATGCTCAAAGCTTTAAAATCCCCAACACAAACATTAAATTGTATCGTCAAATTCTCCTCCTCCTCCTCCCCTTGAAGTACAAACACAGGAGCAGGAGGAGGGCATTCAGCCCCTCGAGCCTGTTCCTACATTCAATTAGACCATGGTTGATCTGAATTCTAACTCCCATCTACCCGCCTTGGTTCTGTAACCCTTAATACTCTTTCCTAATAAAACGCGACCAGTCTCAGTTTTGACATTTTCAATTGACCCCCAGCGTTTATGGGGAGAGTTCCAGATTTCCATCACCATTTGTGTGAAGAAGTGCTTCCTGACTTTAGCCCTGAATGGCCTGGCTCTAAGTTTAACATAGAAACATAGAAACATAGAAAATAGGTGCAGGAGTAGGCCATTTTGCCCTTCGAGCCTGCACCACCATTCAATATGATCATGGCTGATCATGCAGCTTCAGTACCCCATTCCTGCTTTCTCTCCATACCCCTTAATCCCGTTAGCTGTAAGGGCCACATCTAACTCCCTTTTGAACTGGCCTCAACAACTATCTGTGGTAGAGAGTTCCACAGGTTCACAATTCTCTAAGTGAAGAAGGTACTCCTCATCTCGGTCCTAAATGGATTACCCCTTATCCTTAGACTGTGACCCCTTGTTCTAGATGCCCTCAACAGAGGAAATAGTTTCTCTCTAGAAACCCTATCAATTCATTTAATCACCGTAAACAATTAGATCACCCCGTAATCTTCTATTCAAGGGAATACAAGCTTTGTCTGTGTAACCTGTCCTCATAATTTAACCCCGGTATCATTCTGGTGAATCTGCGTTGCTCCCCCTCCAAGACCAATATATCCTTCCTGAGATGTGGTGCCCAGAGCTGAATGCAGTGCTCTAGATGAAGTCTAACCAGAGTTCTGTACAGCTGTAACATAGCTGCCACCCCTTTGTATTCCAGCCTGCTTAAAATAAAGCCTAACATCCCATTAGCATTTTAGTTATCTTTGTACCTGTCCACTTACTTTTAGTGATTTCTGCACTTGGACCCCTAAATCTCTGAGCATCCACTTCTCTCCATTCAGAAAATACTCTGATCCATTGTTCTTGGGTCCAAAGGGAATGACCTCACACTTCCCCACATTGAACTGCATCTGCCACCGTTTTGCCCACTCACTTAATCTATCAACTTGTGACCTTTGCAACTTTTTACTCCCACCTGCACTATTTACTGTGCCACCTAACTTAGTGTGTTCAGCAAACTTAAACGGCAATAAATGTCCCATTTCCCTGAAGTGTCTCATGTTTCCAAATGACTCAAAGACGCTCACCGGCCCATGTCTGGCTGTTGCCCACACTGCGCTGGTCTGATGCATGGTTTGCCTCGGACCAGTCTTCCTCAGACCTCCATGGTGTTTGCCGAGCAGTCAGCTTTTCCTGTCCAGCTCCAGGGACATGTTCCCCTTTATGGCACCTGGTGTCCTCCTCTGGGCTAACCTCTTCACAAAGAAATGGCACCTCAGATTACAGTGATAATGGGAAAGAAATTAACAAAGGCACAAAAATCACATTCATAGCAAATACATAGGGCTAGACTTTCAGCACACTATCGCCCATTTAACGGCGATATAAGAGCTGAGATGCAGGCTAACACCCATATTTGCTGAAAAGTGGAAACTAGCGCCGATTATAGCCCATTTATCGCCGGCCCAACTTTCGGCACTGCTGAATGAGCTGCATCGCCCGGAATCGTCGTGAAAGGCCGAGAATAGTGCTTATAATGGAAATTTGTGCCCGATTATGGCCCAGATTATCGCCGAGCACTACTTTTGGCATTTCGCCCACAATTCACCCAAATGATCGCTGACCCAAAAATACGTTGAAGGAAATCTGCAATAACTCGGCACTACGGGGAGGATCTGTAGGAAAAGGTTGTCAGGAGAATCAATTTGTGAGTGATTTTAAGGGCCTTTTTGACTCTTGCCAATCATCTAATCACTTTTGTAATTGTTGAGGACATTTAAAATGATTTATAGTAATGGGGCCTGTAATTTCACAACCAGTATTAATCACTAATCACTTGCTGCAGAATAGAGATGGGAGAATAAAATGAGGAAAATTACATACAAGTGTTGTGATGTCAGGGTTAATATTAATCGTGAATTTTTCCCCCTCTGGTCCCCCGTACAAATAGAAGCAGAATTAGGGTATGTCATCCCATGAGGAAGGAAATGGAGTTCACCTCAGTTGGCTGGTAGATTTTATTTTATAAAGCAACAGGGGCTAAAATAAAAGAAAGGTTCGATAATGTTATTGATGGTGACTAGGTCCCCTGTTCTCTCTATCAACCCCCCATGGGAAAAGTTATTTGTCTGAAAAAAAACGCGCATATGCAGAACGGACATTGCCATGGATGCCAGCCTTGCATGACTGAATATATCGCAAAGGCACATTTCACATCGCTAAGGCTATCGCCCAAATTAAAAAGGCGAAGCTAGCGTTTTTTAAAATGGGTGATATTCCAGCGAACCTGAAAAATAAAAAAAGCACTAAAGCCGGAAATATCGCCCATTTTGGGGTGACAGCGACCAGTGGAAAGTCTAGCCCTTAATCAGATTTTAAAATCTCTGGGCCTGAATTTGGTGAAGGCCCCCGCTTGCCCCAGTGCCGCCCAAAGGACCGCTGATGGCCGTCAAGATACCTGACAGTAACTTGAGCAGGATTTTCATCAAAAAGGTCCTTCAAAGGGCGGCGGGTGGAAAATGAGGGTCTTACAGTGGCAATCTGGGTGGCAGCCGACAGGAGCTCCCAATCTCGGCGGCAGAGGTGCTTGTCGCCCCAGTGCCGCCGAGGATGGAGTTGGACCCACGGAGGGTGGAAGACCTGAAAAGAAAAAGCATGAAAAAAATTTAAAAATGTTTACTCACCCTTTTCTCAGCTCTCCATACCTACCGTCGGGGACAGACCAGCCTCCTCGCAGCGGTCCACCCCTGTTCTGGTGCCAACTCCCGCCCGCACCAATCTGGCATCACGGCGGGCGGGAGCCCACTGACGCCGCTGACGTCAGTGGGCGGTTCCCGACGGCTCTCCCCTCCCGCCCGCTCCAGCCCAGATCAAAACTGGCACTGGGCGGAACCCGAAGAGGAATGTGGGTGGCAGTGGGCGGTAGTGGGCGGCAGTGGGTGGCAGTGGGCGGCAGTGGGTGGCAGTGAGCAGCAGTGGGTGGCAGTGAGCAGCAGTGGGTGGCAGTGGGTGGCAGTGGGCGGCAGTGGGTGGCAGTGTGGGTGGTGCATCAATTTCGGGCCTCAAGTCAATGGAGCGGCACTATTATAAACGATTGGTGATTTTTTTTTTGTTTCAATTGCTTCCGTGTCATTTAGTTTCTACTTTCCTGGATCTAAATGATTAGAACATGACCAGTGATATTTGCGATGAAAAACTACTGGGGTAAGTGTTGACTTTGTGCGGCAGTGTAAAACGGATGATAGCGAGTGGGCAGCTCAGATGACATATCTTCCCATTTTTATTTCCTTTGACTTTAAGATGTTTAGAAGCTATTTCATCTAGTCCCTATTTTAACAAACTGTAATCCTTTTGAAATGGAGGAATGTCATAAATGTTTGTCCAATAATTTTGAACTTCAGATCATTAAAGTGTTTTCTAATAAAATGCATCAAAACTTTGTGATTAAAAAAAAGTCAATAGAAAGACAGAAACAATTTTTAAAAACTGTTCTCGCTTACAGTTGATTGAAGTGGGTCTCTGATGGATCGGTGGGTAAATGCTCCACAACAATATCAAATTGTATTTATATAGCACCTTTAACGTAGTAACATGTCCCAAGGTGCTTCACAGGAGTGTTATAAAACAAAGAAAATGTTGACACTGAGCCAAATATGAAATTCGGGCAGGTGACCAAAAGCTTGGTCAAAGAGGTAAGTTTTAAGGAGCGTCTTAAAGGAGGAAAGACTGGTAGAGAGGCGAAGAGGTTTAGGGAGGGAGTTCCAGAGCTTACGACCCAGGCAGCTGAAGGCATATAGGGGAAAATACTGAGCCGGTCAGAGGGCAAAGGTCCCATGTTGCAACACTGGTTCATGTTGAGATGGCAGATAGGGGGGGGGGGGTGGTAGTTGGATTTTTACATGAAGAATGGCCTTGGGTAAAGAATGGAAGTGCGCATACCACAGCACGAGCCAACCCCTCCAGACCAGGGGAGAAAAATGGGGAAACTTAACAAAACAAATCTGGTCACTGTTTCATTTTAGAACTGGCTCTCGCTGTTCAACCCAACCACAGTTCAGTCAAATTCACCTCACTGATTCCCTGAACCATCAACTGTTGTGTGGAATAAATCAACATGTAAACCCTTCAAACCATTGACACCCATATCCACAAAATCATTTTAGCTGCAAGTCTCGTTACCTCCATCACCTATAAGATGTGATCCAATTCTCCTGAAGACAGCGGAGGTCACTTTAACGTTGGGCGATAGTGTAAGACTGGTGAGAGCGAATCAGCAACTCGGTTTAATATCAAAAATCGAGAGATGTAAAAGAGCAGCCGATTCGTTATCATTTGTTTCACACTGTCGTACAAAGTCAAAATTACCTTGTGTGTGTGTGTGCGGGAAGGAGGAAGGTGTTCTGTTCTTTATCATCATGACTGGATCAAATAACATCCTGTGTATCTCTAGTTACCAGGCGAATTAGGTGTCAGCCGTGCACTCTCGCCTCCGGGTCAGAAGATTGTGGATTCTAGGCTGGCATTCCAGTGCAATGCTGAGGGAATGCTGCACTTTCAGAGATGCTGTCTTTTGGATGAGATGTTCAACCGAGGCCCCATTTTCCCTCTCAGGGGGGGCGTAAAAGATCCCATGACACTACTTGGAGAAGAACAGTTGAGTTCTCCCCGATGTCCTGGCCCATGTTTACAGTGCCAGCTGTGGCTCAGTGGGTAACACACTCGCCTTTGAGTTGGAAGGTTTGTGGGTTCACGTCCCACTCCAGGGACTTGAGCACAAAAAAGATCCAGGCTGACACTCCAGTGCAGTGCTGAGGGAGCGCTGCACTGTTAGAGGTGCCGTCTTTCAGATGAGATGTTAAACCGAGGCACCGTCTGTCCTCTCAGGTGGATGTAAAAGATCCCGCGGCACTATTTTTGAAGAAGAGCAGTGGAGTTATCCCCGGTGTCCTGGCCAATATTTATCCCTTAGTCAACATAACAAATAAACAGATTATCTGGTCATTATCACATTGCTGTTTGTGGGAGCTTGCTATGTGCAAATTGGCTGCCGCCTTTCCTACATTACAACAGTGACTACACCCCAAAAATACTTCATTTGCTGTAAAGCGCTTTGAGACGTCCGGTGTCATGAAAGGTACTATATAAATACAAGTCTTTCTTTTTATATTTATCTCTCAATCAACATCACTAAAAAAAATAATAATCTGGTCATTATCATAGTGCTGTTTGTGGGAGCTTGCTGTGTGCAAATTGGTTGCCACGTTTCTTACATTACCACAGTGACTACACTTCAAAATTACTTCATTAGCTATAAAGCGCTCTGGAGCATCCTGAGTGGATGGTGCTATATAAATACAAGTCTTCCTTTCTTTTCTACACTTACTGAGCATCAAAGAACAAACTTGCAACTATAAATAGCTGCGGCAGCCAATTTGTACACAGCAGAGGTTCCACTGAGAGCAAATGAGAAATGGCCCGTTCGTCTGTTAATTACTGTTGTTGGTTGAGCTTCAAATGTTGACCAGGGCAGCAAGAAAACTTCCTGCTCTGCTTTGAATAGCGCCAAAGGACATTATATCTTTACTTCAACAGGCGAAGTGGCTTCAGTTTTACATCTCATCCGTCTGACAATGCACTGCACTAAAGTGTCTGACTCGATTCTCTGCTCAAATCTCTGGAGCGGGACTTGAGCCTATGGTCTCCTGCTTCAGAATTGAGAGCGCTATCACTGAGCTGAGGCTGATACAGTACGTTTTCCTGCAAGGACACCACAATATGTCATAAAAGATCTTGGAAGACGCTGTTTTATGAGGAAATAACAAAGCACTTGCCCCGGTTATAGAATTAACGAGGGGGGTTAAATTGGTTGAAAGTTTGATCAGGGATCCTTTACATTCCACTCAACGCTTCCTCAAGCTCACCACTTTTTCCCAGAGATGCTGCATTGTGTCTCGGCGACACAGGAAGGTACAATCACCACTCTTATACTTACCGGCAGTTTCCCTCACAACAACATCAGCTCGTGTTAAATGCTTGCGCATTTTCTTCAGCACTCGCCGCTGTGACCTGGATATCCGAAAGTCCAGGACATGGCACCTGAAACAGCAACAAAGGGGAAAAGGCTCAGAGTGTGAGGAACTGGGACTTGGGGTTCCTGGATAAACGTTGAATTACATACAGTAACAGCACAGAAACAGGCGATTCAGCCCAACTGGACCATCGCAGTGTTTATGCTCCACACGAGCCTCTTCCCACCTTACTTCATCTCACCCTATCAGCATATCCTTCTATTCTTTTCTCACTCATGTACTTATCCAGCTTCTCTTAAATGCATCTGTGCTATTCGCCTCAACCACACCTTGTGGTAGCGAGTCCCACATTCTCACTACTCTCTGAGTAAAGAAGTTTCGCCTGAATTCCTTATTAGTGACTATCTTATATTATGGCCTCTAGTTTTGGACTGCCCCACAAGTGGCAACAGCTTCTCTACGTATACCCTATTGAACCCCTTCATAATGTTAAAGGCCTCCATCAGGGCACTTTTAGTCTCCTCTTTTCTGGGGAAAAGAGCCCCAGCCTTTTCGATCTTTCCGGTGAGGTGAGGTGGGGTGAAGTGGGGTGAATGGGGGTGAGTGGGGGTGAGTTGGGGTGGTGGGGTGGGTGAGTTGGGGTGAGTTGGGGTGAGGCGAGGTGTTGGGGTGGGGTGGGGTGAGGTGAGGCGGAGTGGTGAGGTGGGGTGAGGTGGGGTGAGGTGGGGTGAGGTGGGGTGAGTTGGGGTGGTGGGGTGGGTGAGTTGGGGTGAGGCGGGGTGGTGGGGTGAGGTGGGTGGGTGGGTGGGTGAGTTGAGGTGAGTTGGGGTGAGGCGAGGTGGTGGGGTGAGGTGGGGTGGTTGGGTAGGTGAGTTGGGGTGAGTTGGGGTGAGATGGTGGGCTGGGTGAGTTAGGGTGAGGTGGTGAGGTGGGTGAGTTAGGGTGAGGTGGTGGGGTGGGTGAGTTGGGGCGGGGTGAGATGGAGTGAGTGGTGGTGCGTGGTGGTGAGTTGGGGTGAGTTGGGGTGAGTTGGGGTGAGTTGGGGTGAGTTGGGGTGAGTTGGGGTGAGTTGGGATGAGTTGGGATGAGGCGGGGTGGTAGGGTGGGGTGAGGTGGGTGAGTTGGGGTGATGCGGGGTGGTGAGGTGGGGTGGGGTGAGGTGGGGTGAGGTGGAGTGAGTTGGGCTGAATGGGGGTGAGTTGGGGTGAGTTGGGGTGAGTTGGTGGGCTGGGTTTGTTAGGGTGAGGTGGTGACGTGGGTGAGTTGGGGTGAGGTGGTGGGGTGGGTGAGTTGGGGCGGGGTGAGGTGGGGTGGGGTGAGGTGGGGTGAGGTGGAGTGAGTTGGGCTGAATGGGGGTGAGTGGGGTTGAGTGGGGTTGAGTGGGGTTGAGTTGGGGTGAGTTGGGGTGAGTTGGGGTCAGTTGGGGTGAGTTGGGATGAGTTGGGATGAGGCGGGGTGGTGGTGTGGGGTGGGGTGAGTTGGGGTGAGTTGGTGGGGTGGGTGAGTTGGGGTGAGTTGGGGTGAGATGGGGTGAGATGGGGTGAGATGGTGGGCTGGGTGAGTTAGGGTGAGGTGGTGAGGTGGGTGAGTTGGGGTGAGGTGGTGGGGTGGGTGAGTTGGGGCGGGGTGAGGTGGAGTAGGGTGAGGTGGAGTGAGTTGGGGTGAGTGGGGATGAGTGGGGGTGAGTCGGGGTGAGGCGGGGTGGTAAGGTGGGGTGAGGTGGTGGGGTGGGTGAGCTGGGGTGAGGCGGGGTGGTGGGGGGGGTGGGTGAGTTGGGATGGGGTTGGTGAGTTGGGGTGAGTTGGGGTGAGGCGGGGTTGTGGGGTGAGGTGGGGTTGTGGGATGGTGGGGTGGGGTGGTGATGTGGGGTGAGGCGGGGTGGTGGGGTGGGGTGGGTGAGTTGGGGTGAGGTGGTGGGGTGGCTGAGTTGGGGTGAGATGGTGGGTGGGTGTGAGGTGGGGTGGGGTGAGGCGGGGTGGTGGGGTGGGGTGAGTTGAGGTGAGTTGGTGGGGTGGGGTGGGTGAGTTGGGGTGGGGTGGGTGAGTTGGGGTGAGTTGGGGTGAGGTGGGGTGGTTGGGTGGGTGAGTTGGGGTGAGTTGGGTTGAGCCGGGGTGGTTGGGTGGGTGAGTTGGGGTGAGGTGGTGGGCTGGGTGAGGCGTAGTGGTGGGGTGGGGTGGGTGAGTTGGGATGGGGTGGGTGAGTTGGGGTGTGGTGGAGTGGGTGAGTTGGGGTGAGTTGGTGTGAGTTGAGGTGAGGCGGGGTGGTGGGGTGAGGTGGGGTGGGCTGGGGTGAGGCAGGGTGGGGTGGTGGGGTGGTGGGGTTGGGTGAGTTGGGGTGAGTTGGTGGGGTGGGTGAGTTGGGGTGGGGGTGAGGTGGAGTGGTGTGAGGCGGGGTGGTGGGGTGGGGTGAGTTGGGTTGAGTGGGGGTGGTGGAGTGGGGTGAGTAGGGGTGTTGGGGTGAGTTGGGGTGAGTTGGGGTGAGATGGTGGGCTGGGTTTGTTAGGGTGAGGTGGTGACGTGGGTGAGTTGGGGTGAGGTGGTGACGTGGGTGAGTTGGGGTGAGGTGGTGGGGTGGGTGAGTTGGGGCGGGGTGAGGTGGGGTGGGGTGAGGTGGAGTGAGTTAGGCTGAATGGGGTTGAGTTGGGGTGAGTTGGGGTCAGTTGGGGTGAGTTGGGGTCAGTTGGGGTGAGTTGGGGTGAGTTGGGGTGAGTTGGGGTGAGTTGGGGTGAGGCGGGGTGGTGGTGTGGGGTGGGGTGAGTTGGGGTGAGTTGGTGGGGTGGGTGAGATGGGGTGAGATGGGGTGAGATGGGGTGAGATGGTGGGCTGGGTGAGTTAGGGTGAGGTGGTGAGGTGGGTGAGTTGGGGTGAGGTGGTGGGGTGGGTGAGTTGGGGCGGGGTGAGGTGGAGTAGGGTGGGGTGGGGTGAGGTGGAGTGAGTGGGGGTGAGTGGGGGTGAGGCGGGGTGGTAGGGTGGGGTGAAGTGGTGGGGTGGGTGAGCTGGGGTGAGGTGGGGTGGTGGGGGGGGTGGGTGAGTTGGGATGGGGTTGGTGAGTGGGGGTGAGTTGGGGTGAGGCGCGGTTGTGGGGTGAGGTGGGGTGGTGGGGTGGGGTGGGGTGGTGGGGTGGGTGAGTTGGGGTGAGGTGGTGGGGTGGCTGAGTTGGGGTGAGATGGTGGGCTGGGTGTGAGGTGGGGTGGGGTGAGGCAGGGTGGTGGGGTGGGGTGAGTTGGGGTGAGTTGGTGGGGTGGGGTGGGTGAGTTGGGGTGGGGTGGGTGAGTTGGGGTGAGGCGGGGTGGTGGGGTGAGGTGGGTTGAGGCGGGGTGGTTGGGTGGGTGAGTTGGGGTGAGGTGGTGGGGTGGGTGAGTTGGGTTGAGGCGGGGTGGTGGGGTGGGGTGGGTGAGTTGGGATGGGGTGGGTGAGTTGGGGTGTGGTGGAGTGGGTGAGTTGGGGTGAGTTGGGGTGAGGCGGGGTGGTGGGGTGAGGTGGGGTGGGGTGAGACGGGGTGGCGTGGTGGGGTTGGGTGAGTTGGGGTGAGTTGGTGGGGTGGGTGAGTTGGGGTGGGGGTGAGGTGGAGTGGGGTGAGGCGGGGTGGGGTGAGTTGGGTTGAGTGGGGGTGGTGGGGTGGGATGAGTTGGGGTGAGTAGGGGTGGTGGGGTGGGGTGAGTTGGGGTGAGGTGGTGAGGTTGGTGAGTTGGGGTGAGGTGGTGGGGTGGTGGGGTGGGTGAGTTGGGGCGGGGTGAGGTGGGGTGGGGTGAGGTGGGTTGAGTGGGGGTCAGTTGGTGAGGTGGGTGAGTTGGGGTGGTGGTGTGCGGTGGGTGAGTTGGGGTGGGGTGAGGTGGGGTGAGGCAGGGTGGTAGGGTGACTTGGGGTGAGTTGGGGTGAGGTGGTGGGGTGGGTGAGTTGGGGTGGGGTGAGGTGGAGTGAGGCGGGGTGGTGGGGTGAGTTGGGGTGAGGTGGTGGGGTGGGTGAGTTGGGGTGGTGGGGTGCGGTGGGGTGGTGGGGTGGGTTGGTTAGTTGGGGTGAGTTGGGGTGGTGGGGTGGGGTGTGGTGGATGAGTTGGGGGGGAGTTGGTGGACTGGGTGAGTTAGGGTGAGGTGGTGGTGTGGGGTGGGTGAGTTGGGATGGGGTGGGTGAGTTGGGGTGTGGTGGAGTGGGTGAGTTGGGGTGAGTTGGTGTGAGTTGAGGTGAGGCACGTGGTGGGGTGAGGTGGGGTGGGGTGGGGTGAGGCGGGGTGGGGTGGTGGGGTTGGGTGAGTTGGGGTGAGTTGGTGGTGTGGGTGAGTTGGGGTGGGGGTGAGGTGGGGTGGGGTGAGGCGGGGTGGGGTGGTGGGGTTGGGTGAGTTGGGGTGAGTGAGTTGGGGTGGGGGTGAGGTGGAGTGGGGTGAGGCGGGGTGGTGGGGTGGGGTGAGTTGGGTTGAGTGGGGGTGGTGGAGTGGGGTGAGTAGGGGTGGTGGGGTGGTGTGGGGTGAGTTGGGGTGAGTTGGGGTGAGTTGGGGTGAGATGGTGGGCTGGGTTTGTTAGGGTGAGGTGGTGACGTGGGTGAGTTGGGGTGAGGTGGTGGGGTGGGTGAGTTGGGGCGGGGTGAGGTGGGGTGGGATGAGGTGGAGTGAGTTAGGCTGAATGGGGTTGAGTGGGGTTGAGTTGGGGTGAGTTGGGGTGAGTTGGGGTCAGTTGGGGTCAGTTGGGGTGAGTTGGGGTGAGGCGGGGTGGTGGTGTGGGGTGGGGTGAGTTGGGGTGAGTTGGTGGGGTGGGTGAGATGGGGTGAGATGGGGTGAGATGGGGTGAGATGGGGTGAGATGGGGTGAGATGGTGGGCTGGGTGAGTTAGGGTGAGGTGGTGAGGTGGGTGAGTTGGGGTGAGGTGGTGGGGTGGGTGAGTTGGGGCGGGATGAGGTGGAGTAGGGTGGGGTGGGGTGAGGTGGAGTGAGTGGGGGTGAGTGGGGGTGAGTGGGGGTGAGTGGGGGTGAGTGGGGGTGAGGCGGGGTGGTAGGGTGGGGTGAAGTGGTGGGGTGGGTGAGCTGGGGTGAGGTGGGGTGGTAGGGAGGGTGGGTGAGTTGGGATGGGGTTAGTGAGTTGGGGTGAGTTGGGGTGAGGCGCGGTTGTGGGGTGAGGTGGGGTGGTGGGGTGGGGTGAGGCGGGGTGGTGGGGTGGGGTGGGGTGGTGGGGTGGGTGAGTTGGGGTGAGGTGGTGGGGTGGCTGAGTTGGGGTGAGATGGTGGGGTGGGTGTGAGGTGGGGTGGGGTGAGGCAGGGTGGTGGGGTGGGTGAGTTGGGGTGAGGCGGGGTGGTGGGGTGAGGTGGGTTGAGGCGGGGTGGTTGGGTGGGTGAGTTGGGGTGAGGTGGTGGGGTGGGTGAGTTGGGATGGGGTGGGTGAGTTGGGGTGTGGTGGAGTGGGTGAGTTGGGGTGAGTTGGGGTGAGGCGGGGTGGTGGGGTGAGGTGGGGTGGGGTGAGACGGGGTGGGGTGGTGGGGTTGGGTGAGTTGGGGTGAGTTGGTGGGGTGGGTGAGTTGGGGTGGGGTGAGGTGGAGTGGGGTGAGGCGGGGTGGGGTGAGTTGGGTTGAGTGGGGGTGGTGGGGTGGGATGAGTTGGGGTGAGTAGGGGTGGTGGGGTGGGGTGAGTTGGGGTGAGTTGGGGTGAGGTGGTGAGGTTGGTGAGTTGGGGTGAAGTGGTGGGGTGGTGGGGTGGTGGGGTGGGTTAGTTGGGGCGGGGTGAGGTGGGGTGGGGTGAGGTGGGTTGAGTGGGGGTGAGTTGGGGTCAGTTGGTGAGGTGGGTGAGTTGGGGTGGTGGTGTGCGGTGGGTGAGTTGGGGTGGGGTGAGGTGGGGTGAGGCAGGGTGGTAGGGTGACTTGGGGTGAGTTGGGGTGAGGTGGTGGGGTGGGTGAGTTGGGGTGGGGTGTGGTGGATGAGTTGGGGTGAGATGGTGGGGTGGGTGAGTTGGGGTGTTGGGGTGGGGTGGGTGAGTTGGGGGGGAGTTGGTGGGCTAGGTGAGTTAGGGTGAGGTGATGGGGTGGGGTGGGTGAGTTGGGATGGGGTGGGTGAGTTGGGGTGTGGTGGAGTGGGTGAGTTGGGGTGAGTTGGTGTGAGTTGAGGTGAGGCGGGGTGGTGGGGTGAGGTGGGGTGGGGTGAGGCGGGGTGGGGTGGTGGGGTTGGGTGAGTTGGGGTGAGTTGGTGGGGTGGGTGAGTTGGGGTGGGGGTGAGGTGGAGTGGGGTGAGGCGGGGTGGTGGGGTGGGGTGGGGTGAGTTGGGTTGAGTGGGGGTGGTGGAGTGGGGTGAGTAGGGGTGGTGGGGTGGGGTGAGTTGGGGTGAGTTGGGGTGAGATGGTGGGCTGGGTTTGTTAGGGTGAGGTGGTGACGTGGGTGAGTTGGGGTGAGGTGGTGGGGTGGGTGAGTTGCGGCGGGGTGAGGTGGGGTGGGATGAGGTGGAGTGAGTTAGGCTGAATGGGGGTGAGTGGGGGTGAGTTGGGGTGAGTTGGGGTGAGGCGGGGTGGTGGTGTGGGGTGGGGTGAGTTGGGGTGAGTTAGGGTGAGTTAGGGTGAGGTGGGTGAGTTGGGGTGAGGTGGTGGGGTGGGTGAGTTGGGGCGGGGTGAGGTGGAGTAGGGTGGGGTGGGGTGAGGTGGAGTGAGTTGGGGTGAGGTGGAGTGAGTGGGGGTGAGTGGGGGTGAGGCGGGGTGAGGCGGGGTGAGGCGGGGTGGTAGGGTGGGGTGGGTGAGCTGGGGTGAGGCGGGGTGGTGGGGGGGTGGGTGAGTTGGGATTGGGTTGGTGAGTTGGGGTGAGTTGGGGTGAGGCGCGGTTGTGGGGTGAGGTGGTGGGGTGGGGTGGGGTGAGGCGGGGTGGTGGGGTGGGGTGGTTGGGTGGGTGAGTTGGGGTGAGGTGGTGGGGTGGCTGAGTTGGGGTGAGATGGTGGGGTGGGTGTGAGGTGGGGTGGGGTGAGGCAGGGTGGTGGGGTGGGGTGAGTTGGGGTGAGTTGGTGGGGTGGGTGAGTTGGGGTGGGGTGGGTGAGTTGGGGAGAGGCGGGGTGGTGGGGTGAGGTGGGTTGAGGCGGGGTGGTTGGGTGGGTGAGTTGGGGTGAGGTGGTGGGGTGGGTGAGTTGGGGTGAGGCGGGGTGGTGGGGTGGGGTGGGTGAGTTGGGATGGGGTGGGTGAGTTGGGGTGTGGTGGAGTGGGTGAGTTGGGGTGAGTTGGGGTGAGGCGGGGTGGTGGGGTGAGGTGGGGTGGGGTGGGGTGAGACGGGGTGGGGTGGTGGGGTTGGGTGAGTTGGGGTGAGTTGGTGGGGTGGGTGAGTTGGGGTGGGGGTGAGGTGGAGTGGGGTGAGGCGGGGTGGGGTGAGTTGGGGTGAGTAGGGGTGGTGGGGTGGGGTGAGTTGGGGTGAGGTGGTGAGGTTGGTGAGTTGGGGTCAGGTGGTGGGGTGGTGGGGTGGGTGAGTTGGGGCGGGGTGAGGTGGGGTGGGGTGAGGTGGGTTGAGTGGGGGTGAGTGGGGGTCAGTTGGTGAGGTGGGTGAGTTGGGGTGGTGGTGTGCGGTGGGTGAGTTGGGGTGGGGTGAGGTGGGGTGAGGCGGGGTGGTAGGGTGACTTGGGGTGAGTTGGGGTGAGGTGGTGGGGTGGGTGAGTTGGGGTTGGGTGAGGTGGGGTGAGGCGGGGTGGTGGGGTGAGTTGGGGTGAGTTGGGGTGGTGGGGTGCGGTGGGGTGGTGGGGTGGGTTGGTTAGTTGGGGTGAGTTGGGGTGGTGGGGTGGGGTGTGGTGGATGAGTTGGGGTGAGATGGTGGGGTGGGTGAGTTGGGGTGAGGTGGTGGGGTGGGTGAGTTGGGGTGGGGTGGGTGAGTTGGGGGGGAGTTGGTGGGCTGGGTGAGTTAGGGTGAGGTGGTGAGGTGGGTAAGTTGGGGTGGGGTGAGGTGGGGTGGGGTGGGGTAAGGCGGGGTGGTGGGGTGGGTGAGTTGGGGGGAGTTGGTGGGGTGGGTGAGTTGGGGTGAGGTGGTGGGGTGGGTGAGTTGGGGTGGGGTGGGGTGGTGAGTTGGGGTGTGGTGGGATGGGGTGGGTGAGTTGGGGTGGAGTGGGGTGGGGTGGGTGAGTTGGGGTGAGTTGGGGTGAGGTGGTGGGGTGGGTGAGTTGGAGCGGGGTGGGGTGGGTGAGTTGGGGTGGGGTGGGTTGGGGTGGTGGGGTGGGTGAGTTGGGGTGAGGCGGGGTGGTTGGGTGGGTGAGTTGGGGTTAGTTGGGGTGAGGGTGGGTTGGGGTGAGGTGGTGGGGTGGGTGAGTTGAGGTGGGGTGGGTGGGGTGGGGTGAGTTGGGGTGAGTTGGGGTGAGGTGGTGAGGTGGGTGAGTTGGGGTGAGGTGGTGGGGTGGGTGAGTTGGGGCGGTGTGAGGTGGGGTGGGGTGAGTTGGGTTGAGTGGGGGTGAGTGGGGGTCAGTTGGGGTCAGTTGGGGTGAGTTGGTAGGGTGGGTGAGTTGTGGTGGTGGGGTGCGGTGGGTGAGTTGGAGTGGGGTGAGATGGGGTGAGGCGTGGTGGTGGGGTGAGTTGGGGTGAGGTGGTGGGGTGGGTGAGTTGGGGTGGTGGGGTGCGGTGTGGTGGGGTGTGTTGGTTAATTGGGGTGAGTTGGGGGGATGGGGTGGGGTGGGTGAGTTGGGGTGAGTTGGGGTGAGTTGGAGTGAGGTGGTGGGGTGGGTGAGTTGGGGTGGGGTGGTGGGGTGGGTGAGTTGGGGTGGGGTGAGTTGGGGTGAGTTGGGGCGGGGTGAGGTGGGGTGGGGTGAGGTGAGTTGGGTTGAGTGGGGGTGAGTTGGGGTCAGTTGGGGTGAGTTGGGGTGAGTTGGTGGGGTGGGTGAGTTGGGGTGGGTGAGATGGGGTGGGATGAGTTGGGGTGGTCGGGTGTGGTGGGGTGGGTTGGTTAGTTGGGGTGAGTTGGGGCGGGGTGGTGGGGCGGGTGAGTTGGGGTAAGTTGGGGTGGGGCGGGGTGGTGGGGTGGGGTGGTGGGTGGGTGAGTTAGGGTGAGGTGGTGAGGTGGGTGAGTTGGGGTGGGGTGGGTGAGTTGGGGGGGAGTTGGTGGGCTGGGTGAGTTAGGGTGAGGTGGTGAGGTGGGTAAGTTGGGGTGGGGTGAGGTGGGGTGGGGTAAGGCGGGGTGGTGGGGTGGGTGAGTTGGGGGGAGTTGGTGGGGTGGGTGAGTTGGGGTGAGGTGGTGGGGTGGGGTGGTGAGTTGGGGTGGGGTGGGGTGGGGTGGGGTGGGTGAATTGGGGTAGTGGGGTGGGGTGGGTGAGTTGGGGTGTGGTGAGGGTGCCAGTGCTGGAGGACCAGATACTTCAGCTGTTTGGGTCTTTTCTAGTTATTTTGGTCCAGTTCAGCACCTCGGACCCCTCCAGCACCAAGCCCTTGCTCAATTTACCTGCCCAGTATCTCGGTAATTGAATCAAACCCGGGGTTTACACAGAAAAGCCTCTTCACTGTATTTTGGCTAATGCTTATATCACATGCTTTTGTCTGATCCTCCTCAGCTTGGATGGCAGAATAAATATTTCACTGGACTGTGGCTTACGCTATAAACTGACAAACAGATCTCTTAACAGTAAATTAATAGGTGAATAGATTGACAGCAGTTACAGGCTTAACTAGCCTTCCTCATGAGATGGAAAATAAACTGTTGAGTCAGTTGTGCCAAGCTGCAAAATAAACTGGAGCAGACACAGAGCCCGAGTGTTAACCCATACACGGGGGCTGTTCTCTGTCCACAGAGTCTTTCCCTGACCTATCTATCTCTCTGCAATGGCTTCAGACAGATTACCTAAATTGAACAAGTTAGGCTGAGAACTACATTCAGGGTACGATGGCATAGTGGTTATGTCACTGGACCTAATGATCCAGAAACAGGAGTTCAAATCCCACCACGGCAGCTAGGGAATTTAAATTCAATAAATTAAATAAATCTGGAATGAAAAACCTCGTATCAGTAATGTCAACCATGAAACTACTGGATTGTCGCAAAAACCCATCTGGTTCACTAATGTCTTTTAGGGAAGGTAATTTACTGGCCAGATGTGACTCCAGGCCCACAACAATGTGGTTGACTTTTAACTGCCCTCTGAAATGGGCAATAAATGGTCTTCCCAGCGACGCCCATATCCCGTGAATGAATAAACAGATTGAGCAATGAGGGCACTGTTCCGAGGTTGGGTCATAGCTACGTTACTGGGGCCTCACCTCACTTCACCTCACCCCAATGTTCTGGCCCTTGCAGCCCTATTCTCCATTCTTGAACCACTGCCGATTGAGCCTTTCTTCGGTGAAGAAGCCAGTGACTGCCAACAGATTACTGGAGGATTATGAGAAGAGATCATGATGGCGGATCTACGTGGAAGATAATGTCCTTGGGTAGTTGGATGGGGCAAGTGCCACCATCAGCCGCACAATGGTCAGTTATACTCACACCCCACCTATATAATGGGAAAGAGCCCCAGAGTTTCATTCTTTAACAAGTTTCTGCTCTGTTTATACTGCAGGATGGAGTCAGTAAGAACAAACCATTACATGTGTAGCATCAATGGGCAATATTCCTGGCCATGGCAAATAGGGATTTATACCTTGTGGATACCAAAGACCAGGGAGTGAATCACCCATTTGGCTTTAAGGGATTTAATAGAAAATGAAGAAATCTATTTAAGTTTGAAAACTTCTTTCCAGCAATAAACTATCAGTTGATACTGAGAGAAAGGAACTTAACTCAAGTGAAAAAACACTGAAAGCCAAAGCAGAGGGAGGTCAAAGTCTATGACAGGCTATTGGTGCAAGTCCTACTCTCAAAACAGTCTCCACTTTAAACATGGAGGGAGCTTTACCCTGTACCCATGCCGTACCTGCCCTGGGAGTGTTTGATGGCACAGTGTAGAGGTAGCTTTACTCTGTATCTAACCCATGCTGTACCTGCCCTGGAAGTGTTTGATGGGACAGTGTATAGGGAGCTTTACTCTGTATCTAACCCGTGCAGTACCCTCCTTGGGAGTGTTTGATGGGAGAGTGTAGAGGGAGCTTTACGCTGTATCTAACCCATGCTATACTTACCCAAGGAGTACTTGATGGAACAGTGTAGAGGGAGCTTTACTCTGTATCTAACCCATACTGTACCTGCCCTGGGAGTGTTTGATGTGACAGTGTAGAGGGAGCTTTACTCTGTATCTAACCCCGTGCTGTACCTGCCCTGGGAGTGTTTGATGTGACAGTGTAGAGGGAGCTTTACTCTGTATCTAACCCATGCTGTACCTGCCCTGGGAGTGTTTGATGTGACAGTGTAGAGGGAGCTTTACTCTGTATCTAACCCCGTGCTGTACCTGCCCTGGGAGTGTTTGATGGTGCAGCATAGAAGGAGGTTTACTCTGTATCTAACCCATGCTGACCCCAACCACGAGGTGAAATAAGTGGAAAGTGTTTTGTTCTTTAGAACAGGCGTGCTTCAGATTTGATCAGCTGCAAAATTCACACCCACATAAAAATAAATTGCTAAACTTAGCAAATTGTTGACAAAGTATTGAACATCCAAGAGTGAGATCTCACCGCAGATCCATAGCTCTATGCTTACCTCATCGGGTAGGTGGGGCAACATGTAACAGGCATAGCGGCTTTGTACAGATACTTCCCACTCCTGGACAAAATAAAAACAATTGGGCGTTAACATCATATAAATACACAATGAGCACAGACAGACTGGCTAACTATTTTCAGGCATCTATAAATAAACCCTCTGAACCCCTGGGTTACATTCCTCCATTGAACTTTTTTTAATATTCACTCTAAGTATGTTGGTATTGTTGGTATTTATTGCCTGTCTCTGGATGCCCTGAGAAGGTGGTGCACTGGGTTTAAGACAACTGAGAGTTTTGCTCGGATAGTTAAGAGTCAACCACGTTGCTGTGGAACTGGAGTTACACATAGCCCAGATTGGGTAAAAATGGCAGGTCTCTATCCCGAAAATAACATCAGTGAACCAGTTGAATTTTTACATCAATTTGCCAGCTTCATAGTCACTTTTACTGATACAGCTTTTTTTTATTTCCAGATTTTAATTTAACTGAATTCTCAAACTGCCATGTTGGGATTGGAACTCATATTCTCTGGATTACTAGACCATTAATGTAAACCACTATCATACCCTTCTAACTCACTCCCAGGTAAATAAACAAAACACCTGAACCCTTGCAATAGATTTTTAGCTTGTAACTCAGTTCCAGGAGTCCAGGTGATTCCTGAGCACTCCACATCATCACAGTGTTGCTCCCATCACTATCATCAAATATTCCTCAGTCCAGCAATGGAACCAGACATTTAGCAACTGCTCAGAACACCTCGGAGTTCTGAGGCTCTGGGACTAAAATGTGCGAGGACGGGGTGATGTTTGAGCAGAGAAGGATGCAGAAGTTCTGGAAGATTTGTAGTTTGGGAGAGTGTAACGAGGGAGAGGAGTAAGCAAGGAGAGCTTTGGAGAAGTTGAGCTTCAGAGCAACAAAGCCTGGTGTCATGTATGTAACCACAATGTAACACCACTGTATTACTGTATACACTCAACCTAGATGCACACCTTGACCACACAGGTATAAAAAGGGAAGTCCCACGCAGGGTCATTGTCTTTGGAGTCCTGTGAATAAAGAGTTAAGGTCACATCACCTTGTCCCCAGAATGTGCCTCTTGTGGTTTCATAGAGTAAGGACTTTACATTGGCGACGAGAAACGGGAATTCACGACCCACGAGAATGGCCACCAGTAGCACAGAGGAACGGTACTGTGTTCGGGAAGACTGGGACGATTTTGTTGAGAGGCTTCAGCAAAGCTTCGTTATGAAAGAATGGCTGGGGGATGCAGCGGCCGACAAGTGAAGGGCTCATCTTTTGACCAGCTCCGGACCAAAGACTTGCGCGCTCATGCAGGACTTACTAGCACCCGAAAAGCCGGCAGACTAAATCTTTGAAGAACTTAGAAAATTGATCGGGGAGCACCTCAAACCGACGAGTAGCATATATATGGCCCGACACAGATTCTACACCCACCGACATCATGAAGGGCAGAGCATACCGGATTTCGTAGCGGACCTCCGGCGTTTGGCCAGCCTCTAAGTTCACAGATGCCTGCAGGGGGGAGATGCTAAGGGACTTCTTTATCGAGGGCATCAGTCATGCGGGAATTTTCCGCAAATTAATTGAGAACGAGGATTTGACCTTGGAAGCGGCGGCGTTGATGGCTCAAACTTACATGGCGGGGGAGGAAGAGACAAAAATAATATACGCGCGCAATTCTGCCTCTAACGCAGCGATGGATCAGGGAGTCAACATCATCAATGCGACTCAGAGCCCCGCAGGCAGGCAGGGGCAGTCCGACACTCCCCAGGCAGGACTTCAACAAAGACAATGGCAGGCTGAACAGACACTCACGCCATCACAGTGGTCAATGCGGCCCGGGATGGGGCCATTGACACCCACTAATAGGGTACTTAAGAGCAGTCAAAGGGACAGTCAGCACAGAATGCCTAGCCATAGTCCCTTTGTTCCCAACAATGGAAACTTTAACTCATGCTGGAGGTGTGGGGGAAAACACTCAGCCAGATCTTGCAGATTTCAACAATTTGTCTGCAGGAATTGCAATCTCAGTGGCCACTTAGCTCGAATATGCAGGAAGTGTGCAACCAGACTAATATATGAGGCGGAGGGACCAGAAGAGGGTTCTTTGAGGCAGGATGACTTTTGGGGCAAATCGATGGATGCCGAGGTTCAGCGGGTCCATGTGGTGAATATTCACAGTTCATACACCAAAACGCCACCAATGATGATGAGGGTTTTATTAAACGGTATCCCTGTATGCATGGACCTGGACACTGGGGTCAGCCAGTCACTCATGGGCGTTCAGCAATTTGAGAAGCTATGGCCACTTAAAGCCAGTAGACCCAAATTAGCATATATTGAGACATAATTACGGACTTACACTAAAGAAATCATTCCGGTGCTAGGTATTGCAATGTTGGCTGTCACACACAATGGGTTAGCGAATCGTCTACCGCTCTGGATTGTCCCAGGCAATGGTCCCGCACTGTTAGGGAGGAGCTGGTTAGCCGAGATAAACTGGAAATGGAGGGATGTTCACGCAATGTCATCTGTGGAGCGAAGTTCGTGCTCACAAGTCCTACAACAATTCGATTCACTAATCCAACCTGGCATCGGGACTTTCAAAGGCACTAAAGTAGTGATACACATCACCCCGGACGCCAGGCCAGTGCACCACAAAGCTAGAGCGGTGCCGTATGTGATGCGGGAAAAGATCGAGAGCGAATTGGACCGGCTGTTGAGAGAGGGCATCATCTCGCCTGTTGAATTCAGCGACTGAGCGAACCCCATCGTTTCCGTCCTAAAAGCGGATGGCTCTGTCAGGATCTGTGGCGACTACAAGGCCACCATCAATCGGGTGTCCCTACAAGATCAATACCCGCTCCCGAGAGCGGAGGACCTCTTCGCCACGCTGGCAGGCGGCAAGCTGTTCACCAAGTTGGACCTCACTTCAGCCTATATGAACCAGGAACTGGCCGATGAATCTAAACTACTGACTACCATCATCACGCACAAGGGACTGTTCGTTTATAACAGATGCCCGTTTGGCATTCGATCAGCAGCTTTTTCAACAAAACATGGAAAGCCTACTTAAATCCATTCCTGGAACAATCGTATTCCAGGACGACATCCTCATCACGGGTCGAGACACTGAGGAACACCTCCACAACCTGGAGGAGGTGCTTCGCCGACTGGACCGGGTAGGCCTGCGACTCAAGAAGTCTAAATGTGTGTTCTTAGCTGCTGAGGCTGAGTTTCTGGGCAGGAGAGTTGCTGCAGATGGGATTCGGCCCACCGAATCCAAAACAGAGGCGATTCAACGAGCGCCCAGGCCTGCAACACATTGGAGTTGCGTTCATTCCTGGGACTGTTAAACTATTTCAGGAACTTTCTGCCGACCTTGAGCACGTTATTGGAGCCGCTACACGTGCTCCTGCGCAAGGGTTGTGATTGGTTTTGGGGGGACTGTCAGGAACGGGCGTTTGATCGAGTGCGAAACCTACTTTGTTCAAACCCTGTAAAAAATTGGTTCTGACATGTGATGCATCGTCCTATGGGGTTGGGTGCGAGTTGCAGCAGGGCAATGCTGTGGGTCAACTACAACCTGTGGCTTATGCCTCCAGGTCGCTCTCTTAAGCAGAATGGTGATATGGGATTGTCGAGAAGGAAGCGCTTGCATGTGTCTATGGTGTAAAAAAAAATGCATCAGTACCTCTTTGGTAGGAAGTTTGAATTAGAGACGGACCACAAGCCATTAACATCCCTGTTGTCAGACAGCAAGGGTATCAACGGCAATGCATCAGCTCGCATACAGCGATGGGCTCTCACGCTGGCTGCTTATGACTACTCCATCCGGCACCGGCCCGGCACTGAAAATTGTGCTGATGCGCTCAGCAGGCTTCCACTGGCCACCACTGAGGGGGCAGTGGAGCAAAGTGCCGAGATGGTCACAGCTGTTGATGCCTTTGACAGCGCAGGCTCCCCCATCACAGCCCACCAGATCAAAATCTGGACAAACAAGAGATCCCCTCCTATCCCCGATTAAGAAATGTGTCCTGACTGGGGATTGGGCGCCTGCATACGAAGCATGCCCTGAGGAGGTCAGACCATTCCACAGACGGATGAATGAGCTCTCCATCCAAGCCGACTGCCTACTATGGGACAGCGGGTAGTTATGCCCCAGAAGGGCAGGGAGGCATTCATCAGGGAACTCCACAGCAGGCACCCAGGCATTGTGCTGATGAAGGCCATTGCCTGGTCACACGTTTGGTGGCCTGGAATTGATTCAGACCTGGAACACTGTGTTCGCAGGTGCCAGGGAGGCCCTGCTCAGCCCATGGCCCTGGCCCACCAGGCCATGGTCACGCATTCATGTTGACTACTCGGGCCCGTTCATGGGTAAGATGTTCCTTATTGTGGTAGATGCGTACTCGAAATGGATCGAGTGCACAATTCTGAATTCATGCACATCATCCACCACCGTGGAAAGCCTACATGCGATCTATGCAACCCATGGCTTGCCGGACATCCTGGTTAGTGATAATGGCCCGTGTTTCACAAGCTACGAATTCCGAGAGTTTATGTCGGGCAATGGCATCAACCACGTCAGGACTGCGCCGCTCAAGCTGGCCTCCAATGGCCAGGCAGAACGTGCAGTCCAAATCATTAAGCAAGGTATGCTCAGGATTCAAGGACCCTCCCTAAAATGCCGCCTATCGCGTCTCCTGCTGGTCTTTAGATCCCGACCGCATTCGCTCACGGGGGTCCTGCCCGCAGAGCTACTAATGAAACGGACACTCAAAACTCGGTTGTCCCTCATTCACCCAGTCCTAACCGACATAGTTGAGGGCAAGCGCAAGTCACAAAACGAGTACCATGACTGTAATGCGAGGGGGAGATGTATAGAAATAAATGATCCTGTATTCATCCTCAATCACGCCATGGGGCCCAAATGGCTTGAGGGCACTGTAATTGACAAAGAGGGGAATAGGGTCATCGTGGTAAAACTCAACAATGGTCAGATATGCCGTAAGCATCTGGACCAAGTAAAAAAAAGGTTCAGCACTGACACGGAGGAACCTGAAGAAGACCACGAGATGGAGCTCACAACACTGCCAGCGAACGAGCAACAAGAGCAATCAGAAGAATGCACAGTCCCTGCGGTCAGCCCAGACAGGCCGGAATCACCACAGGTGACAGACACTCACGTCAGTGTCCAACAACCAGAGCCCCAACTGTGGCGCTCCATGAGGGAGCGTAGGCCACCTGAAAGACTAAACCTATGATCCCAGTAAGACTTTGTGGGGGGAGGTGATGTCATGTATGTAACCACAATGTAACACCACTGTATTACTGTATACTCAACCTAGATGCACACATTGACCACAAGGGGTGAACTTGTGGGAGACACTCCTTACCTGATCACACAGGTATATAAAGGGAGGTCCAATGCAGGGTCATCGTCTTTGGAGTCCTGTGAATAAAGAGTTAAGGTCACAGACTGACCTTGTCCCCAGAATATGCCTCGTGTGGTTTCGTACTGTAGAGTAAGGACTTTACACCTGGGATCGCAGTTTGGGTGGAGCTGGTGCCCGAGGCTGGTGATGTTTCCAAGGTGAAGGAAAGCAGTCTTGGGAACAGATCAGATGTCGGGAAGGAGAGCTGAGCTCTGGGTTGACAAGTAGGTCAAGGTTATGTGACCACTGGGCTTAGCCAGAGGTAGTAGTTGGCGAAGTTGGAGGTTGATGGAGTTGAGGCTAGAGGTGTCGGTGAGAATTAGAGGATGGATGCAGTTTTGCTGTCATTTAGCTGGAGGTCGTTTTGGCTCTTCCAGGTCTTGATGTCTGACAAGCAGTTGGAGAAAATAGCAACAGCCTTAGAGTTGGAGCTGAGTGTCAACTGTATACATGTAAAGGGCAGGCCACATCGTTCACATGCCAGACACGAGGCTCCCAAAGCAAGCGCTCTACTCAGAACTCCTTCACGGCAAGCGAGCCACAGGTGGCAGAGGAAACGTTACAAGGACACCCTCAAAGCCTTCCTGATAAAGTGCAACATCCCCACTGACTCCTGGGAGTCCTTGGCCAAAGACCGCCCTAAGTGGAGGAAGTGCATCCGGGAGGGCGCTGAGCAACTCGAGTCTCATCGCCGAGAGCATGCAGAAATCAAGCGCAGGCAGCGGAAGGAGTGTGTGGCAAACCAGTCCCACCCACCCTTTCCCTCAATGACTATCTATCCCACCTATGACAGGGACTGTGGCTCTCGTATTGGACTGTTCAGTCACCTAAGGACTCATTTTTAGAGTGGAAGCAAGTCTTTCTCGATTCCGAGGGACTGTCTATGATGGCCCATGTTACCTGTTGGCATCAGTAAGTGTAAAGATATAAATGATGAAGAGATGACCAAGTTTGAAGCTCAGGATGGCACATGTAACAGACATGGCCAACATGATTTGGACTGGTTTGATTGCCTGACGGGGTTGGAGAGGAGTTTTACTGAGGTTTTTATTCCCCTTATCCAGGGACGTGAGCACAAAAAAATATAAGTTGATACTCCAGTGCAACGCTGAGGGAGTGCTGCACTGTCTGAGGTGCCGTCTTTCAGATGAGACGTTAAACCGAGGCCCCGTCTGCTCTGTCAAGTTGATGTAAAAGATCTCATGGCACTATTTCAAAGAAGAGCAGGGGAGATATCCCCGGTGTCCTGGCCAATATTTATCCCTCAATCAACAACAAAAAGAAAGATTATCTGGTCATTATCATATTGCTGTTTGTGGGAGCTTGCTATGTGCAAATTTGCTGCTGCGTTTCCCACATTACAACAGTGACTACACTCCAAAACTACTTAATTGGTTGTAAAGCGCTTTGAGACATCCAGTGGTCATGAAAGGTGCTATATAAATGCAAGTCTTTCTTTCTATAGAGACTGAATTGGTAGAAACGTGAGTTGGAGATCGGGCTAGAACACTGTGTCTGACTGGTGATCCTGATGGTGAGATTCCAGGCCAGGGATGGTGTCTCATAAAGTGATCTCTCTAATGTCCTGCTTTAATTGCAGGGAGCCCCGCGCCCCCTCAACTGAGCAGTTCTGATTACAGTTTCTGTCAGATTGTCTGCAGTATGCCAAGCTTCATCCAGTGAGCCTTATTCATCCTCTCCTTCTTTCCCCCACTTCTCCACTTTATTTCTCTCTCTCTATTGACCTCTCTCTCTATCTATCCTTCCAACTATATCTTATTGTCCCTCTTCTCTAGTTCTCTTTCTTTCTGTCTCTCAATCCCCCTCTCTAAGTCTCTGTCACTCAGTGTCTCTTTCTCTCTCTATCTGCTTCTCTCTCATTTATTTATGTATATTTTTCCTGTGTGTATATATAAGAAAACTCGAGCGAAGCGTATAATGGGTGGCTGATCTGATACCATCAGTTTTGTGCCTCACTTAAGTTGAAAGTTCTGCCCTCTCCCTGCCTTCCTCTCACTGTTTGTCACTGTCTCTCTTTCTATTTCCCTGCCTCCCTATCTTCAGATTTCGCTGTCTCTCTCTGCTCTCTCACTATCTCTCTCTCAGTCTCTCTTTGCCTTTCTATCTCCAAGAGTCTTTCTCGCTGTCTCCCAGTCTCTCGGTGTCTCTCTGTCTAGCTCCCTCTCCCTCACTCTCTAACTCTGTTTCCTGCTCCTCTTTGAGAAGTTGATGTGAAACAATGAGTTCACATTTTAAAGGCAGTAGATGATTCTCTGGCTCCAAGCTGCTCCCTAGAGTGCAGTGACATTCGAGAACTCTGAAAGACACAGTGATGTTTTAATATAGGTTCTTACTATTGGTATTGGCTACTGTTCAAGTCATTGCCTGTCCTAATCTGTCTTGACCTCTCTGCTGCCTTTGATACATGACCATTCCATCCTCCTTCAACATCCCTGCCCCAGACCCAACTCTGGCACTGCCCTCTTATGGTGTCATGCCTACCTGTCGCATCGCAATCGTAATGTAGGAAACACGGCAACAACTTTGCACATAGCAAGCTCCCACAAACAGCAATGTGATAATGACCACATAATCTGTTTTTGTTATGTCGAGTGAGCCAGGACACCGGGGATAACTCCCTGCTCTTCATCGAAATAGTGCTATGGGATCTTTTACGTCTAGTTGGGAAAGAAAACAGGGCCTCGGTTTAACGTCTCATCCGAAAGATGGCACTTCCTACAGTGCAGCACTCCCTCAGCACTGCACTAGAGGGTCAGCCTAGATTTTTGTGCTCAAGTCTCTGGAGTGGGACGTGAACCCACACCCTTCTGACTCAGGCAGGGTTGCTACCCACTGAGCCACAGCTGACAAAGTGATTGCAGTCTCACAAAATTACCCCTCACTAGTGGACTAAAGTCTGGGCCTGTATATTCTACTGTTATACTCTGTGAAGGTCCCAGAGTTCTGGAATTCCTAAACCACTAAATTTACAGGAATCATTGGAAAAGCCTCTGTGATTCTGTCCCACACAATTCACCAGTTAATTGACTGAGATTGTTTGCCTGTAATCTTTTGGCTTTGAAAAATATTTTAAGCTAACCATTTGTAGTGTCCGTGAGTCTGTGGTTGGTCAGTGCATTTCAATGATCCTACTGTGGCTGAGTTGTTTTTGAGGGGGAAACTTTGTCCCTCATATGAAGCTCATCTCTTGACCGGGGTCCTGCAGCCCGCTTTGTTCCTGATCAACAGGGCAGGCACATGGGCAACCGGCTCTGAAATCAGGAACATGGGAACTGGAGCAAGCCATTCAGCCCCTTGAGCCTGTTTCACCATTCAATGAGATCATGGTTGATCTGTCCATTTACCGGCCTTGGTTCCATATCCCCAACACCATTGCCTAACAAAAATCTAAATTTTGAAATTTTCAATTGATCCCTCCCCCCGCATCCCCCCCACCAGCCTCAATAGCTTTTATTTTTTTTGTGCGGGGAGAGGGGGGCGGGGGAAAGGGGAGGAAGAGTTCCAGATTGCCAGGACCCTTTGTGTGAAGAAGCGCTTCCTGACAACGGCTAACTCTACTTTTAAGGTTAAGGTCCCTTGTCCTGGATTCCCCCACCAGAGGAAATAGTTTTTCTCCATCTAACCTGTCAAATCCTTTAATTATTTAAACAACTCAATTAGATCACCCCTTGAATTCTATACTCAAGCCAAGTCTATACAAGTTTAATCTATGCAATCTATCCTCATAATTTAACCTGATTATCAGGCTTTGAAGCTGGCCAAGATAAGCTCCAAGGGTGTCTCACCTTCCAACTTTCCTTCCCTACGAGACAGTAAGTACCTTTCTACTCGGTGCCGTACTGTGGTAAGACCTTTAATATCAAGAATGCAGTGTGTGCGAGGGCAGGGGAATGTTGGGGGCAAACCAACATTCTACCACTTTGTTGTACAACACCTTGGGGCAACAAAGCATTCCATGAAGGTGTTACAGACCCGATACAAGGTTGTGGATTCCTTTTCCTTTGATCTTGTGATGTCGGCAACTCTGGTGAGGCAGTATTTTTAAGAATCAGTTTCAATGTACGAAATTTCACTCACAGATGGGTTCCCTTCCCTGATTGACATTAGTCAACCAGTTGAGTTTTTAATGATAATCCGACCACTTTGATTGTCACGCCTGAAAGACCAGATTCTTTGCAATTAATGGCACAACTTGTCGTGGTGGAATTTGAACACTCAACCTCTGGGCTACTAGTTCTGTGCGTAACCACCAGGCTAGCGTGCCCATCAGGGGTACAGGTTTACAAGTGTCAATCACCCTCTGGTGCCTTGCCCTGTTAGTCATTCTTCTTGTGATAGGCTTGATAGTGGGCTAGTTTTCTCCATCCATTCGCTGTCAAGGGACAGAAAATCTAAGCATGTGTTGACAGGTTATTCCACCATGAAGTATCACAGGGGTAGCTCAAAAGCGATCAAGCGCTGGAACCCTGCCAGTCTTCCCCTCCTTCCAACAAGGCTGCTGATGTCGATTGCAGCATCCCAACAAAGATCTGCTAACTCAGCATAGGACGGGAATTAAATCTGGGACTTCCACAGGGCAGTGCATTTCCTACTTAGCCATCCAGCCAGCTTGTGGGACTACTTGACAGAATTAACACAGAAGTCATTCAAGGAAACTGAGAATGTCTCAACTCAAGCCTTAACTAAACAGAGGCTGAATGAACAACGATGGCCATTTACTCTGCATCAGGTTCTCTACAGATCTGGGACTATAAATGCCCAAGGTTTGCAACGCTCACCTGACCCAGCCTTTGTTCAGCAGCAGCTGGTAATCGTGGACTGTTAACTTGTGAGCCATGACACCTGTGGAGCAAAGAATGGACACTTAGTAAAAGGCATTGCTCGCACTCCAGAGTATCCTGTACTGCTGTCACTACATAGCACCCTGCACTGCTTCCAATGCACAGCACTCAGATCATTGGCGCTTCACCAGAAACTCTTGATCAGTAACAAAGACCATTGCGGTCAGTGAGCCTTTGCTCCATGCGCCAAGGCTCAGTGGCTAGCACTCTTGCCTCCGAGTCAGAAGATTATGGGTTCAAGTCCCACACCTGAGTCCATAATACGGTCAGACACTCCAGTGCAGTACTGAGGGAGTGCTGCACTGTCGGAGGTGCCAACTCTTGGATGTGATGATAAACCGAGGCCCCATCGGCTCTCTCAGGTGGGCCTAAAAGCGCCAATGGTACAATTTTCAAAAAGAACAGGAGAGTTCTCCCCGGTGTCCTGGCCAATATTTATCGCTCAACCAAAATCACTAAAACAGATCATCTGGTCATTATCTCATTACGTTTTGTGGGAGCTTGCTGTGTGCAAATTGGCTGCCGCGTTTCCCACATTACAACAGCGACTATACTTCAAAGGCACTTACTAGGCGGTAAAGCATTTTGGGATGTCCTGAGGTTGTGAAAGGCGCTATATAAATGCTAATCTTTCTTGCTATCTATAAACTGCAGTGAGGTTTATGTGCAGTACTTGGTTCTGTGGTGTGCCCAGGGGCTAAACAGAAACACATCTTCACTGAATTGATACAAAGCACCCTCATGCTTTGCATAGTGATAGGATTTAGGCTAATGTAAATATTAGTGAAAAGTTAAGACAGCTGAATTTACAGAACTTCTAACTTGCTCTTTCTCATATACAAAAAGATAAGAAAACGCAGCACTTTGCTATCTGTCATTGTACCTGGACCAAAGTCCATAAGATAACATATACAAAAACAACTTGCATTTATACGCGAGGTGTTTGTCTACCCAGGAGTTTCCAGCCCTTATCCTGATAGGCTCAGGAGAGCTGGGAGAAGGCGGTCACATTTATCTCCAGAATAGGCACCGTTCCAGCTACAGAGCTATCCATCAACAGGGTCCTTAAGTCTTCTATCTATTTCATGGACAAACCCAAGTCATGACAGCCTTGATACCAGAACCTGCTGATGTGACAAACAACCACAGTCGCTGTCTCCCGCAGCCAATAAAACAATATTGAGTGACCAAGTCATCGATGTGAACTTGGCAATTAATTCTTCCTTTGAAGCTATGCTAAACCTTTATAAATCACTGCTTAGGTCCCAGCTGGACTATTGTGTCCAATTCTGGGAAACACACTTTAGGAAGGATGTGAAGGTCTTGGATAAAGGAAGTCCTACATTTCTATAGCACCTTTCACAACCACCGGACGGCTCAAAGCGCTTTACAGCCAATGAAGTACTTTTGGAGTGTGGTCACTGTTGTAATGTGGGAAACATAGCAGCCAATTTGCACACAGCAAGCTCCCACAAACAGCAATGTGACAATGACCAGATAATCTGTTTCTTTTTTTGTTATGTTGATTGAGGGATAAATATTGGCCAGGACACCAGGGATAACTCCCCTGCTCTTCTTCGAAATAGTGCCATGGGATCTTTTACGTCCACTTGAGAGAGCAGACTGGTCCTCAGCTTAACGTCTCATCTGAAAGACGGCACCTGGATTTATTGTGCTGGAGTGGGACTTGAACCCTCAACCTTCTGACTCAGAGATGAGAGTGCTACCCACTGAGCCACAGCTGACACTCAGCGGGTGTACAGAGGAGATTTACCAGAATGATACCAGGGATGAGGGAGTTAAGTTATGTGGCGAGACTAGAGAAGCTGGGATTGTGCTCCTTAGAGCAGAGGTGGTTAAAGGGAGATTTAATACAGGTGTTCAAATATGGAATCACTGTTTCCACTGGCGGGAGGGGCAGTAACCAGAAAACACAGATTTAAGATCATTGGAAAAAGAACCACATGGGAGATGAGGAGATATTTTTTTTTAGTTGTTATGATCTGAAAAGCAGTACTTGAAAGGGTGGTGGAAGCAGCTTCAATAGTAGCTTTCACAAGGGAATTGGATAAGGAAACATTTGTAGGGCTACTATGTAGGGGAGTGCGATTAATTGGATATCTTTTTCAAAGAACTGGCACAGATACGACGGGCCAAATGGCCCCTTTCTGTGCTGTATGATTCTCAGGTGCATTTTGACAGTGGTGTGTATCATTTCAAAACATGGAGAATACATGTCTGCACAGAGACACAGCAGAGTGCAGTCATCGAGTTTAAAGTGATTAGTCATATCTGATAAGTTGATATTTAAAAGTATGGCCGCGACTGCTGCCAACGAACCAGACGCATTCTGCACCTGCGCGCTTCCGGTTCCTTATGGGATTGGGATCGTTAAAGCATGTTTTTAAAATCCAGGAAGGGACTGGGCTCATTAGAAAAAAGCCGGGAAGAGTGCAGGCTCATTAGAAAACGTTGGTAAAGGAGCGGGCTCGTTAGAAAAAGCTCGTTAGCGTGCTCGTTTTCACAAAAGCAGAAACATCATACTTCCGGTCGTTGGCAGCAGTCACTCCATAAAAATATATAGACTTAGAATGTCACAGAATCCATCACACCTACACAGATTCCACCTACTGCTTCTACTACACTGGCACAGTGCGATCCTTGCACTACATTAGAGATCAAGAATACCCTAGTAATGGCCATTTAAAAAAAATCATGGGATGTTGGCATTGTTGACAAGGCCAGCATTTAATGCCCATGCCTAATTGCCCTTGAGAAGGTGGTGGTGCGCCCTAGAGAGGGCAATTTAGAGTCAACTACATTGCTGTGGGTCTGGAGTCACATGTAAGCCAGACCAGGTAAGTACGGCAGATTTCCTTCCCTAAAGGACATCAGTGAGCCAGCTGGGTTTTTTACGACAATCCGCTAGCTTCCTGGTCAAAGCTACTGATACAAACTTTTTATTCCAGATTTGTTGAATTAACTAAATTTAAATTCCCCAGCTGCTGTGATGGAATTTGAACTTGTGTCTCTGGATAATTAGTCCAGGAACATAATTACTATATTGCCGTACCCATGAGAAAGGATGAAAGATTATAGGGGTTAAGGTGCATTACATGGGGAATTGGTTTGGGATAGAGGTACAAAGATCAAGGGCATAGTGACTGAGAGACACAGCAGTGTGCAGTAATCAATTTTAAAGTGATTAGTCACATCTGATAAGTTGATATTAAAAATATGGATGCGACTGCTGTCAATGAACTCATGTCCACCTTACACTCCCTCCACCCACCCCCTCCCGCCCCCCACCCAACCCCTCAACACCCCTGTTGGACATCGTGAAAGTTAAAAGTTTAACAGTCGAACTACTTTGTTATCTTACAGCAACAGGTTTTCCTGGAAGTGTCATAAAAGGAATGCAGTGTCAGGATTTTCAAGATATAAACAGGATGACATTGAGGTGCCCGAGGAGAAGGCATTGCTTATTTCCTGAAATGTAAAGTGCTTGTGTAAGGTAATAAGTGTTAGTGGCGACATCACCCATGAACGGTTAATGTTTAGTTTTAGGGTAATAAACATGGGAAGTAGGAATCCATTAGATACAGATAACAATTGGTCAAAGATGCCAGAAAATGTTACATTGGTTTAACAGTCCCGTTTAAGGGAAATAGTTCCGAGCTAAACAATTGCAAAATGTTTACATAGATAATCTGTTTTAGAGGGTTTGTGAAATAGATAGGTCATTTTGACCTTTTCCTTTGTTGTAGTCAAAATATGGTATATAAAAGGAGCATGGTTTGCAAGAGTTCGTCAGAGTGTGCTCGAAGGATACTGAAACCGGTAAAGTCATTCTCTGTATGCAGTTACCCTGATCACCTTTACTGTCTATTAATAAAGTCTATTCCGTATACTCCACTGCAAAGTCTCTTGCTTACTCAAAACGTGTTGTGAACCAGATGAGAAAGGAAGTTTCATAACAGCCCCACCCACCTTCACTCAACATGACCCAGCACCCATGGAACTGTATCCCAACATGACCCAGCACCCATGGAACTGTAACCCAACACGACCCAGCACCCATGGAACTGTACCCCAACATGACCCAGCACCCATGGAACTGTACCCCAACATGACCCAGCACTCATGGAACTGTATCCCAACATGACTCAGCACCCATGGAACTGTATCCCAACAGGACCCAGCACCCATGGAACTATATCCCAACAGGACCCAGAACCCATGGAACCATATCCCAACACGACCTAGCACCCATGGAACTGTATCCCAACACGACCCAGCACCCATGGAACCGTATCCCAACTCGACCCAGCACCCATGGAACTGTATTCCAACACGACCCAGAACCCATGGAACTGTATCCCAGCATGACCCAGCACCCATGGAACTGTATCCCAACACAACCCAGAACGCATGGAACTGTACCCCAACACACATTGGGCTACACTCCAACACAGGTCAAAACACATGGCACTGTATCCCAACAAGAGCCCTAAGCTTCAACAAATGAGGGAAGAAAATGAAAGTGAAACTGTACAGACTTCTATCTGTGATCAACTGAACATATTTCAAAATCGCTGCTTTGTATTTTAAAAAGAAAACTTGACCCAGTGATGGACCATAATTGAGGTTGCCAAAGCTGCTTGAACTCCACCAGGACACGGTTTTTGCATGACATAGCTAGGGGTAAGTGACCATTGGCATTAGCAGCAGAATTGCAGTTGACTGCTTGCACGCTCTCCCAAAGGCAAGTAAAAGATCACACAGATCCACAGTAAAGGTGTCTTAAAGGGACAGTCATCCGCCTGCGTCCTTTCTGTCTGCATACCACATAGCATCTAAAACCGTACTAGTTGATAAAAATAGCCTTTAATAATCCACGCCCACATATGCCCACAGGCACATGAACTGCACTCGGTCTAGCTGTGTCAGCAGAGTAATTGCGTTGTTATGGTTACATGTGGATTTCCTGCTGCAATGATCATCACAGCCTTATAAAAAGGAACGTTAGAATAAATCTCCTTAAACAGTTGCTACAGAGTCTGATATCATTTTTCCAATTCAACTAATAACACAAATATATCATTCAGAATGATTTTGAAAGAATATTTTCTTATAGTGTCAGCTGTGGCTCAGTGGGTAGCACTCTCGCCTCTGGGTCAGAAAGTTGTGGGTTCAAGTCCTAATCCAGGAACTTGAGTGCAACAAAATCTAGGCTGACACTCCAGTGCAGTGCTGAGGGAGTGCTGCACTTTTGGAGGTGCTGTCTTTCGGATGAGACGTTAAACCGTGGCTCCATCAGTTCTCTCAGGTGGATGTAAAAGATCCCATGACACTATTTCGAAGAAGAGCAGGAGAGTTATCCCGATGTCCTGGCCAATATTTATCCCTCAATCAACATAACAAAAGAAACAGATTATCCGGTCATTATCACATTGCTGTTTGTGGGAGCTTGTTGTGCACAAATTGGCTGCCGCGTTTCCTAAATTACAATTACTTCATTGTGAGTATGCAGAAAGCAAGCGCAGGCAGCGGAAGGAGTGTGTGGCAAACCAGACTACCCATCCACCCTTCAACGACTGTCCGTTCCACCTGTGACAGAGACTGTCATTCCCATATTGGACTGTACAGTCATCTAAGAACTCACTTTTAGAGTGGAAGCAAGTCTTCCTCGATTTTGAGGACCTGCCTCTGATGATGATGATGACTGTCAGTGTGAAACTTTGCAATCGTTCAAAGTTTGCAATTCTGGCATGAATTTCAGATATTTTAGTGCAGCTTCTATGTTTTTGCTACATTACAACAATACTTCATTGGCTGTAAAGCGCTTTGGAACATGATGAAGCCGTGAAAAGTGCTATATAAATGCAAGACTTTATTTCCGGTTACCGTGTAATGAAGATTCAGGACATTACTGGCAACTAGATGGGGGGTATCACTGGAGACTGACTCCTAGGACAGGAGTGATTATGGAGATTATTTTTTTGTCCAGCAGTTGTGAGTGGTACTATGGCTTCATCAGTGATTGCTGAGAATGTTGACTCACACAACATGACACGCCAAAACTCCCTTCCCTCCATATAAACGCGCCCCCGCTCTCCATCCCGCCCCGCCCCCGCTCTCCATCCCGCCACGCCCCCGCTCTCCATCCCGCCTCACTCTCTGCCCCGCTCCACCCCCGTCCTGCCCCGCCCTGCCCCTCCCCGCTCCCTGTCCCTCCCCCGCTCCCTGTCCCTCCCCCACTCTGCATCACGCCCCGCCCCCATTCTCCGCCCCTCCCCCGCTCTCCGCCCCGCCCCTCCTCCGCTCCCCGCCCCGCCCCTCCTCCGCTCCCCGTCCCGCCCCTCCTCCGCTCCCTGTCCCGCCCCTTCCCTGCTCTCTGTCCCACCTCTTCCCCGCTCCCCGCCCTGACCCTCCCCCGCTCCCCGACCCTCTCCCACTCTCCGTCCTGTCCCTCTCCCGCTCTCCGACTCTCCCCGCTCTCCATCTAGCCCCGGCCCCCATCTCCATCTAGAACACGATTGAATGCTGCCTATCCTTTGCCATAACATGCCCTGTTGGAGTTAGTCATCATCGGTAGCACTTGCATTCTTTTGCTGGCCTGAAGCAATTATTGATCGGTTGAGCTAACCAACCTCTATACAATGTTGCTCGTGTTTACATGGTATTGAAGTTTAGTTTTCACCAGTGTTACTCATCATTTTAGCAGATAAGCAATGAGCAGAAACCAAGAAAGCACACACAACGATTAAAAAACACTCACTCACTCTGCTTTTCATCTTAGCATTTTACCAACATGGTGAGGACGAAAGCTGGAAATGGCAGGAAGATATCAATGGCCTGGTCAGGGGGGGCAGAAAAGTAGCAAATGGAATTCAATCCGGAGAAGTATGAGGTTATGTATTTGGGGATCGCTAACAAGGCAATGAAATACACAATAAATGGTAGGATACTGAGAAATGTCGAGGAATAGAGTGACCATGGAGTGCATGTCATCAGATTCCTGAAGGTGGCAAGACAGATAGATAAGGTGGTTAAGAAGATACATGGGGTATTTTCCTTTATTAGCCAAGGCATAGAAAATAAGAGCAGGGAGGTTCTGCTTAAACAGTATAAAACACTAGTTCAGCCACAGCTGGAGTACTGTATACACCACATTATGGTCACCACATTACAGGAAATATATGACTGCACTAGTGAGGGTACAGAGGCGATTTACGAGGATAGAATCATAGAAATTTACAGCATGGAAAGAGGCCATTTTGGCCCATCGTGTCCGCGCCGCTGACAAGGAGCTATCCCACTTTCCAGCTCTTCGTCCATAACCCGATAGGTTACGGCACTTTAAGTGCAACTCCAAGTATTTTTTAAATATGGTGAGGGTTTCTGCCTTGACCTCCCTTTCAGGCAGTGAGTTCCTGACCACCCCCACCATCCTCTGGGTGAAGATATTTCCCCTCATAATCGCCTCAAAACCTCCCCGCAGTTACTTTAAATCTATGCCCCCTGGTTGTTGACCCCTCTGTCAAGGGAAACAGGTCCTTCCGATCCATTCTATACAGGCCCCTCATAATTTTATACACCTCAATCAGGTCTCCCTTTAGCCTCCTCTGTTCCAAAGAGACCCAGCATCTCCAATCTTTCCTCATAGCTACAATTCTCCACTCCAGGCAACAGTCTTGTAAATCTCATTTGTACCCTTTCCAGTGCAATCACATCTTTCCTGTAATGTGGTGACCAGATCTGCACACAGTAGTCCAGCTGCAGCCTAAACAGTGTTTTATACATTTCAAGCAGAACCTCCTTTCTCTTGTATTCCATGCCTTGACTAATAAAGGCATGTATTCCATATGCCTTCTTAACCACCTTATCTACCTGGCCTGCTACCTTCAGGGATCTGTGGACCTGCACTCCAAGGTGCCTTTGTTCCTCTACACTTTTCAGTGTCGTACCAAATAATGTGTTTTCCCTTGCCTTGTTAGACCTCCCCAAATGCACTACCTCACACTTATCCGGATTGAATTCCTTTTGCCACTGTTCTGTCCACCTGACCAGTGCATTGATATCTTCCTGCAGTCCACAGCTTTCTTCTTCATTATCAACCACACAGCCTATTTAAGTGCTATCTGCAAACTTCTTAATCATACCCCTAACATTCAAGTCCAAGTCATTGATATATACCACAAAAAGCAAGGGACCCAGCACTGAGCCCTGCGGAACCCCACTGGATACAGCCTTCCTGTCACAAAAACACCCATCAACCATTACCCTTTGCTTCCTGCCTCCGAGCCAATTTTGGATCCAACTTGCCACTTTGCCCTGGATCCCATGGGCTATTACTTTTGTGACCAGTCTGCCATGTGGGACCTTATCAAAAGCTTTGCCAAAATCCAAATAACTACTACGCACTGCCAGGACTGGAAAACTTTAGCTACGAGGAAAGATTGAATAGGCTGGGGTTGTTTTCTTTGGAACAGAGATTGCTAAGGAGAGATTTATTTGACGTCTATAAAATTATGAGTGGCCTGGAAATAGTGGATAGGGAGGACCTGTTTCCCTTAGCAGAGACATCAATAACCAGGGGGCATAGATTTAAAGCAATTTGTAGAAGGATCAGAGGGGAGTTGAGGAGAACTGTTTTCACCCAGAGGACAGTGGGGGTCTGGAATTCACTGCCTGTAAGGGTGGTAGAGGCAGAACGCCTCAGTGCAACCCTGAAGAGCTTGGATATGTACTTGAAGTGCTGTAACTTAAAAGGCTATGGACCAAGAGCTGGTAAGTGGGATTAGGCTAGATAGCTTTTTATCGGCCAACACAAACGCCATGGGCTGAATGGCCTCCTTCTGTGCCATAAACTTCTGTGAATCTATGTACAGAAAGGTTATCGTGCGCACGTGTATGCCATCTGAATGTGAGTATTGAGATCATAAGCTCAACAAGAGTCTATTACTTGCTTTTTATTTTCTAATCATAAATGCAATTAGCCACATCTGGATTCCCACTGAGCCAGATGAGGCTGGTGGCTAAATAATGGACAACTCTGTTCTTGTGCTGTTCTGATTTTTGGACTGGCATTGCTTTTTCCCCATTTATATTCCCGCCTGGCACTGTTCCTCTCATGGTGGAGTTCAGACCACGATCGGATCAGCCATGATCTTATTGAATGGCGGAACAGGCTCGGGGGGCCTAACGGCCTGCTCCTGCTCCTATTTCTTATGTTCTTTTGAAAAGTGCTATATAAATGCAAGTTGTTTCTTGAACATGCATAGAAGTATCAGTGGAAAGATACTGATGGGCGAGGAGGAACAGAGACCTAGGGATTCTAACACACAGTTCTCGGAAGGTGCGAGTGTGGGTAGACAAACACATAAAAGAAACAGTAACATCTGGGTTTTATAAATAGGAGAATAGAGTAGTTAGCAAAGAGGTAATGATAAATTTGTACAAGGCAATGGTTTGGCCACAGTTGGAGTGTGATGCTTAGTGTTGGGCACCCCATTATAGAAAGCGCACTAAAGCCATAGGGAATGAACAGCCTAGATTCACTAGGGGTGGGAAACTAGTTATGAGGAGAGACGCGAGATACTGGAACTATTTCTACTGGAGCAGAGAAGGCTAAGAGGAGAGTTAATAGAGGCTAGTAAAACACAAAGGTCTAGAACTTCGGTTGGAGGGTTTTTAAGGCGCGAATGTCGTACTGCCGCTAAATTTAGCAATGGAAAATGGTTTGTGACGGGAGCCACAAAATTCAGTTGTTGCGCTCTGAGAGTGGAGCGGAGTGCTAAGGGATGCATTCCACACTGCTCTCAGGGCGCTAGGCTGGGTGAGCAACTGAATATCCTGTGCTAAAGAGCCGGATTCGTCGCGTCCTAAGAGAGGCCTTCCTGCAAAAAAAAGAATCGGAACAAAAAACACAGAAAACATTCCCTCTACATTACTCATCCCAAATACATAAAAGAAACAGTAACATCTGGGTTTTATAAATAGGAGAATAGAGTAGAGCAATACGGTAGAGGAGGATTTCCTGGAGTGCATAAGGGATGGTTTTTTAGACCAATATGTCGAGGAACCAACTAGGGGGGAGGCCATCTTAGACTGGGTGTTGTGTAATGAGAGAGGATTAATTAGCAATCTCGTTGTGCGAGGCCCCTTGGGGAAGAATGACCATAATATGGTGGAATTCTGCATTAGGATGGAGAATGAAATAGTTAATTCAGAGACCATGGTCCAGAACTTAAAGAAGGGTAACTTTGAAGGTATGAGGCGTGAATTGGCTAGGATAGATTGGCGAATGATACTGAAGGGGTTGACTGTGGATGGGCAATGGCAGACATTTAGAGACCGCATGGATGAACTACAACAATTGTACATTCCTGTCTGTCGTAAAAATAAAAAAGGGAAGGTGGCTCAACCGTGGCTATCAAGGGAAATCAGGGATAGCATTAAAGCCAAGGAAGTGGCATACAAATTGGCCAGAAATAGCAGCGAACCCGGGGACTGTGAGAAATTTAGAACTCAGCAGAGGAGGACAAAGGGTTTGATTAGGGCAGGGAAAATGGAGTACGAGAAGAAACTTGCAGGGAACATTAAGACGGATTGCAAAAGTTTCTATAGATATGTAAAGAGAAAAAGGTTAGTAAAGACAAACGTAGGTCTCCTGCAGTCAGAATCAGGGGAAGTCATAACGGGGAACAAAGAAATGGCGGACCAATTGAACAAGTACTTTGGTTCGGTATTCACTGAGGAGGACACAAACAACCTTCCGGATATAAAAGGGGTCGGAGGGTCTAGTAAGGAGGAGGAACTGAGGGAAATCCTTATTAGTCGGGAAATTGTGTTGGGGAAATTGATGGGATTGAAGGCCGATAAATCCCCAGGGCCTGATGGACTGCATCCCAGAGTACTTAAGGAGGTGGCCTTGGAAATAGTGGATGCATTGACAGTCATTTTCCAACATTCCATTGACTCTGGATCAGTTCCTATGGAGTGGAGGGTAGCCAATGTAACCCCACTTTTTAAAAAAGGAGGGAGAGAGAAAACAGGGAATTACAGACCGGTCAGCCTGACATCGGTAGTGGGTAAAATGATGGAATCAATTATTAAGGATGTCATAGCAGTGCATTTGGAAAGAGGTAATATGATAGGTCCAAATCAGCATGGATTTGTGAAAGGGAAATCATGCTTGACAAATCTTCTGGAATTTTTTGAGGATGTTTCCAGTAGAGTGGACAAGGGAGAACCAGTTGATGTGGTATATTTGGACTTTCAGAAGGCTTTCGACAAGGTCCCACACAAGAGATTAATGTGCAAAGTTAAAGCACATGGGATTGGGGGTAGTGTGCTGACATGGATTGAGAACTGGTTGTCCGACAGGAAGCAAAGAGTAGGAGCAAATGGGGACTTTTCAGAATGGCAGGCAGTGACTAGTGGGGTACCGCAAGGCTCTGTGCTGGGGCCCCAGCTGTTTACACTGTACATTAATGATTTAGACGAGGGGATTAAATGTAGGATCTCCAAATTTGCGGATGACACTAAGTTGGGTGGCAGTGTGAGCTGCAAGGAGGATTCTATGAGGCTGCAGAGCGACTTGGATAGATTAGGTGAGTGGGCAAATGCATGGCAGATGAAGTATAATGTGGATAAATGTGAGGTTATCCACTTTGGTGGTAAAAACAGAGAGACAGACTATTATCTGAATGGTGACAGATTAGGAAAAGGGGAGGTGCAAAGAGACCTGGGTGTCATGGTACATCAGTCATTGAAGGTTGGCATGCAGGTACAGCAGGCGGTTAAGAAAGCAAATGGCATGTTGGCCTTCATAGCGAGGGGATTTGAGTACAAGGGCAGGGAGGTGTTGCTACAATTGTACAGGGCCTTGGTGAGGCCACACCTGGAGTATTGTGTACAGTTTTGGTCTCCTAACCTGAGGAAGGACATTCTTGCTATTGAGGGAGTGCAGCGAAGGTTCACCAGACTGATTCCCGGGATGGCGGGACTGACCTATCAAGAAAGACTGGATCAACTGGGCTTGTATTCACTGGAGTTCAGAAGAATGAGAGGGGACCTCATAGAAACGTTTAAAATTCTGACGGGGTTAGACAGGTTAGATGCAGGAAGAATGTTCCCAATGTTGGGGAAGTCCAGAACCAGGGGACACAGTCTAAGGATAAGGGGGAAGCCATTTAGGACCGAGATGAGGAGGAATTTCTTCACCCAGAGAGTGGTGAACCTGTGGAATTCTCTACCACAGAAAGTTGTTGAGGCCAATTCACTAAATATATTCAAAAAGGAGTTAGATGAAGTCCTTACTACTAGGGGAATCAAGGGGTATGGTGAGAAAGCAGGAATGGGGTACTGAAGTTGCATGTTCAGCCATGAATTCATTGAATGGCGGTGCAGGCTAGAAGGGCCGAATGGCCTACTCCTGCATCTATTTTCTATGTTTCTATGTTTCTATAAAGTTAAATGGCAAAAAAACAAAATATCAATCACACTAATGTCATGCAGTCATTCCTTCCCTTAGCACCCCGGGACAGCTCTGCACGGCAGCTTTCTCCGGCGGTGTCACTAGGGGGCGCTACAAGTGTATCCCAAAGCAAATTTTGCCTCCGTGTCAAAACCGGGGGCGTTGCACACCGGCGCTATGCTCCCGGGCGATACGCCTCAGCACTGTCGGTACCGGCACACTGAATTTGCCGAGCGGCGCTAATGCCGGTGCTCGCGGCTGCAAACCCTTTAGCGCCCTCGCTATCCAACCGAATTTCTCCCCCAAAAACTTGTGCTAGGGAAACACTATTTTCTCTGGTTGGGAAGTCAGTGACAAAGAGTCTTTAATTTACTATGGTCACTAAGAGAATGAGGAGAAAGGTCAAGAAAAATTACTTCACGGAGCGAGCGGTCAGAGCATACAATGGTTTGCCACAGGGATTAGCTAAGGCAACACGTCTTAAGATGAGAAAAATAAACAGATATTTGAAACAGAGGAAGAGATGGGGAGAGCATGGGCTAGTGGAATTAATTTTGGATTTCTCTAGCAAAGAGACAGTGCAGATTCGATGGGCTGAATGGACTGGTTGTGCTGTAAATTTCTATGTAAGTCAGTGCACAAGACTGTTGATAAGCCTTCTAATGACAAAGCTGACTGGTAGATGTAAACTCTTCTTGATCATTAAATATTTACTTCAAATATAAATATATCAGCTACAACATGTCACCATCCATATTCTTCTTCCCTATGGTAGGCTTGAAAAGCAACATGAAATGCTGATATCCATATTGGTCATCCACTTGACGGACCCTTGTAGCGAGCAATGGTTCACAAGATGCTCGGTGGTTTTTAGCCTCGCCACAGTCCTTCACCTTCCATTTATGCAGCCGGTGTTGGCAGCGCTTGTTTGAGGTTCCGATACGGTTGGCAGTAATCCATAGTTTACGTGGTGCGGTGAAGCCGGGTGACTGATCCCCCAAAGTGTCAGCTGTGGCTCAGTGGGCAGTACTCTCGCCTCTGAGTCAGAAGGTTGTGGGTTCAAGTCCTACTCCAGGGTCTTGAGCACAAAACTCTAGGCTGACACTCCACTGCCATACTGAGGGAGTGCTGCACTGTTGGAGATGCCATCTTTCGGATGACATGTTAAACCGAGATGACATGTTAAATCTGCTCTCTCAAGTGGACGTAAAAGATCCCATGGCACTATTTTTGAAGAAGAGCAGGGGAGTTATCCCCGGTGTCCTGGCCAATATCTATCCCTCAATCAACATAACAAAAAAACAGATGATCTGGTCATTATCACATTGCTGTTTGTGGGACCTTGCTGTGCGCAAATTGGCTGCCACTTTTTCCACATTACAACAGTGATTACACTCCAAAAGTACTTCATTGGCTGTAAAGCACTTTGAGGCGTCCGGTGGTCGTGAAAGGCGCTATATAAATGCAAGTCTTTCTTTCTTTTTCTTTTTGTATCTCTGCCACCAGGGGCAAAGCTTCACGGATCATCTTGACCCGGATGTGATGTCATCATGACAAGAGAATGTATCTGGCATTTACCACAAGTTGCTGAGAGTACGTATCTTCCTACGAAGGGAGCATAGGTGTGATGTGCTTCCTATTATAGATCCCAAGCTTCTACTGCTAAGAGGTGAAAGGCAAGGTGCTTCCAGACTTCAGCCAATGTCTGGAGGTCCCGCTTGCTTGCTAAAGATCCTATGGCACGATCTGAAGAAGAGCAAGGAATCCCCGGAGTCCTGGCCAATATTTCTACATAAGTCCAAGGGGACATCGGAACAAGAGTAGGTCATTCAGCCCCCTCCATCATTCAATTAGATCACAGCTGATCCCTACCTCGGCTTCATAGGATAGAATCTTATCGAAACATAAAAGATTATCAGGGGGCTTGACAAGGCGGATGCAGAGAGGATGTTTCCACTGATGGGGGAGACTAGAACTAGAGGGCATAATCTTAGAATAAGGGGCCGCCCATTTAAAGCAGAGATGAGGAGAAATTTCTTCTCTCAGAGGGTTGTAAATCTGTGGAATTCGCTGCCTCAGAGAGCTGTGGAAGCTGGGATATTGAATACATTTAAGACAGAAATAGACAGTTTCTTAAAAGATAGGGGGATAAGGGGTTATGGGGAGCAGGTGGGGAAGTGGAGCTGAGTCCATGATCAGATCAGCCATGATCTTATTGAATGGCAGAGCCGGCTTGAGGGGCCATATGGCCTACTCCTGCTCCTACTTCTTATGTTATGATATGGTTACCCAACAAAAATCCATCAATCTCAGAACATTTCAATTGACCCAGCATCCACAGCCTTTTGAGGTTGTGAGTTCTAGATTTCCACTGCCGTTTGCTTATAAAAGCGCTCCTTGATTTCACTCCTGAATGGCCTAGCTCCAATTTTACGATTGTTCCTCCTTTTTCTTGATTCCCGCACCAGAGGAACATAAGGATTAGGAGCAGGAGTTGGCCCCTCGAGCCTGCTCTACCATTCAATAAGCTCCTGGCTGATCTTCAGCCTCAACTCCACTTTCCCGCCTGATCCCTTTATCCCTTGTTCCAAGAGAGAGCCCAAAAATCTACTCATCTCAGGCTTGAAAATCTCAAACAGTTTTTCTGTACCTACACTATTGAAACCTTTTGTCATTTGAACACCTCTCCTTCAACCAACATCACAAAAGACAGATTAATCAGAAGAACTGATTGTTCATTTCTGTGTTTGGGCCCACATGCCAACACTCACCACATTGTGAAAAGTAATTCGCCCTGTGAAGAGCTTTGAGACTTTTGAAAAAGGTGCCAAATAAATATATGTACAGGTTCTTTGGAATACACACTTCTAATTGGCCGCTGGGAAGTGCAGAGGAATCTCCCAGAGGAATTTCCCCTCCTCCCTGCAGGCAGAGGCTGCAACAACAACTTGTATTTATTTAAGAACATAAGAAACAGGAGCAGGAGTAGGCCATATGGCCCCTCGCGCTTGCTCTGCCATTTAATACGACCATGGCTGATCCGATCATGGACTCAGCTCCACTTCCCCGCCCGCTCTCCATAACCCCTTATTCCCTTATCGTTTAAGAAACTGTCTATTTCTGTCTTAAATTTTTCAATGTCCCAGCTTCCACAGCTCTCTGAGGCAGTGAATTCCACAGATCCACAACCCTCTGAGAGAAGAAATTCCTCCTCATCTCAGTTTTAAATGGGTGGCGCCTTATTCTAAGATTATGGCCCCTAGTTCTAGTCTCCCCTATCAGTGGAAACATCCTCTCTGCATCCACCTTGTCAAGCCCCCTCATAATCTTATATGTTTCGATAAGATCACCTCTCATTCTTCCGAATTCCAATGAGTAGAGGCCCAACATACTCAACCTTTCCTCACAAGTCAACCTCCTCATCCCCGGAATCAACCGAGTGAACCTTCTCTGAACAGCCTCCAAAGCAAGTATATCCTTTCATAAATATGGCTCCTTTAATAACATAATAAAACATCTCAAGGCACTTCAAAGGATTGTAATAAGACAAAAATTTGACACTCTCGAGACACACAAGAAGAAATGAGGGCAGGTGACCAAAAGCTTGGTTAAAGAGGTAGGTTTTAAGGAATGTCTTAAAGGAAGAAAGAGAGGTAGCGAGGCGGAGAGGTTTAGGGAGGGAGTTCCAGAGCTTAGGGTCCAGGCAGCTGAAGGCGCGGCCACCGATGGTTAAGCGATTATAATCAGGGGTGCTCAAGGGTGCAGAATTAGAAGAACGCAGACATCTTGGGGGGGGTTGTGGGGCTGGAGGAGATTACAGAGATAGGGAGGGGTGAGGCCATGGAGCAATTTGAAAACAAGGATGAAAATTATGAAATCGAGGCGTTGCTTAACCGGAGCCAATGGAGGTCAGCGAGCACATGGGGTGATGGGTGAACGAGACTTGGTGCGAGTTAGGACATGGGCAGCTGAGTTTTGGATGACCTCAAGTTTACATAGGGTAGAACGTGGGAGGCCAGCCAGGAGTCCTTTGGTATAGTCAAGTTTGGCATGAATTAGGGTTTCAGCAGCAGAAGAGCTGAGGCAGGGACGGAGACGGGCGATGTTACAGAGGTGGATATAGGTGTTTATTTGTGCTGTGGATATGTGGTCAACCTCCATCATTACCGCCCCGCCCAGCTGCAATCCACCTGCCTCCTTTCCCTCGGCAGCACTGAGCGCAGATGCTCCCATGGTCTGCACCACCGAACACTTTAACGCTCACGGTTAAAGCAAGAAACCAAGACAAAAGAATTTTAAAGCAGGCAATGGAAGAGATGTGGAGCCTGAAATGGCCTGGCTGCCTCCAGCCAATATGGCCTAATCTTCTTCTCCATCACTCAGCTGCAGTTGAAACCTTTTATTAGTTGAGCTTCGGTTGAGCGTTCTAATCAGGCCAATTCCTGGCTCTGTGTCAGCTGTGGCTCAGTGGGTAGCACACTCCCTCTGAGTCAGAAGGTTGTGGATTCAAATCTAGGCTGACACTCCAGTACAGTGCTGAGGGAGCATGTCGGAGGTGCCTTATTTCGGATGAGATGTTAAACCGAGGCCCCATCTGCTCTCTCAGGTGATGGAAAAGATCCCATGGCGCCATTTCGAAGAAGAGCAGGGGAGTCATCACCGGCGTCCTGGTCAATATTTATCCCTCAATCAACATAACAAAAAACAGATTATCTGGTCATTATCACATTGTTGTTTTGTGGGAGCTTGCTGTGTGCAAATTGGCTGCCACGTTTCCCACATTACAAAAGTGACTACACTCCAAAAGTACTTAATTGGCTGTAAAGCGCTTTGAAGCGTCCGGTGGTCTTGAAAGGCGCTATATAAATGCAAGTCTTTCTTTCTTTTCTCTCCCATAGCCTGTTCAAACAAATACCATGACAAAACATTGGGGACTACCTCATCCTAAACTGGGAGGGAAAGTCACCAGCCTAAGTGGCAGAAAGACAGCGGCTGAGTTGGCCGGTCTCAGATGAGATAACGGTAGAGGCAGTACAACTGGACACAGGAAGGGGAAGGAAATCAGTCAGGGCTCCCTCTCCTCATCCCTACACAGTGATCCCTTCTGGAAAGCATGTGTGACTGCACATTGGATGAGGGCAAGACTGGGCTCCTCACGTCAGTCAAGTACCCTGCCGATACTGTCCCCAGACTCATACATGGGGGAGGTATCACAGGGCTGCCGGGTTTTGTGGGGTCTGAATGTGGCAGGAGTCAGTGCCTTCAGAAACAGAAGAAAGAAAATTGGTTAAAAAAAATGAACTCAAATTTTGTCACCGTTTAACTGGTACTTTCTATTCAAAACCACAAAATCTACTTTCTGTGAGCAAACGTAACCTGACGTCAGAGTTAATTACTGCTGGTGAGATAAACCTGCAGATTGAAAGGTGCTGATAACTTCCTGGTTATAGCGAGAAGTCACAGACACCTTTCAATCTACAAACATTGTGAGGCACAACACAGGTGGAGAAGGCAGCGCTGCAGTCTGGACCTCTTCCCTTAATCCAACACAAAAACAAAATGCTGCGGATGCTGGAATCTGAAATAAAAACAGAACATGCTGACAATCTCAGCGGGTCAGGCAGCATGTGTGGCGAGAAACAGAGTTAAAGTTTCAGGTCTGTGACCCCTCGACAGAACATACTTCAGGACAGGTTCTGATGAAGGGTCATCGTCCTGAAACGTTAACTCTGCTTCTCTCTCCACAGATGCTGCCTGACCCACTGAGATTTCCAGCATTCTCTGCTTTTATTTCCTCTTCCCTTACTGTTTAGTTATTGAACACAATAAGGAGCCAGAGGAAAGTATTAACTATGAGGAATTCCTGGAGGATGCTGGAATATCCTGGCAGCTGTACATTTTAACCTAGGGCGTTTCAGGCACGGGTGGGACACCCACCCCAGACAGACAGGTCATCCGAAGATATTATCGGCAATGCGCTTTAACTTGAGATTGCGAGAGGCCTGCACATTGCCAAACCCACCAGCGAAACCTGGCAGGAGGCAGCAGACTGCACAATATAAGTATTTCAATGTCATTTTTGTGAAGATTCCCTGTGGGCCATTGCCCACCAGCTCTAGGATCATTCCCGTCGGCTTTGGACAGGAGACAGTCCCAAGAAATGTAACTCAGGCCTGGGAGTTAAAATGGCCTGGGCCTCATACTCAACTCTCCATTGAGTGATTCCTGACTGTCCCAATGGGGCCCAGAGTTAAAATCACGGCTTCTGTGTTGGCACAGGCTGGCAGCGATGTGTTCGAATCACTCTACCGTGACCCTCACTGGAATGTGAGAGAGTGTGTGAGAGTGAGAGAGTGTGTGAGAGAGAGAGTGTGAGTGTGAGAATGTGTATGTGAATGTGAATGCGTATGTGAATGTGTGTGAGTGTGTGTGTGAGTGTATCTGTGTATGTCTGTGTGTGTTATGTATGTAAACATTATAATAGTGTAAGACTTGCCACCAGGGGGCGCACCTGTTGGAGACCCAAGGGTCACCTGCACACCCCATGCAAGCAAGTGTAAAAGGTTGTCTGCCATGCTGCTTCAGCACTCTGGAGTTTGATTAAAGAGACTAAGGTCACATCAGTTTGAGCTTACAGCATACAGTCTTGTGGAGTTATTCTGAACATAACAATGTGTGTGTGAGTCTGTGTGTGTGTGAGAGTCTGTGTGTGTGTGTGAGCCCGTAGTCAATGAACCTTCTGACCATCCCTCACTGCTTCACTAACACATGAGAAATGGGTACTTGGGTGAGGGAACCACACGCCTTCTGTAGCAAGAGAGGAGGGGAAAAAAACTGATGGAAAAAATAAAATGTATTTACACTTCCAGAATCTCAATGGGACCAGGCTATAATGGGAGTGAGAAAATTAACCCCTGACAAATAACTAAAAGTTAATCAGGTCAATTTTCCTTTTTGTTGCACCTGCTCAGTTACCAGGGCAAGAGAGAGGCAATGGGGGTGGAGATCTATTGCATCATGCCTCTTCGATCACAACACTGCCCCAGGATTTACACAAGCTGCATAGGAATTGTTAGACATAAAAAGACTAAGGTCCAAATAGTTCACCTTCTACCATTCTGGCCATGGCGTTATACAACAATAAGGGTCATCGACTAATCATAGCAATCCATCTCCACCAATTAGTCTACAACAGATCCAGACAGGAGGCAGGTTTGGGCTCCTCCCAATCATGTTACACTCACCACATGGCAGGTCTCAAATTATTCACAACACTGAATCAGAAATTACAATTTTATGAATGAACTCTGTTAAACTTGCTTTTGGATGAAGCAACACTTTCTGCTTCCACCGTCTCCCGAGGGAGCCTGCTCCATAGATTGACCACTCGTCACTGGGGGTTGCTAAAATACGCAGGTCTGGGCCTGCACCTGGTGTACATTATACTGATACACACACATATTGCTCACCCTCCCACCTTATCTTCTTCTGAATATGTCACGGGGTGGGGGCAGGGCTGGGCAGTGGTGTGGGGGGATTGGGTGGAGATAGATGGAAAGAGAAACCAGTCACAATGGGTCTCTGATTTCACATTGCATGGGACAGGAACATGAAGAGAAAATATTTCATTTCAACACAAATGTGGCCCCAAATGTCATTGTCAAAGGTTTAATTTGAGTCACAAATGGTGCAAGAAGAGACGGCCAGTCCAAGACAGATTTAACCAGCAGCTTCGACAAACCCTTCAAAACCAGCAGTGTTGCTCCTGGAATCTGCTATAACCCTGCAGGGTCGGGAGAGACAATCTCGCATCACCTTTGTGCTCACTGAGCTACATTGGCTCTCGGTTAAGCAATACTCCCATTTTAAAATTCTCATCCTTGTTTTCAAATCCTCCATGGCCTCACACCCTCCCTATCTCTGTAATCACCTCCAGCCCTACAATCCCCTCCCCACCCAGAGATAACTGTGCTCCTCCAATTCTGGCCTCTTGAGCATCCCCGATTTTAAATCGCTCCACCATTGGTGGCCGTGCCATCAGCTGCCAAGACCCTAAACTCTGGACCTCCCTAAACCTCTCTACCACTTAATTCTCCTTTAAGACACTCCTTAAAACCTACCTCTTTCTGTCTTACTTTCTCTTTATGTGACTTGATATCAAATTTTGTTTTACAACGCTCCTGTGAAGTGCCTTGGGACATTTTACTACGTTAAAAGGTGCTATATAAATACAAGTTGATGTTGAGCAACACAAAAACATCAAAAAGAACCACAAAAAGTATCTGAAGGAATTCCAGGCAGAAGTCCTGCCCCTGACATACTCTTCTGGCATCGTTCTCTCCACCCGTTTCAAAATCATGAAAAGAATGATAAAACTTTATTGTCCAAGAAATCCGCAGCTTAACAGTTCTGAAGAAACCGATTCCGAGATCTATAATTTTTTTTCTTTATAAACATCATAGATCATTTTGGGCTCTTTATGCTGCCCTTCTAATTTCAGACTTCAGCGCTTTTAACTTGGGTTTTAACCTAACCTGTAATTCAGATCCAAAACAGGCAACATCCGACTGACAGGGCTGGGACTTCATGTAGTGTGGTGCTGTGATCTCGCACTTGTCCTGATGCGCGCTTTGGTTTGTACGGGCAGTATAGGAACCAACACGCTCAGTACATATAATCCCATTGCAAAACACCGACTAGTGAGCAACTGAGCCACATGGACTGGAAAGGTCCCTCATGTTCATAGAGCTGCTCTTAGTTGGTCGGTGAGCCTCAGCATCCCTGGGTTAACCGTGGCTCAGTGGGTAGCACGCTCGCCTCGGAGTTAGAAGGTTGTGAGTTTAAGTCCCACTCCAGGGACTAGAGCACTTAAATCTAGGCTGACACTCCAGTACAGTGCTGAAGGAGTGCTGCTCTGTCAGAAGTGCCTTGTTTCGGATGAGACATTAAACAGAGGCCCCGTCTGCCCTCTCAGGTGGACATAAAAGATCCCATGACACTATTTCGAAGAAGAGCAGGGGAGTGATCCTCAGTGTCCTGGCCAATATTTATCCCTCAATCAACATAACAAAAACAGATTATCTGGTCATTATAACAGTGCTGTTTGTGGGATCTTGCTGTGCGCAAGTTGGCTGCCACGTTTCTTACATTACAACAGTGACCACACTCCAAAAGTACTTCATTGGCTGTAAGGCGCTTTGAGATGTCCGGTCGTGAAAGGCGCTATATAAATCCAAGTCTTTCTTTTAGTGTAGTTCAATCTTAAGTGACTTCGCAATCCACTTACTTGTATCAACCCATTACACAACACATCAGGAAGGAGGCCAAACATAACCTTCTCAAGCAACCAGGGGTGCGTAATAAGTGCCAGCCTTGCCAGTGACACCCACATGCCCAGAATGAGAACAAAACAAAACATTAGGAGAATGAAGAGCAACTGTGAAAGCTTGAGGCAAAACCCTTCAGGAGTGGAAGAAACACAAAGGGTAAAGGACAGCTGGTCTCCGGGGCTCAGTGAGGGAGCCACAATTGACCCTTCAGGATTCCCATTCGGGATGGCTGTCTATCAACCCCCCTCAGAAGCATTGCTCCTTCGGCTCTCCCCGAGGTTGGCAACCTTGGGACCAATACACACATACCCGCAATACAAAGCCGCCGTTCCAAAGAATATATAATTTCCACCAATAGCTGGATGACATCTATCAATTTACCAACCAATTTCAGCAAAGCAATCGGACTGAAGGGACTATTCGCGTTCACCCTCCAGACAAACCATGTTCGCATGGAAACCTGAACAAAAACATAAATAACGCGGAAAATATTCCAGGCATTTTCCAAACACTCCAGCCGGTGGGGAGAAAGTCCCGATCGGACTTCGGTTCGTACCCTGAAACCGACGCCAAAACAGAGGCGGGAGTGAAAGAGCAGCAAGTAGACACAACCCAACAACACAAACCCCCTGCTTCCCAACAAACATGTACAACAGCTGAAGACAACAGGTCACCAAGCGCCGGCAACTGACCAGATGTGTCACTAGCACGATATTGACAGAAACTTATCTAAAAGGGGAAATTAACACCAGTGAATGGACACAGGTTAAAAGCATCTTTCACTTTCAATTGCTGATCTAAATTAGATACATTTAAGATACTGAGTAGCAATTTAACAGATACAATTAATGTAACAATTTCTCATTAACTTTCTCCTATAGCTCCTGATAAACTTTGTTTCCTGAATCTGCCCTGAGCTGATGTTCCCTGGGATTCCCCTCCTTGACCCCCTCCCCTCCCCCGGAGTGCCCTGCTCACCCTGAGCACAGAACGAGTCTTTCCCGCAGTAGCCGCAGCTCCACGCCTCTAGGGGCGGACTGAGCTCGGCCGCCAGCCCCGCCGGGGGGTTCTGCCCGGTGCTGCTGGTTCCCATCGGGGACGGAGGGGGTGCCAGCCGGATCACCCCATCCGCTGACTCCCCCCCGGCCAAGATCCGGAGCCGGATACACACACACACAACGCGGCAGCAGCCAGCCCAACTCCTCGGCTACTTCCTCATCCGCCTGACTGACGCTCGCAGGAGTTCCAGCCCCAGAGCCGTCAAGCCAGCAGCTAGCCCAGCCCGAAAGACCCAGAGACACCCCCCAGGTCTCTGAAACAATGCCCCCGGGCTACCCAGCAGCATTTAAAGGCACATTTCCTGATGCAACTTCCAACTTACAAACAGAAAAGTAAGCATAACATCTGTACAACAAGAACTTGCATTTATATAGCGCCTTTAAGGTGCTAAGGCGTTTCGCAGCAGTGTAATCGGACAAAATTTGACACCGAGCCACATAAGGAAATATTAGGACGGGTAATCAAACGTTTGGTCAAAGAGGTAGGTTTTAAGGAGAAAAAGAGAGACTTGCATTTATATAGTGCCTTTCACGACCACCTGACATCCCAAAGTGCTTTACAGCCAATTCATTACTTTTGAAGTGTCATCATCATAGGCAGTTCCTCGGAATCGAGGAAGACTTGCTTCCATTCCTGAAGTGAGTCCTTTAGTGGCTAAACAGTCCATTACAAGAGCCACAGACCCTGTCACAGGTGGGACAGATAGTCATTGAGGGAAGGGTGGGTGGGACTGGTTTGCCGCACACTCTTTCTGCTGACTGCGCTTGATTTCTGCACGCTCTCGGTGTTGAGACTCGAAGTGCTCAGCGCCCTCCTGGATGCACCTTCTCCACTTAGGGCAGTCTTGGGCCAGGGACTCCCAGGTGTCAGTGGGGATGTCGCACTTTATCAGGGAGGCTTTGAGGGTGTCCTTGTAACATTTCCGCTGCCCACCTTTGGCTCGTTTGCCGTGAAGGAGCTCCGCATAGAGCACTTGCTTTGGGAGTCTTGTGTCTGGCATGCGAACTATGTGGTCTGCCCAGCGAAGCTGATCGAGTGTGGTCAGTGCTTCAATGCTAGGGATGTTGGCCTGGACGAGGACGCTGATGTTGGTACGCCTGTCCTCCCAGGGGATTTGTAGGATCTTGCAGAGACATCATTGGTGATATAACTCCAGCGACTTGAGGTGTCTACTGTACATGGTCCATGCCTCTGAACCATACAGGAGGGCAGGTATTACTACAGCCCTGTAGACCATGAGCTTGGTGGTAGATTTAAGGGCTTCAAACACTCTTTTCCTCAGGCGGCTGAAGGCTGCACTGGCACACTGGAGGCGGTGTTAAATCTCCTCATCAATGTCTGCCTTTGTTGATAAGAGGTATGGGAAATGGTCCACATTGTTGAGGGCTGCACCGTGGATCTTGATGACTGGGAGGCAGTGCTGTGCGGCGAGGACAGGCTGGTGGAGGACCTTTGTCTTATGGATATTTAATGTAAGGCCCATCCTTTCGTATGCTTCAGTAATTATGTCGACTATATCCTGTAGTTCAGCCTCAGAATGTGCGCAGACGCAGACGTTGTCCGTGTACTGTAGCCCGATGTCAGCGGTTGGGGTTGTTTGGAGTGCAGTCACTGTTATAATGTGGGAAACGCAGCCGCCAATTTGCGCACATCATGCTCCTATAAACAGTAATGTGATAATGACCAGATCATCTGTTTTAGTGATGTTGATTGAGGCACAAGGTTGAAAAGGCCATCCGACAACTGAAGAACAACAAGGCATCAGGAGCAGATGGAATCCCTGCTGAAGCACTAAAACATGGCGGAGAAGCACTACTGGCGCGGATTCATGACCTCATCTCTCTTATCTGGAAGGAGGAGATCTCAGAGTTGCTGTAATCGTGACCATCTTCAAAAAAGGTGACAAGTTTGACTGCCGTAACTACAGAGGTGTCTCCCTGCTGGCGACCACCAGGAAAGTCAGCGCAAGAATCCTCCTCAATCGCCTTCTCCCTGTGGCTGAAGAGCTCCTCCCAGAGTTGTAATGTGGATTTCGCCCATTAAGGGGCACATCGGACACGATCTTCACCGCGTGGCAGATGCAAGAGAAATGCAGGGAACAGCACCAACACTTGTACATGGCTTTCTTGGACCTCACAAAAGCCTTCGACAGTGTCAATCGTGAGGGATTATGGAGCGTCCTCCTCAGATTCGGTTGCCCTCAAAAGTTCGTCACCATCCTCCGTCTGCTCCACGATGACATGCAAGCCGTGATCTTGACCAGCGGATTCTATGTTCGGACTGGGGTCAAGCAAGGCTGTGTCATCACACCAACGCTTTTCTCGATCTTCCTTACTGCAATGCTCCACCTCATTCTCAGCAAGCTCCCCATTGGAAAGGAACTAAATTACAGGACAAATGGGAATCTGTTTAACCTCCACTACCTCCAGACCAGATCCAAGGTCGTCCCATCCTTCGTCATTGAATTACAGTACGCAGACAAAGCTTGTGTCTGCGAACACTCGGAGACTGAACTCCAAGACATCATCAACATCTTCATCGAGGCATACGAGAGCATAGGCCTTAAACTAAGCATCCGTAAGACAACGGTCCTCTACCAACCTGTCCCCACCTCACAGTAAAGTCCCCTCTGTTATCAAAATGCACGACGAGGCTTTGGACAATGTGAACCATTTTCCATACCTCGGGAGCCTACTGTCAACAAGGGCAGACATCGACGATGAGGTCCAACACCGCCTTCAATGTGCCAGTGCAGCCTTCGGTTGTCTGAGAAAGAGAGTGTTTGAAGACCAGGACCTCAAACCCGGCACCAAGCTCATGGTCTACAGGGCTGTAGTGATACCCACCCTCCTTTATAGCTCAGATACATGGACCATGAACAGCAGGCATCTCAAAACACTGGAGAAATACCACCAACGTTGCCTCTGCAAGATCCTGCAAATCCATTGGCATGATAGGCGCACCAACGTCAGTGTTCTCAATCAGGCCAACATCCCCAGCATCCCCTGCTGGACGGGCCACATCGTCCGCATGCCTGACACGAGACTCCCAAAACGAGCACTCGAAACTCCGACACGGCAAGTAAGCCCCAGGTGGGCAGAGCAAACACTTCAAGGACACCCTCAAAGCCTCCTTGAAATATCCCCATCAACACCTAGGGATCCCTGGCCCAAGACTGCCCAAAGTTGAGGAAAAGCATCCAGGAAGGCGCTGAACACCTCGAGTCTCTTCGCCGAGAGCATGCAGAAATCAAGCGTCGACAGCGGAAGGAGCGCGCTGCAACCCAAGCACCCCATCCACCCGTCCCTCCAACCACCATCTGGCTCACCTGTCACAGAGACTGTAGGTCCTACATTGGACTCTTCAGTCACCTGAGGACTCATCTTTAGTGTGAAGCAAGACATCCTCGACTCCGAGGGACTGCCTAAGAAGAAGAAATATTGGGCATGACACCCGGGGAGAACTCCCCTGCTCTTCTTCAAAATAGTGCCATGGGATCTTTTACATCCACTTGAGAGGGCCTCAGTTTAATGTCTCATCTGAAAAATGGCACCTCTGACAGTGCAGCACTCCCTCAGAATTTTGTGCTCAATGTTGGAATCAATTAGTAAAGAAATAGCGCATTTGGAAAGCAGTGACAGGATTGGTCCAAGTCAGCATGGATTTATAAAAGAGAAATTATTGTGTATGAAGAAAGAGTCTGACTGGATACTGTGAGCTCAAAATAAAGTGTGGCCTTAGTCTTTTATTGCAGGTCTCCAGAGTGTCTCTCCAACCTGTGAGGCCTCCTTAAGTATCTGTGCTCCCAAGGGATTATGGGATCCTTTGGGACTCCAGAGGATGAGCCCTCTGGTGGCTGTACAGGGTATATACAAGTTTACATATATAACAACACTCCCCTGCCACCCCCCCACCCAAAGTCAGCATTGTAACTATTTATAAGGTGAGTCGATCTGGGGCCCATCTTGCCCTGGTTGATCGTCTCGGGGCAAATGCTGGTGTTGGTAAATCGTCTGTTGGGCCCTCGCTGGGCTGCTGTGCAGCTGTCCTTGCTGGGCTGCCTGGTGTGGTGAGTCCTGCTGGGCTGCTGTGGATGACGGATTCTGCTTAGTGGCTAACCACGGTGAATCTGAGTTTGATTTGGTCCAAGTGTTTCCGGTGAATGAGTCCATTTGAAAGTTTGACCCGAAATACCCTGTTCCCCTCTTTGGCCACAAAAGTGCCGGGAAGCCACTTGGGACCTTGTCCATAATTCAATACAAATACAGGATCATTGATTTCAATCTCGCGTGACACATTTGCACTATCATGGTATGTACTTTGTTGAAGCTGCTCTCTACCTGTTCGTGTAGATCAGGGTGAACTAACGAGAGCCTTGTCTTAAGTGCCCTTTTTATGAGCAGTTCAGCAGGTGGGATCCCAGTGAGCGAGTGGGATCTCGTGCGTTAGCTAAGCAGGACTCGGGATAGGCCTGAGCCTTCCATGACCCTCTTCAAGCTCTACTTGATGGTTTGCACTGCTCTCTCTGTCTGACCATTGGATGCTGGTTTAAATGGGGCAGATGTAACATGTTTGATCCCGTTGCGGGTCATGAATTCTTTGAACTCAGCACTGGTAAAACATGGCCCGTTGTTGCTCACCAGGACATCGGGTAGCCGTGCGTGGCAAACATGGCCCGCAGGCTTTCAGTGGTGGCAGCGGACGTGCTTGCTGACATTATCTCACATTCAATCCATTTGGAGTACACATCTACAACCACAAGGAACATTTTACCCAAGAACGGGCCTGCGTAGTTGAAATGGACCCAAGACCATAAACATAGTGGCGCCCCCCTGGGTGCATTAATTAACTGCGAGCATGTGTTACATCTGTGAACGCAGGACTCTAAGTCCGCATCGATACCGGGCCACCACACGTGGGATCTGGCTATCGCTTTCATCATTACGATGCCTGGGTCAGTGCTGTGGAGGTCACTGATGAAGATATCTCTGCCCTTCTTGGGAACCACGACCAGATTTCCCCACAGAAGGCAGTCTGCCTGTATAGACATTTCAGCTTTGCGCCGCTGGAATAGCTTTATCTCTGCCTGCATTTCCACTGGGACACTGGACCAGCTCTTGTGAAGCTCACAGATTTTAACTAGGGACAGTAAGGGGTTCTGGCTCGTCCAGGTTCTAATCTGTCGGGCTGTGACGGGGGATTGCTCACTCTCAAATGCTTCCATAACCATGACTAAATCTGCGGGCTGCGCCACTTCCATCCCCGTGGTGAGCAATGGCAGCCTATAAGAACATAATAATTAGGAACAGGAGTAGGCCATCTAGCCCCTCGAGCCTGCTCCGCCATTCAACAAGATCATGGCTGATCTGGCTGTGGACTCAGCTCCACTTACCCGCCCGCTCCCCATAACCATTATTGGTTAAAAATCTATTTATCTGTGACTTGAATACATTCAATGAGCTAGCTTCAACTGCTTCCTTGGGCAGAGAATTCCACAGATTCACAACCCTCTGGGAGAAGAAATTCCTTCTCAACTCGGTTTGAAATTGGCTCCCCCGTATTTTGAGGCTGTGCCTCCTAGTTCTAGTCTCCCCGACCAGTGGAAACAACCTCTCTGCCTCTATCTTGTCTATCCCTTTCATTATTTTAAATGTTTCTATAAGATCACCCCTCATCCTTCTGAACTCCAACGAGTAAAGACCCTGTCTACTCAATCTATCATCATAAGGTAACCCCCTCATCTCCGGAATCAGCCGAGTGAATCGTCTCTGTACCCCCTCCAAAGCTAGTATATCCTGAAGTAAGGTGACCAAAACTGCACGCAGTACTCCAGGTGTGGCCTCACCAATACCCTATACAGTTGCAGAAGGACCTCCCTGCTTTTGTACTCCATCCCTCTCGCAATGAAGGCCAACATTCCATTCGCCTTCCTGATTACCTGCTGCACCTGCAAACTAACTTTTTGGGATTCATGCACAAGGACCCCCAGGTCCCTCTGCACCGCAGCATGTTGTAATTTCTGCCCATTCAAATAATATTCCCTTTTACTGTTTTTTTTCCCAAGGTGGATGACCTCACACTTTCCGACATTGTATTCCATCTGCCAAACCTTAGCCCATTCGCTTAACCTATCTAAATCTCTTTGTAGCCTCTCTGTGTCCTCTACACAACCCTCTTTCCTACTAATCTTTGTGTCATCTGCAAATTTTGTTACACTACACTCTGTCCCCTCTTACAGGTAAACAGTTGTGGTCCCTGCACCGAACCTTGTGGCACACCACTAACCACCGATTTCCAACCCGAAAAGGACCCATTTATCCCGACTCTCTGCTCTCTGTTAGCCAGCCAATTCTCTATCCATGCTAATACATTTCCACTGACTCCGCGTACCTTTATCTTCTGCAGTAACCTTTTGTCTGGCACTTATCGAATGCCTTTTGAAAATCTAAATACACCACATCCATTGATACACCTCTATCCACCATGCTCGTTATATCCTCAAAGAATTCCAGTAAATTAGTTAAACATGATTTCCCCTTCATGAATCCATGCTGCGTCTGCTTGATTGCACTATTCCTATCTAGATGTCCCGCTATTTCTTCCTTAATGATAGTTTCAAGCATTTTCCCCACTACAGATGTTAAACTAACCGGCCTATAGTTACCTGCCTTTTGTCTGCCCCCTTTTTTAAACAGAGGCGTTACATTAGCTGCTTTCCAATCCGCTGGTACCTCCCCAGAGTCCAGAGAATTTTGGTAGATTATGACGAATGCATATGCTATAACTTCCGCCATCTCTTTTAATACCCTGGGATGCATTTCATCAGGACCAGGGGACTTGTCCACCTTGAGTCCCATTAGCCTGTCCAGCACTACCCCCCTAGTGATCGTGATTGTCTCAAGGTCCTCCCTTCCCACATTCCTGTGACCAGCAATTTCTGGCATGGTTTCTGTGTCTTCCACTGTGAAGACCGAAGCAAAATAATTGTTTAAGGTCTCAGCCATTTCCACATTTCCCATTATTAAATCCCCCTTCTCATCTTCTAAGGGACCAACATTTACTTTAGTCACTCTTTTCCGTTTTATATATCTGTAAAAGCTTTTACTATCCTTTTTTATGTTTTGCGCAAGTTTACCTTCGTAATCTATCTTTCCTTTCTTTATTGCTTTCTTAATCATGTCGTTTAAAATTTTCCCAATTTTCTAGTTTCCCACTAACCTTGGCCACCTTATACGCATTGGTTTTTAATTTGATACTCTCCTTTATTTCCTTGGTTATCCACGGCTGGTTATCCCTTCTCTTACCGCCCTTCTTTTTCACTGGAATATATTTTTGTTGAGCACTATGAAAGAGCTCCTTAAAAGTCCTCCACTGTTCCTCAATTGTGCCACCGTTTCGTCTGTGTTTCCAGTCTACTTTAGCCAACTCTGCCCTCATCCCACTGTAGTCCCCTTTGTTTAAGCATAGTACGCTCGTTTAAGACACTACTTCCTCACCCTCAATCTGTATTACAAATTCAACCATACTGTGATCACTCATTCCGAGAGGATCTTTTACTAGGAGATCGTTTATTACTCCTGTCTCATTACACAGGACCAGATCTAAGAAAGCTTGCTCCCTTGTAGGTTCTGTAACATACTGTTCTGAGAAACAATACTGTATGCATTCTATGAATTCCTCCTCAAGACTACACCATGCGATTTGATTTGACCAATCGATATGTAGGTTAAAATCCCCCATGATTACTGCCGTTCCTTTTTCACATGCCTCCATTATTCCCTTGATTATTGCCCGCTCCACCATGAAGTTATTATTTGCGGGCCTATAAACTACGCCCACCAGTGACTTTTTCCCCTTACTATCTCTAATCTCCACCCACAATGATTCAACATTTTGTTCATTGGAGCCAATATTGTCTCTCACAACTGCCCTGATATCATCCTTTATTAACAGAGCTGCCCCACCTCCTTTCCCTTCTTGTCTATCTTTCCGAATCGTCAGATACCCCTGTATGTTTAATTCCCAGTATTGGCCACCCTGCAACCACGTTTCTGTAATGGCCACCAAATCATACCCATTTGTAATGATTTGTGCCGTCAACTCATTTACTTTATTTCGAATGCTGCGTGCGTTTAGGTAGAGTGTTTTAATACGAGTTTTTAAACCATGATTTTTAGTTTTGACCCCTCCTGCAGCCCCTTTACATTCAGTGGCCCTTTTTGTTTTTTGCCTTGGGTTTCTCTGCCCTCCACTTTTACTCATCTCCTTTCTGTCTTTTGCTTTTGTCTCCTTTTTGTTTCCCTCTGTCTCCCTGCCATATTAGTTTAACTCCTCCCCAACAGCACTAGCAAACACTCCCCCTAGGAGATTGGTTCCGGTCCTGCCTAGGTGCAGACCGTCCGGTTTGTACTGGTCCCACCGCCCCCAGAACCGGTTCCAATGCCCCAGGAATTTGAATCCCTCCCTGCTGCACCACTGCCCAAACCACGTATTCATCTGAGCTATCCTGCGATTCCTACTCTGACTAGCACGTGGCACTGGTAGCAATCCTGAGATTACTACTTTTGAGGTCCTACGTTTTAATTTAGCTCCTAGCTCCTTAAATTCGTCTCGTAGGACCTCATCCCTTTTTTTACCTATATCGTCGGTACCAATGTGCACCACGACAACTGGCTGTTCACTCTCCCTTTTCAGAATGTTCTGCACCCGCTCAGAGACATCCTTGACCCTTGCACCAGAAGGGCAACATACCAGTCTGGTGTCTCGGTTGCGGCCGCAGAAATGCCTATCTATTCCCCTTACAATCGAATCCCCTATCACTATCGCTCTCCCACTCTTTTTCCTGCCCTCCTGTGCAGCAGAGCCAGCCACGGTGCCATGAACTTGGCTGCTGCTGCCCTCCCCTGATGAGTCATCCCCCTCAACAGTACTCAAAATGGTGTATCTGTTTTGCAGGGGGATGACCGCAGGGGACCCCTGCACTATCTTCCTTGCACTGCTCTTCCTGCTGGTCTTCCATTCCCTAGCTGGCTATGGACCCTTCACCTGCGGTAAGACCAACTCACTAAACGTGCTATGCACGTCATTCTCAGCATCGTGGATGCTCCAGAGTGAATCCACCCTCAGCTCCAATTCCGCAACGCGGTCTGTCAGGAGCTGGAGGTGGATGCACTTCCCACACACGTAGTCGTCAGGGACACCGGAAGTGTCCCTGAGTTCCCACATGGTACGGGAGGAACATAACACGTGACCGAGCTCTCCTGCCATGACTTAACCCTTAGATACACTTAAATTGGCAACAACAATGCTAAAATTTACTCAATGATATAGAAGAGAAAAAAGAAAAACTACTCACCAATCACCAGCCAATCACTTACCCCCTTGGCTGTGACGTCACCTTTCTGTTTCTTTCTACTTTTTTGCCTTCTCCCTTTAGCTGCACCGGCTGGGCCTCTCCATGCAACTCCTCACGCTGCTCCCGACTGCCGCCGTGTTGGCCCTTTATAGGCCTCTCGCTGACCCCGGAACTTACGCCTCTCCACGCACCTCCTTGACGCTGCTCCCGACTCAGCGACGCACCTCCTCACGCCTGCTGAGAGCATTGGCACAGTTTTCTGTGCCTGGCCTGTGGTGGATGGTGTAGTTATATGTGGACAACCTGAGCGCCCATCTCTGGATGTGGGTCAATGCATTAGTATTTTTCCCCTTACTCTCGAAAAACAAGGATATCAGTGGCTTATGGTCAGTTTCCAATTCAAATTTTAGCCCAAACAGGTATTGATGCATTTTCTTTACCCCATAGACACACGCTAATGCTTCTTTTTCAATCATGCTCAAGGCTGTCTCAGCCTTAGACAGATTCCTGGATGCATAAACAACAGGTTGCAATTTCCCAAAATCATTAGCTTGTTGCAATACACACCCGATGCCATACGACAACACATCACATGCTAGTACCAAATGCTTACATGGATCATACATCACAAGCAATTTGTTTGAGCGTAACAATTTTCTAGCTTTGACAAAGGCATTTTATTGGCTTTTGCCCCATACCCATTCGTCTCCTTTACGCAGTAAAGTGTGCAGTGGTTCTAACAGTGTGTTGAGACCCGGTAAGAAGTTACCAAAATAGTTAAGGAGTCCTAGAAACGACCGCAACTCCGTCACGTTCTGTGGCCTTGGTGCGTTCTCAATTGCCTCCGTCTTCAAATCGGTGGGCCTGATGCTGTCCGCCGCGATTCTTCTCCCCAGGAACTCCATTTCAGGTGCCAGGAAAACACACTTCGAGCGTTTTAACCTGAGCCCCACGCGGTTGAGTCGACTAAGAACCTCATACAGGTTCTGCAGATGCTCGTTTGTGTCCCGACCTGTAACCAAGATGTTGTCCTGGAAGAACACGGTGTGCGGGACCGACTTCAGTAAGCTTTCCATCTTTCTCTGGAATATCGCTGCCGCTGATCGAATTCCAAACGGGCATTTGTTATAAATGAAGAGACCTTTGTGCGTATTGATACAGGTGAGGGCCTTCGATGATTCCTCCAGCTCCTGCGTCATGTAGGCCGAGGTCAAGTCCACCTTCGTGAACGTCTTTCCTCCCGCCAGAATAGCAAAAAGGTCGTCGGCCTTTGGTAGTGGGTATTGATCCTGCAGGGAGAAACGATTGATAGTTACTTTGTAATCGCCACAGATTCTGACGGTGCCGTCTCCCTCGAGGAAAGGAACGATTGGACTGGCCCACTCATTGAATTCAATCGGCGAAATGATGCCCTCTCGTTGCAGCTCGATCTCTACCCTTTCTCTCATCGTGTACGGTACTGCTCTCGCTTTGTGATGGATGGGTCGCACCCCTGGAATTAGTTGGATCTGCACTTTTGCTCCTTGGAAATTCCTGATGCCTGGTTCGAACAGCGAAGGGAACTTGTTTAAGACACACAAAGTGTCGTCAGCGGACGATAGCGCTCGGACGTCACCCCAGTTCCAGCGTATCTTTCCCAGTCAGCTCCTGCCGAGCAGCATGGGACCATCACCCGGTACCACCCAGAGTGGTAGCTTGTGCATCACTCCATCGTAGGTGACTTTTACAGTAGCACTGCCAATTACGGGAATCAGTTCTTATGTGTAAGTTCTTAGTTTTGTGCGAATTGGAGTCAAGACTGGCCTTGCGGCCTTGCTGCACCACAATTTTTCGTAAGTCTTTTTGCTCATAATGGACTGGTTCGCGCCCGTGTCCAGCTCCATTGACACTGGGAGTCCATAGTTCAACCTTCAGCATTATTGGGGACACTTAGTGGTAAAAATATGCACCCCCATATACCTCTGCCTCCTCGGTCTGAGGCTCTGCTTCGTCGTGATCCGCCATGGATCTATCTTCCTCTGCAACATGGTGGTTTGCAGGATTAACAGGATTAGCAGCTCACCTGAACATACGTTGGAGGTGTCCCATTGTTCCACAGCCTTTGCAAACGTACCCTTTAAAGCAGCATGAATGGAAACGTTTCGATTTGAAAACAATATCACTTTGTTCACAGTACTAGTAGCAGCACTCGTGTGCTGAGAGATTTGTTTAGTGTTGTCACTGGTGGCAATGAATGCCTGGGCTATCGCTATGGCCTTACTCAAGGTTGGGGACTCTACAGTCAAAAGTTTGCGAAGTATCGTTTCATGGCAAATGCCAAGTACGAAAATGTCTCTGAGCGTGTTCTCCAAATGTCCTTCAAATTCGCAATGTCCTGCAAGGCGTCTTAGCTCGGCGACATAACTTGCCACATCGTGGCCTTCAGACCTTTTGTAGGTGTAGAACCGGTACCTCGCCATCAGAATGCTTACCTTCGGATTCAGATGCTACCGGACCAGTGTGCACAAATTATTGTCCGATCTCTCTGTGGGTTTCGCTGGAGCAAGCAGATTCTTCATGAGGCCATACGTTGGTGCCCTGCAGACGGTGAGGAGAATCGCCCTTCGTTTGGCAGTGTTCGCTTCTCCTTCCAGCTCGTTGGCCACGAATTATTGGTCGAGTCGGTCCATGAAGGTTTCCCAATCATCTCCCTCCGAGGATTTCTCCAGGATGCCCACTGTTCTCTGCATCATTGGGTTTGTTATCTGTATCTCGTCACCAGTTGTTATGTATGAATAAAGAGTCTGACTGGATACTGTGAGCTCAAAGTAAAGTGTGACCTTAGTCTTTTATTGCAGGTCTCCATAGTGTCTCTCCAACCTGTGAGGACTCCTTAAGTACATATGCTCCCAGGGGATGAGCCCTCTGGTGGCTGTAGAGGGTATATACAAGTTTACATATATAACAGATATCATGCTTGACAAATCTTCTAGAATTTTTTGAGGATGTAACTAGTAGAGTGGACAAGGGAGAACCAGTGGATATGGTGTATTTGGACTTTCAAAAGGCTTTTGACAAGGTCCCACACAAGAGTTATTAGTGTGAAAAATTAAAGCACATGGTATTGGTGGTAATGTATTGACATGGCTAGAGAACTGGTTGGCAGACAGGAAGCAGAGAGTAGGGATAAACGGTTCCTTCTCAGAATGGCAGGCAGTGACTAGTGGGGTGCCGCAGGACTCATTGCTGGGACCCCAGCTATTTACAATATACATCACTGGTTTAGATGAAGGAATTGAGTGTAATATCTCCAAGTTTGCAGATGACACTAAGCTGGGAGGCGGTGTAAGCTGTGAGGAGGATGCTAAGAGGCTGCAGGGTGACTTGGACAGGTTAGGTGAGTGGGCAAATGCATGGCAGATGCAGTATAATGTGGATAAATGTGAGGTTATCCACTTTGGGGGCAAAAACACGAAGGCAGAATATTATCTGAATGGCAGCAGATTAGGAAAAGGGGAGGTGCAACGAGACCTGAGTGTCATTGAAAGTTGGCATGCAGGTACAGCAGGCGGTGAAGAAGGCAAATGGCATGTTGACCTTCATAGCTAGGAGATTTGATTTAGGAGCAGGGAGGTCTTAATGCAGTTGTACAGGGCCTTGGTGAGGCCTCATCTGGAATATTGTGCTCAGTTTTGGTCTCCTAATCTGAGGAAGGACATTCTTGCTATTGAGGGAGTGCAGTGAAGGTTCACTGGACTAATTCCCGGGATGGCAGGACTGACATATGAGGAGAGGTTGGATCGACTGGGCCTGTATTCACTGGAGTTTAGAAGAATGAGAGGGGATCTCATAGAAACATATAAAATTCTGACGGGACTGGACAGGTTAGATGCAGGAAGAATGTTCCCAATGTTGGGGAAGTCCAGAACCAGGGGTCACAGTCTAAGGATAAGGAGTAAGCCATTTGGGACCAAGATGAGGAGAAACTTCTTTACTCAGAGAGTTGTTAACCTGTGGAATTCCCTACTGCAGTGAGTTGTTGATGCCAGTTTGTTAAATATATTCAAGGGGGAGTTAGATATGGCCCTGACGGCTAAAGGGATCAAGGGGTATGGAGAGAAAGCAGGAAAGGGGTACTGAGATGAATGATCAGCCATGATCTTATTGAATGGTGGTGCAGGCTCGAAGGGCCGAATGGTCTACACCTGCACCTATTTTCTATGTTTCTATGTAAGTCTCTGGAGTGGGATGAACTTACAACCTTCCAACTCGGAAGGGCGAGAGTGCTACCCACTTTTTAAATATATAATCTATCCAACATTAAAAACATTTACAGCATCGTGGTCATTCCATTGTATCATACAAATCCACTCTGCACAGCCGTTCCTTCAACACATACCATCAAAACCTGCAGTTTAATTTATCTCCTGTTACATATATTAAAAATTGATCATAACCAAACCTTCTGAACTTTTTCGAGGATATCCTCATCCCAAAAGGCTTTTTGCAGACACAACCCGTCAGTGCCTTTAAAACACTGCAACAACTGCTGCAATTTCTTCTCTCCCCCTCAGTCCGCTCACATTAATCGAGACCAATGTAATCGTTGCTCCTAATAAAGGAAGTGTGCCTGATAATTCCCCCGTCATTTAATCTCTGGCCCTTCTCTCCTCTCTTGCTCCTTCCCAACTTTTTAGCTGTTGCTTTCTCCTGCAGCCCCTGGCTTTTTTTCACCTCCTGTTTAATCCTTTCTGCTGTTTCAGCCTGTTCCTTACATTAAGTTAAGGCCAAGGAGCTGCCCCTCCTTCCTCCTTCTGCCCCTCTCTATCCTTTCCCTTTCCACATGATGCCACCGCCCCCCCCCTCCCCAACTTCCATGTCTCCATCCCCCTCTGACTCCTCACTCTCAAGCGCTTCTGTAATTTCCCATCCCTGCTCTCTATCAGATACATAATCTCCCTTCGAGAGACCTCCTGCTGACATGGTTTCCCCAGCAGTGCCACTCCATTCGGCCTCACCTCCACCATTGACCCTTGCTCCCCGTTTCTTCTCTCTCTGGGACAATGGCGCGTCTTCACCTATCTTGCTCCCTTTCGGCTTCTTTGTCTCCCCGCTCCTGTCCTGCTGCCCCTTTAAGCCTCCTGCTTTTTGCACCTTATCCTGCTTTTGTCCCCTCCTGCTCCCCGAGATGTACAACTCCTCATCTTTCTTTGGAGTACTTACACTTACCCCACACCACGCTCCCGCCTCTGCTCCCCCCACAGACACCCGATTCTTTACGGAGAGCCGAGCCGTATTATGGCTCGACTCTGTCCTCGACCCGTGCTGCCCTCCACTGTCTTTGTCCTTTTCCACCTTACTTGGTGTGTTTTCCACCATCTCCATCCTGTTCTGTGCTCTGCAATTTTCTGCCTCTTCTTGCGTTCTTTTCTCGTTCCATTCACCGGCTGTGTCCTCCGCTCCTCCGGCCACTCCACTCACACCTCTTGCTCCTTCTCCCATCTCCTCGTTACTCAAGAGCCTTCCTTCTACCTCACTCTCACACTGGATGGGGCCTTTGCGACAAACCGCACAGCTCTCTGCCTTGCAGTTCTGAGCAATGTGTCCAGACTCGCCGCAGTTATAACAATACAGGTCTGGACAACTTCTTACAAGATGGTCATGTCCAAGACAATAATAGCAAACCTTCACCTGGTGATCATGCCGAACCCGCAAGTACTGCACTCCTTCCATTGTCTCGAATTTCATGCTGTAGACTTCACCCCCCTCTGGGAACCGCACTTTTAAATAACAGGTTCCATCGGCTACCCGTGTTTCTGGATAGTATATCCTCTTTATTACTGAGCAAATTGTAATGTCCCACGACTCCAACTTTTTTATTAGCATATCGTCCTCAATATAAACTGGCAAGTTTAAGAATGAGACCACCACCTCTTCAGAATACAGCAGAGATATATCCAAGATGCTATCAATCAGTAAAAGTCTTTCCACCTCCTCTCGGCCACTGACCGTCATCTCGAACCCAACATTCGGCTTTGGACGGCAAGCAAAGCAGCTTCCTTCACCACAGTCCTCATGTACTTCCTGGATAATATCCCAAGCTTGCATCTCCTTATCCTCACACTGAACCACCATCATGTCTTCTTTTCCAAATCTCCTGGGGTCTCGACCCAAATCTTTGGCCCCTTTATTCTCCCTTCCCCCAACATTTTCTCCCCTGATTAAATTCATTCTGGGAACATTGTCCTCTGATGGGCAGCCATTTGGCTGCTGCTTATGGGCTAAAAAGGCCCTAAAACCCACCACCAACTTTTTACAAACTCACTTCATCTCCCTGCAGTGATCAAACCACCAGCAGTACCTGCTGACTCCTAGCCCCTCCCAGCAAGAGAGGGTGACCCACTGAGCCACAGCGGACACAGCAGTGACTTAAAGAAGAGAGAGGTGGAGACGGTTAGGGAGGGAATTCCAGAGCATTGAGCTTAAGACGGCTGATGGCACGAACGCCAACGATGGAATGATGAAAATCGGGGATGCACAAGAGGTCAGAATTGGAGCAGCGCAGAGATCTGAGACAGTTGTTAGGGTGGGGGAGGTTACAGAGATAGGGAGGGGTGAGGCTATGGAGGGATGTAAAAACAAAGATGAGAATTTAAAATCAAGGCGATGCCAGACCGGGAGCCAATGTAGGACTTGGTGCGAGTTAAGATATGGGCATGTCCCCCTAAATATTACTGTGTTATGCTGCTCATCTTCATTGGGCCAAAGAATATGTTCCATTGTTTTATATGCTGGTTTCTCTCATGACCTTTACACTTGGGCATGCTCCACTGAAGAGCAACCTGAAGGCTATACCACTGTAATATGGCAAAAATAAGATTCTGCAAAAACTATTTTGGAGAGGGGTTATTCGGTTCAGTGTGCTTCTGAATGGGAGAATCTTGCTTTTGTATGCCTCGGTGAAGATGTTGATGATGGTTTGGAGTTCGGCCTCTAGGTTGGTGGACCATATACAGTAGACACCTCAAAGCGCTGGAGAAGTGCCACCAGTGCTGCCTCGGCAAGATCCTGTAAATCCACTGGGAGGACAGACGATCAAGTCAACATCCCCAGCATCAAGGCACTGACCACATTCGTTGGGCGGGCCACATTGTTCGCATGCCTGACACAAGACTCCCAAAGCAAGTGCTCTACTTGGAACTCCTACACGCAAGCGAAAACGTTTCAAGAACACCCTCAAAGCCTCCTTGATAAAGTGCAACATCCCCACCGGCATCCCCGGCCCAAGACCGCCCTAAGTGGAAGAAGAGCATCCGGGAGGGCACTGACAACCTTGAGTCTCGTCGCCAAAAGTATGCAGAAACTAAACTTAGACAGCGGAAGGAGCGTGCGGCAAATCAGACTCCCCACCCACCCTTTCCTGCAACCACTGTCTGTCCCACCTGTGACAGAGACTATAATTCCCGTATTGAACTGTACAGTCACCTGAGAACTCACTTTTAGAATGGAAGCAAGTCTTCCTCGATTTTGAGGGACTGCCTATGATGATGATGATGAAGCATATAGAGGGAGTCATGGGAGAACCTGGGTGCAGCTCTGTGCAGTCACTATCAGAGTTTGCAGCACTCCAATGCTATCATGCACTGAGAGCACTATGTTAGATTAAACTTGTGTCCATGGTCCCATTAAATATCTCGGCTGAAAATGCATCATGAATGACGTCACCAGACCCGCTCCATCTAATTGGGCTGGGTAACGCACTGGGCGGGTTAATAGACCCATTAAAGTAAGTTTATTTTCAACAGTGGGATGGAACCAGTAGTGGGGTCACGACGCTCCCCATGGGCACTGCCCGCACCGGACCCGCAAAATTCCGGCCTTCATGTCTCATTTCCTTCTCATCCAATCTACTGCTTTGTCACTCTAATACTTCATTTTAAATATGCCTGCTGTTAGCTCCAGTTCTACGCTGCTTGCTAGAGGGAATCAATTGACTCTATGTTGCAACAGGGGCTGGGGTAGTATTAGAGTCTCCTGAGTCCCACTGCAAGAGCAGGGAGCAGCAGATATATTCTTTAAGGCAGGGCAGGCAGATTGGATGGGAATCCCCACACACTTGCTGCTATCCACTTATACGCAAGACTCATTTATAATTCCTGGAGACTTGAGGACAATGCTGGCGGGTTGGCAACCTTAGGGTGTGGGTCTGGTCAGTGAATGTGGACAGGATTCAATCACAGAGGGACTCATGGCTGAGGCGATTCTGTCCTCACCCCTCATGCAGTGGTCACAGCAGCAGGAACCCTGGCCAATTATTCTCGGCCCCAGACTGACTACACTGATGGTAATTGTGCCAACCCCAGTCCTAACCCAGATCAGCCAACTCAGCTTAGACCAGGGGGGGCGTCAAACATCGAGTTTCCTCATCAGATTCCAAAGACTGGAGCACATAATCCAGCCTGACACTCCAGCACTGAGTGGGGTGCTGCGCTGTCGGAGGTGCCATCTTTCAGATGAGGTGTAAAACGGAGGCCCCATCTGCCCTCTCAGGTGGATGCAAAAGATCTAAAAGCATATTTTGAAGAAGAGCAGGAGTGTTCTCCTGGCATCCTGGCCAACTTTCATCCCTCTACAACCACATAAAACAGATGACCTGGTCAGTTATCTCATTGCTATTTGTGGGAGCTTGCTGTGCACAAATTACCTGCTGCGTTTCCTACCTTACAACAATGACTGCACTTCATAAGTACCTCATTGGTTGTAAATCGCTTTGGGACGTCTTGGGATTGTGAAAGGCGCTATACAAATGCAAGTTCTTTGATTCTGAATGGCTCAGTGGTCCTATGGGTGGCCTCATATAGTGTCCTTGGAAATGGTTCGGAGGAGAAGAACAAAAATGATTCCCAGCTGAAAGAACCTTAGTTATTCAGATAGGCTTAAAGAGCTGGGTCTATTTACTTTAGAGCAGTGTAGGCTTTGAGGCGACGTGATAGAGGTATGTAAAATAATGAAAGAGCTGATTGTGTGCCTACTGATAGATTACTTCAGGTTCACAGATTGGGGGAACCAGGGGACACAAGTTCGTTATGTAATAGTAGGAATAGACTGGATGTTAGGTGGTTCTTTTTGCAAACAGTGATTGGAAGTATCTGGTCATGATGTTCCAGGCATTATAAGTGTGGGGCAGGCTTGATGGACCAGCTGGTCTTTTGCTATCCATCATCTTTACAAGTTTGTAAAGATTCTGAAAGAAGAAAGACTTAGATTTCTATAGTGTCTTTCACAACCACCAGCCGTCCCTAGGCGCTTTACAGCCAATGAAGTCTTTTGTTGTAATGTGGAATGTGGCATAATGCCAGGTTCCAGTGCCAATATTTCTCCATCCAACAACAGCACCAAAAGACTGACTCACTGGTCGTTCACCTTTGTGATGTTTGTGGGTAAAATGGCTTGTATGTTGCCTGCGTAACAAGAGTGAATGCACTTCAGAGTCTGTGATGCACTTTGGGATATTTAAAAATGTGATAAAGTGCTATTTAAATGTACGTCACTTTTCCCCCCCCCTCCTCCTTCACAGATTCAAGCGCAAGACCCTCTTCCCCAACCAAGTCAAACACTCAACCAAATGAACTACCCAGCGCTCAGCTGTAAGTAAACAGCACTAAAACCACTTGTGCAACTCTAACATGTGTTTACCTTTGGAGACCATTTCCATGTCATTAGGATGAATGACCCTGTCCTGGCTGCACTGGCACATCAGCATATAAATTGCCCTGAAACTTTTGAAACGCTTGTCTGAATCCAGTCGCACCAGTTTTGCAGCTTTTCTGCAATTTGCTGCTTTCCTTGTTGTATGTAGCTGATTGAACAAGAAATTGTGGAATGAGTAAATTATGGGTTTGCAGTCTCCGCCAGCTGCTATCCTCCAGCAGGCAGACCAGACTGCCTCTCGGCTGGGAGGGTGGAGCCCGGCCTAGCTCCCCAGGCCTCTGCTGACGCTGTGCTACAACCAGCGACCACAGCTTGCATTTATATCATGCTCCTTGTTTGCTGCAAGCCTTTTGGTAGCCTGGGCACTGAGCAGAGGGAAATGGGAGGGGAGGGGAGAGGTCTGGATGGGAAACCAAAGGCACGATCCAAGAGCAGTGTTTTCAGGAAGTTTTTGGAAAGCACGGCGGGGGAGGTGGTAGAGTGAGTGCCAAAGGGCAAGAACATGGTTCCTCACTGAGTGGCCACTGATTATGGAGTGGACTGGCCATAGGAATATACGTTAACTGCCTTGGTTCCATTCGTGCAGTTCCACTCCCACCATCTCTCCTGAAGGCGCTGATCAGTGCCGAGCTTACGGCTCACACATTATAGCAGGCAACGAGGCCCATACAGCAGAGTCTGGTCTCCAGTCATCTCGGACCCCTTTGCCACTGGACCAAGACCTTGCTCTGCTAAGCCCGTGCAGTAGCCGGTGTGCAACAGCCACCCAACGATAAAAGAACTCACGCACAGGCATCTTCCACCCTTCAAAATTAAGTTCGGGACCTGGAACATCAGGGCCCTCATGGACAACCCCAATAGCGTCAGACCGGAATGTCGCACCGCCATCGTTTCCCGGGAGCTCAGAGACTTCGACGTTGACATCGCCGCCCTAAGTGAGTCCCGGTGGGCAGGAGAAGGCCAACTCAAAGAACAAGGTGGTGGTTACACCTGCTTCTGGAAAGGCAAACCAGAAGGAGAGCGTCACCTCCACAGAGTGGCTTCGCCATCAAGAATGATCTGATGAGCCGTCTCAGAGACTCCCCCTGTGGGATAAGCCAACGCCTCATGACTCTCCTGCTCACCCTCGCCCGGAACCAATGTGCCACAGTCATCAGCTCGTATGCCTCAACACTCGATGCAACAGGCTGGAGTAGAATTTCTCCATGGCAGGTTAGACGCACCAACGTCGGTATTCTCGATCAGGCCAACATCCCCAGCATCGAAGCACTGACCACATTCAACCAGCTCTGTTGAGCTGGCCACATCGTCCACATACCCGACACAAGACTCCCAAAGCAAGCGCTCTACTCGGAACTCCTACATGGCAAGCGGGCCCCAGGTGGGCAGAGGCAACGCTTCAAGGATACCCTTAACGCTTCCTTGACAGAAGTGCAACATCCCCACCGGCACTTGTGAATCCCTGGCCCAAGACCGCTCAAAATGGAGGAAGAGCATCCGGGAGGGTGCTGAGCACCTCAAGTCTCGTCGCCGAGAGCATGCAGAAAACAAACGCAGACAGCGGAAGGAGCGTGTGACAAACCAGTCTTCCCCCCCACCCCCCCCCCACCCTTTCCTTCAACCACTGTCTGTCCCACCTGTGACAGAGACTGTAATTCCTGCATTGGACTGTACAGCCACCTGAGAACTCACTTTTAGAGTGGAAGCAAGTCTTCCTCGATTTCGAGGGACTGCCTATGATGATTCGTGCAGTAATTAACCCTTACAAACGTACGAGCAATGATGGACAGGTAAAGACCATCTGGTCCATCTAGTGTGTCCCATACAATTGTGTATCACAAATGGGTTCAATTTTCCCCATTGCCGTTTTTTGGCGTATAGCCAGAGTTACGCCCATTTTTTGGGCCCCGACTACTCCAAAAAAAACTACCAAGTGTTCCCGTTCTATTTTTTGAATTTGGCACTGCGCAGCCTGTCCTTTAGCTTCGGGGAGTGGAGCCTAATATCTGCACCGAAAAAACGATGCCCTCCCTTCTGTGCATGCACGAAAAAAAAGGACATCTTTGACCTGACTGCTCTGGCGCACATGCCCAGTACAGCTCCCGATCTGCATTCTGCCATTCTTCAAGAGCCAGTTGCGTGTGAGAACTTTAATTCTGGTGCAGACGTCAGGATACGCCTCGTATGACGCAAAAAAAACTAACCTAAAAAAATCGTAACTAACTGAGTTACACTGACGCACAATCTTTGGGGAAACTTGGGTTTTTAAATTTAGGCCAAAAAAGCACCGCAAATCACTGGGGAAAATTCAGCCCATATACTCCACCCCACCTGAAACCAAGCGATCTACCGGGAGAGACAAAAAAATCAGTTAAAAAAACATAGGACAAATTTAAAGATGAGCATGCGAATGAAGTTGGAATTCAAATTCAGATCCTCCACATCTAAAGTCCAATGGAAAGCCGCTGAGAGGTATGGAGGAGCAGAGAGACAGAGCAGTTCAAATAAAATCTTCTTTGATGTTGCGAGTGCAAGTAAATAAATCCATAAAAAGGCTCACAGCATTTTGGGCTTAGAAACAAGAGCAAAGAGGAAATGATAAATTTGTACAAGGCAACGGTTAGGAGTATTGTTTGCAGCTTTAGTGTCGCCTCATAAAAAGGACATTATAATCAGAATTTTAACATAGGAGTGAGGGACAAGGAGATATAAATTGGGCGGTTTCTATAACGGGTGGCCGATTGGTAGGACCAGTTTTACACCTGGGCGGCAGGGTGAAAATCTATTCCTGGGAGTGTGTATCGGGTGGGTTCAGTGATCAAGCACTCCCAACGCAGAAGTCACACACTTCTGGGAGTAAGAGTTGGAGATGGGGCTGAGACACTAACTCCAATTGTCTGACCTGCAGGTCTTTACACAATTCTGTAATTTAAGAAATACTTGCATTTATATAGTACCTTTCACGACTACCAGACGTCCAAAAGCACTTTACAGCCAATGAAGTATTTTTGAAGTGTTGTCACTGTTGTAATGTAGGAATTGAGACATCTGAACTCAGTCCCGCCGAGGGAAAAGAGGCAGGCGAAACTGCCCCACACTGGATCGCAGCTGGGTGGGGCGGCAATGATGGAGGTTGACCACATATCCACAGCATAACTAAAATCACCTAGTTCCACCAACTGATCACTGTGGCACCCCAATAGTTACCGTTTGCCAACCGGAAAATGACCCATTTATCCCGACTCTCTGTTTTCTGTTAGTTAGCCAATCCTCTATCCATGCTAATATATTACACTCAACCCCGTGAGCTTTTATCTTGTGCCTTTTATGTGGCACCTTATCGAATGCCTTCTGGAAATCCAAATACACGGCCACTGATGGTTTAGCTTTCGTGATCTGTGTACCGCAGCCAGTGGTGGCATACAGTTGTCTTCCTGTTACCTGTACCCATCACTGTAAACAATGTCCCCTGCTGGGAGGCAGCAGCATGTAGACCCAGGCTTTCATTCTGTTGTAGGAGGACTGCCAGTCACAGCCAATTTAATGCACAGAGCCAACACCGCGGTTTTACGCTCATCCAGATCTCAGGTCATAGCCTGCCAGTCCTACAGACACCAGCACCAGGAATGAGAAGGTCTTCCTACAGGTTATAGAGAAACTGTTTCCAGTTTCCAGAGAAACTGGTAACCAGAGTACACACATTTAAAATAATTGGTAAAAGAACCAGGGGGGGCGATGAAGATAATGATTTCTTTTTACGCAGTGAGTTGTTATGTTCTGGAATGCACTGCCTGAAAGGGTGGTGATGCAGATTCAATAGTGACTTTCAAAAGGGAATTGGATAAATACAGTCCTTGGAAAAGAAACATTTACAAGGCTGTGGGGAAAGAACGGTGGGAGTGCGACTAATTGGATAGTTCTATCAAAGAGACTGCACAGGCAGTGATGGGCTGAATTGCCTCCTACTGTGCTCTATTCTTCTATGATTAATCACAGTGCTTAATTTTTTGTGGGAGAAACACTGAAGGTACTGAGTAGCCCAAGGCCAGATAGAGTAAAGCTCCCTCTACTCCGCTCTAGCATATCTCAACTCACGTGTGGCATCTTGTTCCATTTCCCAGTCCAGCCATCCTGTGGCCTCTGTGAAAGGGATGAATGAGATTCCCAGTTAGTGCTGAATTAGAGACAGGTCTGTGTTGTAGGGTCAAACGTTGCTTAAACTTATTTCACATACAGCCTTGGAGACAGTAAAGATTTTCATCCTACGAAATCCTGTCTTGAACCCAGAAATCCTACGCTTTTCCTTTACTCAATGCATTTGTTTTCTCACACACGGGAATTTCTGTTGTGGTTCAGATTATGGACTGAAAGTTTCCAATTTTATTGATCTAATCAACATTAAATGACAGGTAAGTCATGACATCTGGAGAGGGGTCAGGTCAAGCTGTAACTTGATTCTCTTCAACACACAGAAACAGGGAAATACAGAACTAGGAGAGAGTGAGAGGCTCACACAGAAAAAAAGACACGCACAGACAGGAGAGTGAGAGATATACAGAGGGAGGGAACATCACACAGGCAGCAGGAGAGGGAGAGAAATACAGAGGGAGAGAATGTCACACACACAGACAGGAGAGTGAGAGATATATAGAGGGAGAGAATGTCACACAGACAGCAGGAGAGGGAGAGAAATACAGAGGGAGAGAACGTCACACACACAGACAGGAGAGTGAGAGATATACTGTCATGTATTCAACTATCATTGTAACCCATGTAAAAGCTGACTGTTGGAGCGGATTTTTGGACATATACTGGACTAGTATACGGGACCAAACATTTGTTTTATTTTCCCCTTTAATGAATTTTGTAAGGGACAATACTGATGCATTATGCTTTATATAAAAAAAACAGTTAGACTTTAAGGTATGCTGGCCTTGAGTTATGGAGATAGGAAAGTGAGATAATGAACACTGGAGAGTTAAGTGCTGGGTATGTTTGTTTATACTAGTGCCAAAAGACCTGCACTTGTTTATACTGCCCTGTCACAATGCAGGATGGTTAATATCAAAAGCTTAGCCTTCGATAGTAACAGCTTTGTAGTGCTAAAGCATGTGTTGTAAAGTGACGTAATTTGTAAGATAAAAGAACTTCACTGCAGAGACCAATTTGAGAAGATGGTTCAAAGACAGGGGTCTTTAACATTTCTCCCAAAGCTTTGTTTCCGATTTAATAAACCTCTCTTTATATATTATACAGTCTTGGAAATATTTTTCCACAACACTGACCTAAGTTGTACACCTTGAGAACATTGAGCACAAGGGGTGAACTTGTGGGAGACACTCCTAACCTGGACTCTCAGGTATAAAAGGGGAGGCTCCACCCACCTTCATCACTTGAGGTCTTGGTAATAAAGGTAACTGGTCACAGAGCGACCTTCTCTCAAGTATGGGCCTCGTGTGCATTTATACTGTATAATAAGGACTTATCATTGGCGACGAGAAACTGGCCAGCACAGAAGAGAGGTACTGTGTTGATGATTGGGGCGACTTTATTGAGAGACTACAGCAAAGTTTTGTCACTAAGGAATGATGGGACAGGATTCGACCGACAAACGCAGGACTCATCTCCTGACGGTTTGTGGATCCAGAACGTACTCCCTGATGAAGGACCTTCTAGTGGCAGAGAATCCGGCGGACAAGACGTTCGAAGAGCTCAGTAAGTTGATCTGGGAACACCTTAAACTGGCGAGCAGCATGCTCATGGCGAGACACCGGTTTTACATGCACCGGCGGCGAGAAGGGCAAAGCGTTCCAGACTTCGTGGCAGATCTCCGGCAACTGGCGAGCCTATGTAAGTTCCCAGATTCATGCAGAGCGGAGATGCTGTGAGACTTTTTTATTGAGGGCATCGGGCACGCTGGGGTTTTCAGGAAACTGATTGAGACCAAAGACTTGACCTTGGAAGCGGTGGCTCTGATAGCCCAGACATTTATCTCAGGGGAGGAAGAGACCAGAATGATATATGACAAAAATCTTGGCTCAAATGCGGCAAACGACCAGGGAGTCAACATTGTTAATGCAGCACACAGTTCTCTCGGCAGACAAGGGCAATCGGACATGCCCGAGCATGTAGTCGTACCCAAAGGGGAAATTCAACAGAGACAATGGCTAGCTGAACGGCGATTCATGCCATCGCAATGGACAATGCGGCCAGTAATGGGGCCATCAACACCTGTCAATGTTGCGATTAAGGACAGTTACAGAGACAGTCAGAGACGATCGACTGGTAAAGGACCTTTTGTTTCCAACAATGGGGCCTCCAGCTCATGCTGGAGGTGTGGAGGCAAACACCCAGCCAGAGCTTGCAGGTATCAGCAATATACCTGCAGAAACTGCAACATCAGCGGTCACTTGGCGCGTATGTGCAGGAAGCCTGCAGCCAGGTTGATGTACGAGGAGGACGGGCCCGATGTAAGCCCTACGAGGCCAAATGAATACTGGGGGAAATCGCTGGAAGCTGAAGTTCAACGAGTTCATGTGGAGCACATATACAGTTCATACACCAGGACGCCACCGATAATGATGAAAGTGCTCCTCAATGGCATCCCAGTATTGATGGAGCTAGACACGGGGGCCAGCCAGTCAAACAGTTCGAAAGGTTGTCCAAGGCCAGGAGGCCAAAATTATTGTCGATTGACGCACAGCTACAGACATATACAAAGGAGATCATTCCGGTGCTAGGCAGTGCCATGGTAGTCGTGACCCACAAAAATTCGGAGAATAGGTTGCCAATCTGGATTGTCTCGGGGGACGGTCCCGCACTACTGGGGAGGAGTTGGCTTGCTGTCATTAACTGGAAATCGGGCAATGTCAATGCAATTTTTTCTGTGGAGTGAGTATCATGCTCACAGGTCCTGGACAAATTTGACTCATTATTTCAACCCAGCATCGGCACTTTAATGGGGGCCAAGGTAGTGATTCACATAAACCCGGACGCCAGGACATTACACCACAAGGCCAGAGCGGTGCCGTACGTGATGCGGGAAAAGATAGAATGCGAACTGGACCGCCTGCTGAGGGAAGGCATCATCTCGCCAGTCGAATTCAGTGACTGGGCGAGCCCGATCATGCCGGTGCTCAAGGCAGTTGGGTCGGTCAGGATATGTGGCGATTACAAGGCCACCCTCAATCGAGTGTCACTCCAAGACTAGTACCCGCTACCGAGAGCGGAGGACCTCTTTGCGACGCTACCCGGTGGCAAACCTTTTTCAAAATTGGACCTGACCTCAGCTTACATGACCCAGGAGCTGGCGAGTGAGTCGAAGAAGCTGACCACCATCACGACACACAAGGGGTTGTTTGAATATAACAGATGTCTGTTCGGGATTCGTTCGGCCGCCGCGATCTTTCAGCGAAATATGGAAAGCCTCCTCACGTCGATTCCAAGGATGGTGGTTTTTCAAGACAACATCCTCATCATAGGTCGCGATACTGAAGAACACCTCCACAACCTTGAGGAGGTGCTACGCAGACTGGACCGGGTAGGGCTGCGACTGAAAAAGGCGAAGTGCGTCTTCTTAGCTCCAGAGGTAGAATTCCTGGGGAGGAGGGGAGCAGCAGACGGGATCAGACCTCCTGCGTCCAAAACTGAAGCGATCCAGAGAGCATCCAGACCCCATAACATGATGGAGCTGCGTTCGTTCCTGGGGCTCCTGAACTATTTTGGTAACTTTCTTCCCAAATTGAGCACGCTGTTAGAGCCGCTACACGTGCTCCTATGCAAAGGTCGCGATTGGTCTGAGGGGACAGCCAGGAAAGGGCTTTTGATAGAGCATGCAATTTGTTATGCTCCAACAAACTGTTAACGTTATAAGGCCATAAATGCGAATGCATCGGCCCGCATACAGAGGTGGGCACTCACGTTAGCCGCCTATGACTACACAATTCGGCACAGACCGGGCACTGATAACTGCGCCGGTGCACTCAGCAGGCTCCCACTAGCCACCACTAAGGGGACAACTGGGCATGATACTGAGATGGTCATGGCGGTTGAAGCTTTCGGAAGCGAAGGCTCACCTGTGACAACCCGTAAGATTAAAGTCTGGACAAATAAAGACCCGTTACTGTCTTTAGTTAAGAAATGTGTCCTGAATGGGAACTGGGCAGCCACGTATGGGGCGTGCCCTGAGGAATTTAAAACATTTCATAGGCGCAAGGATGAACTCTCGATTCGGCCGATTGCCTACTGTGGGGAAACCGAATAGTCATGCCCCAGAGGAGCAGAGAGGTGTTTATCAGAGAACTTCACAATGAGCACCAAGGCATTGTCATGATGAAAGCAATTGCCAGGTCACACGTTTGGTGGCCAGGGATAGATGCAGACCTGGAACTTTGTGTTTGCAGGTTCAACATGTGTGTTCAGCTGGGCAACGCACCCAGGGAAGCCCCCCTTAGCCCCAGGTCCTGGCCCGCCAAGCCATGATCACGCATCCATGTGGACTACGCAGGTCCTTTCATGGGAAAAATGTTTTTGGTTGTAGTAGACGCCTAGTCCAAATGGATTGAGTGTGCCATTTTAAATTCAAGCACATCCTCTGCCACAGTAGAAAGTCTACGGGCAATGTTCGCCGCCCATGGTCTACCGGATGTCTTGGTCAGCGACAATGGCCCATGCTTCACAAGCACTGAATTCCAGGACTTCATGGCAGGCAATGGAATCAACCATGTCAGAACGGCGCTGTTCAAGCCGGCCTCAAACGGCCAGGCGGAACGAGCAGTGCAGATAATCAAACAGGGGATGCTCAGAATCCAAGGGCGTTCCCTACAAAGCTGCTTATCACACCTCCTATTGGCCAATAGATCCCGACCACATTCGCTCACAGGGGTTCCACCCGCAGAGCTGATAATGAAAAGGACGCTCAAAACAAGGTTATCCGTTATACACCCCACTATGAAAGAAATTGTTGAGAGCAGGTGTCAGTCACAATGTGACTACCATTCAAGAAATGCGAGAGCGCGATGTATTGATGTCAGTGACCCTGTTTTTGTCCTTAATTATGCTGTAGGGCCCAAATGGCTTGCAGGCACTGTGATTGGCAAAGAGGGGAATAGAGTTTTGGTAGTTAAACTTACCAATGGACAAATCTGCCGCAAACACGTGGATCAAACTAAAAGGAGGTTCAGTACTCCATAGAAGAAGCAGAGGAAGAACACGAAGTAGCGTTTACTCCACCACAGGTGACCGAACACCAAGTGGAGGAGATCCCAGTCACTGTGGGCAGTCCGGACAGGCCTGAGGCACCGCAAACAGCAGACACTCAGGCCAGCGCCCAGCAACCGGAGCCCCAACTCAGGTGCTTTACAAGGGAGCGTAAACCACCAGAGAGACTTAACCTGTGATCCCAATAAGACGGAGGGAGGTGATATCATGTATTCAACTATCATTGTAACCCATGTATAAGCTGACCGAAGTTGTACACCTTGAGAACATTGACCACAAGGGGGTGAACTTGTGGGAGACACGCCTAACCTGGACCTTCAGGTATAAAAAGGGAAGTTCCACCCACCTTCATGAGGTCTTGGTAATAAAGGTACCTGGTCACAGAGTGACCTTCTCTCAAGTATGGGCCTCGTGTGCATTTATACTGTATAGTAAGGACTTATCATATACAGAGTGAGAGAACGGCACACAGACAGCAGGAGAGGGAGAGAAATACAGAGGGAGAGAATGTCACAGACAATAGGAGGGAGTGAGAAAGAGATAACTTCGACGGAGATAGAAATACACGGACAGCAGGGGAGAGTGGAAGAAACATATAGAGGAAGTGACAAACACAGGGAAAGGTGGTAGGCGAGAGTGAGAGACATATAGAGAGAGACAGCGAATGAGAGTGAGTGAGTGAACTCGGTAGAACATGATAGGACAGAGCAACAGGACCGGAGTCGGATTGAAGGAGGGAACAAGAGGCAAAGAGACAGACAACTATTGTAAGAATGATATTGTTTCTTTTGATATAATCCATCAAATGCCCACATTGTCTAGCAGGAAGCCAGAGATCCAGGCTCCATCGTGTTCAGCGTTATCAGTTACCTAAACGTTTTCTCTTCTTACTGTCAGCTTGGCTCACTTCATTCCACAATTCCTGATCTGTGTGTGGCTCCGTGCATTGCATTGCATTGCATTTCCCAGCTGAATGATCGAGTCCATTTTAAATTATTGACCTGTACTTATAGATTGTTCAGTCAAAGCACTTTCACAACTGAGTGAAGTCCTTGAGCTAAAAGTTAGAGTAGGCCGGAAAGCTGCCGGAAACAGCGTCGGCCAAGGCCGCCCGCCGAGAGAGCGCAGGCAGCACTGGTATTGTGGTGCTGCCTGCTAAGTAACATCAGTGGTGCGGAAAATTTGTGGTGTTACACACTCCTTCCAGCGCTAAGCTCAGCAGGAGGCTGGAGGATGCGTCTGTCTCCCGCTTGCAGTGACAGGGAACGGGAAAGAAAGGAACGAAGCTGTAGACCACGTATGGAACAGTCACTGTACTTGTTTCAACAATGTTACCTGCCACCCGATTATTAATTATGTTTGTTGATTTTTTCAGAGCTCATGAAATGAATGCATCTGCGTTCTCTGTAGCACTAATCTTTCCCCAGTTGTTACTCTTGAAAGTGTTCAAATGTGTAGCAACCGTGCCAGCTTTTAGGGGGTCATTCAAACTCGACACTGAATAATTATTTAATAAATAATTGGTTATGAAATTTTGAATAAATTAATTATAAATTCTTAAAATCTTAAGCAGTTGAGTCCAGTTATGCTGGAGGGTGATGTTCTGGTGGCGCCACCATAAAGCTAAAAGAGATCTTATTAGAGATTATCTTTAAATGTTCCAAAGGAGTTCTAGCCAATCTGATGCTCTTTAGGAATTTGTTTTTTTGATTTGCTGGGAATCCGCCGAGGGATTTGCCGTTTTGTGCAGGTGTTCAGTTCTGAACTAAAAGCTTATTCCACAAGGTTTCACCCATTGATTTACTGACTCACAAACACTGGAGGCTTCCCGGAAAGCCACCTGAAAATGCAACCCCCACGTTTCCATCCTCCCCACCAGCATTGGTAGTGGAGACAAATTGTGGAGATAAAAATCATTGTGGAGACAAAGTCCCGTCTTCACACTCCACCATGTTGTGTGTCACTACCACCGTGCTAAATGGGATAGATTCAGAACATATCTAGCAGCTCAAAACTGGCCATCCATGAGGCGCTGTGGGCCACAGCAGCAGCAGAATTGTATTCCACCACAATATGTAACCTCATGGCCCGGCATATCCCTCACTCTACTATTACCATCAAGCCAGGGGACCAACCCTGGTTCAATGAGGAGGGCAGAAGAGCATGCCAGGAGCAGCACCAGGCGTACCTAAAAATGAGGTGCCAATCTGGGGAAGCTGCAAGACATGCATGTTAAACAGCGGAAGCAACATGTTATAGTTAGAGCTAAGCGATCTCACAAGCAACGGATCAGATGAAAGCTCTGCAGTCCTGCCATATCCAGTTGTGAATGGTGGTGGACAATTAAACAACTAACAGGAGGAGGAGGCTCCATGAATATCCCCATCCTCAATGATGGCGGAGCCCAGCCCGTGAGTGCAAAAGATAAGGCTGAAGCATTTGCAACCATCTCCAGCCAGAAGTGCCGAGTGAATGATCCATATCAGCCTCCTCCTGAGGTCCCCACAATCACATAAGCCAGTCTTCAGCCAATTCGATTCACTCCACGTCCTGCTGTCATACTGAAGGCGTGTTCCAGAACTAGCCGCGCCTCTAGCCAAGCTGTTTCAGTACAGCTACAACACTGGCATCTATCCGACAATGTGGAAAACTGTCCAGGTATATCCTGTCTACAAAAGCAGGATAAGTCCGGCCAATTACTGCCCCATCAGTCTCTTTTCAATCATCAGCAAAGTGATGGAAGATCTTGTCGACAGTGCTATCAAGCGGCACTTACTCACCAATAACCTGCTCATCGATGCTGAGTTTAGGTTCTGCCAGGACCACTTAGCTCCAGACCTCATTACAGCCTTGGTCCAAACATGAACAAAAGAGCTGGATTCTAGAGGTGAGGTGACAGTGACTGCCCTTGACATCAACGCAGCATTTAACCGAGTGTGGCATCAAGGAGCTCTAGTAAACTAAAGTCAATAGGAATCAGGGGGAAAATTCTCACTGGCTGGGGTCAGATCTAGCACAAAGGAAGATGGTTGTGGTGGCTGGAGATCAATCATCACAGCCCCAGGACATCGCTGCAGGAATTCCTCAGAGTTGTGTCATAGGCCCAACCATCTTCAGTTGCTTCATCATTGAACTTCTCTCCATCATAATGTCAGAAGTGGGGATGTTCGCTGATGACTGCGGTGTTCAGTGTCATTCACAACTCCTCAGATAATGGAGCAGTCCATGCTCTCATGCAACAAGACCTGGACAACATTCAGGCTTGGGCTGATAAGTGGCAAGTAACATTCGTGCCACACAAGAGCCAGGCAATGACTATCTCCAACAAGTGAGAGTCTAACCACCGCCCCTTGAAACTCAATGGCATTACCCTCGGCGAATCCTCCATCATCAACATCCTGGGGGTCACCATTGACCAGAAACTTAACTGGACCAGGCACATAAATACTGTGGCAACAAGAGCAGGTCAGAGGCTGGGTATTTTGTGATGTGTCTCACCTCCGGACTCACCAAAGCCTTTCCACCATCTACAAGGCACAAGTCCGGAGTGTGATGGAATACTCTTCACTTGCCTGGATGAGCACCAGCTCCAACAACACTCAAGAAGCTCAATACCATCCAGTTAAAGCAGCCCGCTTAAGTGGCACCCCATCCACCAACTTAAAAATTAACTCACTCCACCACCGGTGCACCATGGCTACAATGCATACCGTCTACAAAATGCACTGCAGCAACTCGCTAAGACTTCTTCGGCAGCACCTCCCACACCCATAACCTCTACTACCTAGAAGGACAAGAGGAGCAGGCGCATCGGAACACCATCACCTCCAATTTCCCCGTCAAGTCACACACCATCCTGACTTTGAAGTATATTGACATTCCTTCATTGTTGCTGGGTCAAAATCCTGGAATTCCCTCCCTAACAGCACTGTCGGAATACCTTCACCATCACCATAAATGGTTAAAGTGGTTACCAGGAAGAGTGGTGAAGATATGTGGTCCTCGCACATATGTGGTCAAAATATTTGACCATGGACAGGTTAGGTTTGTTCACATTGATCATATTTTACCTACAGATGTGGAAGGAGCTGAAAGTTGGAATGATTCGATGATTTCTGACTCATCAGTTAGTCTTATTACAAGTAGAGTACCAGTAGCATATCCTACATCAAATGTACCAGAAACAAGTCCAAGAGAAAGTCAGAATTTAAGTCTGAGTCTGAGTCAGGTAGACAAACAGTCTGAAGTTGTAGAGAGTTCAAATGTAGATCGAGAGTAACTCTTGGAGGAAAACTTTCCTCAGGATCAGCCTTGAATGAGTCTAAGTTCGACAGCATGTTTGGAAGTTTCTGTTCAAGAATGAAGGTACCCTCTTCGAAACAGAAAACCAGCGGTTAAGTTTGATTTGAAAATATGGTAAAATTACTCCATATCTTTTGTTATGTATAACCATGCATGTTATGTATGATGATTATTTTGTAATAATTACTTCTTCATTAAGGAGGGAGAAGTGCAATATAATTGCACCTAATAGACTACTGCTCCACCTAGTGGACTACTATGGTAATTCAGCATGGGTTCTTTACAACAAGAATAAAAGGAATGGTGCCAAATTGGAGTCTGTGGGCTCGAAATTGCTGGACATACTACCCACTACCGCCCGCATACCACCCAAAAATGCAAAATTGGTCAAAAAACACCAACATACCACCGGCATAACGCCCGGTGGAAATTTCATCAGTGACATACCGCCAGGCGGTATGCAGACCGCCCGACTATGCAGGCCGCCGACATACCGCCCAAAAGTGCAAAATTCATGATATACCACCGACATACCACCAGAATTGCATACCGTCCTGGAGAAGGTGCTTTTAAGTCGATCTTAAGTGGGCGGTATGTACACAGACCTGACAGGTTTGTTTGATATTTATAGTTTTCCACAGTTTGATTAATTTTTAAATGGATTATAGTATTTTCTAGTGTTAGGCAATAATATAAATGTTCTAATAAAGCCTTATTTACTCCTTTATTAATTAACTATAATAAAAATGTTATTAGTGTCTCTCACCCCCCCAGTCTCTCCCATACCCCAGTCTCTCTCTCCCACACCCCAGTCTCTCTCATCCCACCCAGTCTCTCCCCCCCACAGTGATCTCTTCCCCCTCCCACAGTGATCTGCCCCCCGCTCCCCTTCAGCGATCTCAGGTAAAGATAGTAACTTTCAGAAGGGAATTGGATAAATACTTGAAGGGGAATAATTTTCAGGGCTGCTAGGGAAAGAGCAGACAGTAGGACTAATTGGATAGATCTTTCAAAGAGCTGGCTCAGGCACGATGGTTGAATGACCTCCTTCTGTGCTGTGTTATTCTACGACTCTATGAATAGACACACTGGAAGCTAATAAAGTTGGAATTCACCTATGACAGTCAACTAAAATAAAGGAGTCGAAACAATGTAAGTAAAATGGCATAAAAAACATTATGCAAAACATTACAACATTGTTATGGTTGTATCCTGAAGTTTATCCAAAAATATCCCTCCTTCCATATTTTAAGTTAAACGTTGTTTATTTTTGACAATTTGGAGATTGGGCTTTGATGCTGGGAGCAGGGGGGAGGAATTTTTGATCGGATTGCAACTGTTTGCTATTTTCTCCAGTAGAAAATAACAACTGCTATTGCCAGCTGATGTTCCTTCTCAAAGGTTGCTAGGCAACGTTCAAGGCGTAGAATGCACTCGCATTTTTGAATCACTGGGCAAATCATTTGCACGCACATTATCCTCGCAGTGTTCTCTCAGTAAGCACTCCACTACCAGTAGATTATGCAGGCGGGTTCTCACTACTGGCTTTTCACAGCCTCAATCTCCTGTTGCTTTTCAAGTGCTCCATCTATTCTGTGAGCTGGCTACATCGCGTTGGCTCACGTTTGCTAGATAAGGAAAGAACGTGCACTTCTATAACACCTCTCAAATCTTCAGGATGCCCCAAAGCACTTTACAGCCAATAAGGTGCTTTTGAACTGTAGTCACTGTTGTAATGTAGGAAACGCAGTGTCATGTATCTTATATTATTATATATAACTGTATCCCAACATGCTATACATGACTGCAATAAGATATGACCTGTAACCACCAGCATACCTTACCACCGGGGGTGCACTTGCAAGAGACAGGTATATAAGGACAGATCTCAGGCAAGTTCGGCATTCCAGAGCTGTGAAATAAAAGGTGCAGGCCCAGAGTGATCTTGACTTCACTACATGCCTCGTGTGAATCTGTACTGAGGGGACAGGACTTTACAATGGCGACGGGTTACGGGATTACAGAATCCACAGAATGGCGAACAACGGATCAGGTGAAAAGTACAACGTGGGAGACAATTGAGAGGACTTTATAGAAAGGCTCCAGCAAAGCTTTGTAACCAAAGACTGGTTAGGCGACGATACGGCAGAAAAGAGAAGAGCTCATCTCTTGACCAGTTGTGGCTCGAAAACATATGCTTTAATGAAGGATCTGTTGGCACCTGAGAAACCAGCAAGCAAGTTGTTTGAAGAGTTGAGCACACTGGTAAGAGACCACCTGAAGCCAGTGAGCAGCCGACACATGGCCAGACACAGGTTCTACAACTACAGACGCTGTGTGGGCCAGAGCATACCCGACTTCGTGGCGGAACTTCGAAGGTTGGCTAGTTTATGTGAGTTCTCCGATGAACTGAGGAGAGAAATGCTGAGAGACTTTTTCATTGAAGGAATAGGCCACGCAGGCATATTCCGAAAGCTCATAGAGACCAAGAATCTGACCTTAGAGGCAGCAGCACTGGTTGCACAGACATTCTTGGTCGGGGAAGAAGAAACGAGGTTGATTTACAATGCAGGTACGACAACTAACGAAATAATGGAACAAGGAGTTCACAGCATAAGAAAAGTTGCTATCCCCACACACAGACAAAACCGGCAGAACAGGCTTTCGACAGCAAGCAGTGGCAACAGAAGCCATCAAGGGCCACAGGAACGGCTGTTCACACCTCATCAACCCACAATGCGAGCAATCAACTACAAACTGAGAGAAGCTCAAGAGAGATCAGCCAGATGCAGCTCATTCTTTGCAAGCAGTCTGTGCTGGAGGTGTGGGGGTGGGCACTCGTCAAGGGAATGTCAATTTCAGCAGGCTGTTTGCAGGATCTGTGAATATACAGGGCATTTGGCCTGCACGTGCAAAAAAACGGCAGCTCGGCTGGTATACGAATCGGATGGGTTGGAAAGCGGACCAGAAGGTGGTGGGGACAGTACCCGGGACACTGATGTACAGCGGGTCAACACGATCAATGGCCGCTGCTCCTACGACAGGACGCCTCCTATAATGATGAGGGTCCTACTCAACGGAATATCTGTCAACATGGAGCTGGATACAGGAGCGAGTCAATCTCTCATGGGGGCTCAACAATTTGAACAACTGTGGCCGCATAAAAGAGACAGACCAAAACTCACAAGGGTCGACACCAAACTAAGGACTTTTACCAAAGAAATCGTACCAGTCCTCGGCAGCGCCATGCTCTCTGTCACACACAAAGGGATAGTGAACCGACTTCCCCTGTGGATTGTCCCCGGAGACCCCCCAGCACTGCTGGGGAGAAGCTGGCTGGCAAAACTAAACTGGAAATGAGATGATGTCCATGCCATGTCATTAGAGGAACGGACCTCCTGCTCAACAGTTATAAAGCGATTTGAACATCTCTTTCAGCCAGGTGTGGGCACTTTCAAAGGGGCCAAAGTCAAAATTTACATCACACAGGATGCTAGACTGGTCCATCACAAGGCCAGAGCTGTACCCTATGTGATGAGGGAAAAGATTGAACATGAACTAGACAGGCTTCTGCGGGAAGGCATTATATCACCTGTGGAATTTAGCGACTGGGCAAGTCCCATCGTCCCAGTCATGAAGCCTGATAGATCCGTACGAATCTGTGGGGACTACAAATCTACCATAAACAGAGTCTCCCTACAGGACCAGTACCCGCTGCCCAGAGCGGAGGAATTATTTGCCACATTGGCTGGAGGTAAACTTTTCTCAAAATTAGACCTCACATCTGCCTATATGACGCAAGAATTGACTGACGAATACAAACTACTCACCACCATCAACACACATCGAGGCCTTTTCATGTACAATCGATGCCCTTTCGGCATCAGGTCAGCAGCTGCCATATTCCAGCGCAACATGGAGAGTCTGCTCAAGTCCATCCCGGGGACAGTTGTATTTCAAGACGACATACTTATCACGGGCAGGGACACCGACTGCCATCTCCGTAATTTGGAGGAAGTACGAAAGCGGTTGGATCGGGTAGGCCTACGAGTCAAGAAATCCAAGTGCCTGTTTCTCGCACCCGAGGTTGAATTTTTGGGCAGAAGAATTGCCGCTGATAGAATCCGCCCAACAAAGTCCAAAACAGAAGCAATTCGCCTGGCACCCAGGCCCCGGAATGTCTCAGAACTGCGCGCCTTTCTCGGGCTACTCAATTACTTTGGGAACTTTATGCAGAATTTAAGCATGCTGCTGGAGCCTCTCCACATGCTACTCAGGAAGGGGTGCGATTGGTTTTGGGGGGACGCCCAGGAACGCGCCTTCAATAAGGCACGCAACCTTCTGTGTTCCAACAGTGTTTTGACTTTCTTTGACCCAGGTAAAAAGCTAGTTCCCACATGCGATGTGTCAGCATATGGGGTCGGGTGCGTTTTGCAACATGTCAATAGTGCGGGCAAATTACAACCCATAGCTTATGTATCCAGGTCACTTTCGCGTGCGGAGCGCGGGTACGGAATGGTAGAGAAGGAGGCGATCGCGTGCGTGTACAGTGTCAAAGAGATGCACCAATACCTTTTCGAGGCCAAGTTCGCGTTAGAAACCGACCACAGGCCCCTCACGTCCCTCCTATCTGAGAGCAAGGCAATAAACGCCAAAGCCTCGGCGTGAATTCAACGGTGGGCACTCACGCTGGCGTCCTACGACTATACCAAAAGGCACAGACCAGGCACAGACAACTGTGCCGACACGCTCAGCAGGCTACCGCTGGTGACCACAGAAGGGTCTGATGAACAGGACTGTGAGATAGTCATGGCAATCAATGCCTTTGAATCCACAGGTTCGCCCATGACGGCTCGCCAAATCAGAGCCTGGATGGCCAGCGACCCCACGTTATCCTTAGTAAAAAGATGTGTCCTAACCAGTGACTGGGCAGAAGCTCACGATGCCTGCCCCGAGGAATTAAACCCTTGCACAGGCGCTTGCATGAGCTATCACTACAAGCAGACTGCCTGATGTGGGGCAGCCGAGTAGTCATGCCTCTGTGAGGCAGAGAGGCATTTGTCCGGGTGCTCCACCGCGAGCACCCGGGGATCGTTCTCATGAAGGCCATAGCCAGATCCCACGTCTGGTGGCCTGGTATTGACGCGGACTTGGAGCTCTGCGTCCGAAGGTGCACCATTTGTGCCCAACTCAGCAATGCCCCCAGAGAGGCTCCACTGAGCCCCTGGCCCTGGCCGACCAAACCGTGGTCGCGGGTGCACGTAGACTATGTGCGCCCATTCATGGGCAAAATGTTCCTCGTAGTTGTAGATGCATTTTCAAAGTGGATTGAATGCACCATTTTAAACTCGAGCACAACCTCCACCACTGTGGAGAGCCTCGCAACCATGTTTGCAACACACGGAATCCCAGACATATTAGTCAGTGACAATGGTCCGTGCTTCACCAGTGCAGAATTCCAAGACTTTATAATTGACCACGGCATAAATCACGTCAAGACGGCACCGTTCAAGCCGGCCTCTAACGGCCAGGTGGAGAGAACAGTGCAAATCATTAAACAAGGCATGCTTAAAATCCAAGGTCCCACGCTGCAGGGTCGCCTGTCGCGACTGATGCTGGCATACAGATCTCGTCCGCACTCACTGACTGGGATCCCTCCCGCGCAACTGTTGATGAAAAGGACTTTAAAAATAAGGCTCTCATTAATCCTCCCAGACATGCACGAAATCGTTGAGGCAAAGCGCTGTAAGCTGACTGAGTACCATGACAGAAATTCGAGGGGGAGATGGAATGAGATAGGGGACAAAGTGTTTGTACTAAACTATGGCAGGGGTCCCAAATGGCTTGCAGGGACCGTAACGGGCAAGGAAGGAAACAGGCTACTGGTCATACAAATGGACAATGGCAAAACCTGCCAGAGGCATGTAGACCAAGTCAAAAGCAGATTTACCAACAGCACTGCGGAACCAGAGGCAGACTACAATGTGGAACTCGCACCACACCTGGTGGACAGACAGAGGGAACAACCTGAGGAAAGGGCAATCCCAACAGACAGCCCAGGTGAGTCAACAACAATCACACCAATCGAAACAGACAGCCCAGGCGAGATACCAGCAACCACACCCAAAGAAAAACAGACACCAAGGCAAACAACTGAACCACAACTCAGATGCTCCATGCGAGAGCGTAGACCACCTGAGTGACTGAACTTATAAAGACAATAAGACCTTGGGGGAGGGTGATGTCATGTATCTTACATTATTATATATAACTGTATCCTAACATGCTATACTGTAATAAGATATGACCTGTAACCACCAGCATACCTTACCACCGGGGGTGCACTTGCAAGAGACAGGTATATAAGCACAGGTCTCGGGCAAGTGCGGCATTCCAGAGCTGTGAAATAAAAGGTGCAGGTCCAGAGTGACCTTGACTTCACTACATGCCTCGTGTGAATCTGTACTGAGGGGACAGGACTTTACACGCAGCAGCTAAATTGTCCACTGTGAAGTTCCAGGTCAGCAAAGAGATAAGTGACCAGAAAATCAGATTACCACAAGGTTCCAGAGATGGAGTGCCTCACTGGCGGCCATAATGGGCTGAAATGGCCTCTTTCCGTGTTATAAATTTCTATAATTCTATGAACTCCCCCACCCCCGCCCCCAAATGCCCAGGAGAAGGTGTGCCCCCCATGTCCCTAAAGAAAGAAAGCTACGGGAACTTGCATTTAAAAAGCACCTGTCTCGTTCTCAGGAAGCCCCAAAGCTCTTTACAGCAAATTAAATGCTTTTAAAGTGTAGCCACTGTTGTAATGTGGGAAACGTGGCAGCAAGCTCCCACAAACAGCAATGTGATAATGACAAGGCAATCTGTATTGAGGTGTTGCTTGAGAGATAAAACTTGGCCAGGACTTGGCAAGAACTCCCCTACTCTGCTTCAAAATAATACCATGGGAACTTTTAGGTCCATCTGAGAGGGCAGATGGGTGCCTTGGTTTAGCGTCTCATCTGAAAGACGACATCTTCAAGCACTCCTTCAGTACGGCACTGCAATGTCAGCCTAGATTTTGTGCTCAAAATAGAATATCACAGGATCCTGAAGATGGAGTGCCTTAGTTCCCTGAAAACCAAGTGCTGTACAGCCTGGAATGGATTGCCTCAAGTTCCTTCGGATGGAGTCTCTCACCGCCCCAAACATGAAGTACTCAACAGAACCTTGCAGGTAAGTCCTTTACTTGCCTGTCAATAGTGGTTTAAGATCCACAAAACAAACCTGTTGATGTTAGGCTGTCTGAAATGCCAACTTTCAACCACTTCAGCTAACTGGACAACCAAATGTATTCTTGTGTGTGTGTTCATTGGCTCAGATCTCCGGGAAAATAGTCCCTATCAAGAGAAGTGATTGTGGGCAGTTGTCAGCTTTCCTTTTTCATAGCTGTCTGCATGAGGAGGTTGTCCATTTATCTGATAAATTACAGGGGTTGATCTCACTACTGAGATGGGTGTGTCTGCCATCAAAGTCATTTCCATAGCATGAATGGATGCCCAGAGCTACAGCACACCACCTCGCCAGATGGTTTCACTCCCCCAGAGGCAAAGCATGTTGGCAAACAGAAATGTCCACCTACAATCGCACTGAATTGTATTGATCTATCAAGGGTAAGGAATAGACACCATTTGACTGTACTGAGCTCCTCTTTTTGAAGCAAGATAAAAGTTTATCTGGACTCAACATCGAGTTCAACAATTTCAGACCATAACCTCTTTCTGTTCCCTTTCCTCCCTTTTTATTTACAACCCCCCCCCCACCCCACCTCCTTTTTTATTTTTATTTTTTTCTCTCCGTTTCCCATGGCAGCTGGTAATTATTCTGCCATTCACACCCTATCTAGACTCATCTTTTGTTTCATAACTTGTGCTACAGGCAAGTCTCGATTATCTGGGTCCCTCGGGGATTGGGCTATGCCGGGTAAACGATTTCTCCGTTAGAGCGAGTTGACAGTATAAAGTTAAAACTTCAATGAATAAATACTGTGCAATCAGCTATAAACAGTAACAAGGCAGTTAAGTATGGACATTACCAGCATGCATGCAGGTGGCCTCAAGGAGGAGATTGTCTAGCTCCGGGGTTCCGGAGCGTGCTGCCTCCCCGGGCCGAAAGGACTCCGAACGCACCGGCCCGATGCCTTCCCGGGCCGAAAGGACTCCGACATCAGCGGCGGCCACGAGAGACAGCGGCTGCAGCAGCGCGCACACACACGGAATTTTACATACCGTTACAACGGATTCCGTGTGCGGATAATCGAGAGTTGCCTGTATTACCATCTCAATTTGCCCTATCATCCCTTTTGTCTCTCCTGTTATCACAATCCTTCCATTTTGTTCTTTCCACCATCCCCCCGCCGCCCCCTTACAATGCCCCCTGCACTTCCTTAAGAATCTGTTACATTTCGAACTTTCGCCAGTTCTGATGAAGGGTCATTGACCTGAAACGGTTCTCTCCACAGATGCTGCCTAACTTGCTGAGATTTCCAGCATTTTCTGTTTTTATAAAAGTCGTGACTGCACAGTATTCCCATTTACCAAGCATGGTGAGAGTTACTTACCATATAACTCTACAGAGTTGCTGTTTATTCAACAGGGTGAGGATTGATTACTGTGTAACCGTACATAGTTTCTGAGTAGGGGTTAGAGTAAGGGTTATTCGCTGTGCAGCTACATGGGGTTCCTATGTTTTGCTGCTCATTAAGTTAGTAATAAAAGGACAATATGTGAATGTGTCGTGATCCATTGCACATTCTGTTATACAGCAGATAATGTCTCTTTGTATCGTTCTACATATTATTTTCCTGATTGCTAATTTCAATAGGTTAATTTACCAGCAGACTAATTAGTAACTACTGCAGCCTATCTAAAAGGAAATGTAAGTTCATACTTAGAGTTGTCCAAAACTTTAAATCATTATGCTAAATATCAAATTGAATTTAGTAAGTAGGGTTTATGCTGCAGTATTTTTTATATATGCTCTTGTGATCCCTGGGGAAGATTCAAGCACTTCCAGTTTGTAGGACATCCAAGAATAATCAGTTTCTAAAATACTGCTATGTAGTTAGGAACAAAGTGAAGGGACCTTGATGCAAAAATGTGAGAATGAGAGTAGAGAGAGAAAGCTATTAGTCACTTCATGGACATGGCTAAAGTATTAAATAAACATTTTTTATCTGTCTTCACAAAGGAAGCAGATGTTGTGAGGGTTACACTGACAGGAGAGGGGAGTTATAAACAAGATAATAATAGATAGGGAAGATGTGTTAAAAAGATTCACATTGCTGAAAGTTGGTAAGTCACCTGGTTCAGATGGAATGCACCCCAGATTGCTGAAAGGAGCAAAGGTAGAAATAGCATATGGCATTGGTCACAATATTTCAATCCTCATTGATTACAGGAGTAGTGCTGGAGGAGTGGAGGGTTGCTAATCTTATACCACTATTCAAGAAAGGGGAGAGGGGTAACCCAGAAAACGACAGGCCAGTCACCCCAACATTGGTGATTGGAAACCATTACTAGGGATAAAATTAACTTTCATTTGGAAAGGCATGGATTAATCAAAGAGAGCCATCATGAATATGTTAAAGGCAAATCGTGTCTGACTAACTTGATGGAATTCTTTGATGAGGTAACAGAGAAGGTTGATCGAAGTATTGCAGGAGATTTGTATAAATGAACTTTCAGAAGGCGTTCAATAAAGTGCCACACAGGAGGCTTATTAAGAAGATGGAAGCCCATGGACTGAAGGGGAAAGTGGCAGTATGGACACGGAATTGGCTTGGTGACAGGAAGCAGAGGGTGCTGGTAAATGGATGGTTTTCAGACTGCGAGGTGGTTCCTCAAGGGTCAGTTTTTGATCCATTACTCTTGTCAATTTTTATAAATGACCTAGACTCGGGTGTAGGGAGCAGCATTCTAAATTTTGCAGATGATACGAAATTTGGCAAAGTAATAGATAGTGATGAGGATAGTTATAGGCTTCAGGATGACAGACAGGATGGTGAAATGGGAAGAAGCGTGGCAGATGGAGTTCAGTGTGGAGAAGTGTGAAGTGATGCACTACAATCCTCTGGGAAAAGCACTTCCTGACATCTAACCCAGTTCTACCCATTCGTAACTTATACACATGACCAACCCCTACAACCACCCCCCAGCTCTCCCTGACCTGTCTAATTTAAATAGTATATCTATATGGACACAGTCTAGTCCCTTCATTATCTTAAATGCTCGAAATAAATCTTCCCCCAGAGTTTACATTGCTATGACTCTGCCTGTTATACACACTGTTATAGATAGAGCCAGCAATTTAAATCTATCAGGGTAACTGAGTTGTTTTAAGATTGGTATTAAACCTTTACCAAATTCTTTATATCACTCATCGTATGAGGGGACTTAACTGTGAGGAGGTGTGTCAGTGACATCAGAGACAAAGATGTTAGTAGCTTGGGAAGGGAGTCTGCATCTGATGAAGTTGTATTCAAATAAGCTTGGTACAAGAATCTGAGCATAAGAAATAGGAGCAGGAGTCGGCCATTTGGCCCCTCGAGCCTGCTCCGCCATTCAATAAGATTGTGGTTGATCTAATCTTGGCCTCAACTCCACTTCCCTCCCCACTCCCCATAACCCTTGACTTCTCTATAGTTCAAATATCTGTCTATCTCCACATTAGATATAGTCAATGACCTGCAGTTTTATTGAACTGCTGATGTACTGTGACTGAATTTAAAGAAATATACACTGAATCAAAACTAGTCACAAATGTCATCTTTAACATACGCACCTTTTCCTGAGTTTTGCCTCGCACCATCATCATGTTTATCATTGAATCAGTCCTGCCCTCCACTCTGTCACAGGCCTCTCAATGTTATTCCAGCCCCTTTTCTCTTGTACTTGCTTAAAATCTGTTCACCTCGAATACGCCCTGACCTCCCAAAGCCTTTCCACCATCTACAAGGCATAAGTCAGGAGTGTGATGGAATACTGTAATTCCCGTATTGGACTGTACAGTCACCTGAGAACTCACTTTTAGAGTGGAAGCAAGTCTTCCTCGATTTCGAGGGACTGCCTATGATGGTGATGATGATGATGGAATACTCTCCACTTGCCTGAATGAGTGCAGCTCCAACAACACTCAAGAAGCTCTACACCATCCAAGACAAAGCAGTCCGCTGGATGAGCACCCATCCACCACCTTAAACGTTCACTCCCTCCACCACCGGTGCACCGTGGCTGCAATGTGTTCCATCTACACGATGAACTGCAGCAACTCACCAAGACTTCTTCGGCAGCATCTCCCAAACCTGTGACTTCCACCACTTAGAAGGACAAGGGCAGTAGGCGTGTGGGAACACCTCCAATTTACCCTCCAAGTCACACACCATCCTGACTTGGAAATATATCGCTGTGCATTCATCGTCGTTGGGCCAAAAATCCTGGAACTCCCTCCCTAACAGGACTGTAGGAATACCTTCACCACACGGACTGCAGCAGTTCAAGAAGGCAGCTCACCACCATCTTCTCAAGGGCAGTTAGGGATGGGCAATAAATGCTGGCCTTGCCAGTGACGTCCACATCCCATGAATTAATTTTTTTTTAAGTTGGCAAGAGGGGGAGGCGAACTGCAAAATGGATGAGCAAGTGCCTGGATTTTGTGCTCAAGTCTCTGGAGTGGGACTTTAATTCACGCCCTTCTGACTCAGAGGGGAGAGCACTACCCACTGAGTTACGGCTGGCACCTACTTTAAACTGCAGTGTAAAGCTTTGTCCGGTCGAACGTTGAAGTTGGTTATTGTCAATCGCAGGGCAATGGGGCAAATGAACAAACAGGATGAATGGAAGAATTCTGCTCACGCACAAAGCCGGATGAAGGATGATTGATGCTGCTTGTAATTCAATACCTCCCCCACTGGTTGTGATACGGGTGTTTCTCTGTGCGCCTCAACCCCAGCCCCAGAGGAACACTTAATCCAGCATTGTCCTTCACGCAGCCCATTAGGTTAATGCGTCTGTAAACTACTCAGTGGGAATGAACAAGGCAAGAGACCAGTTAACACACTGAGGCTGCAATAACTCGAGCTCAATGCTGTATATACCTTGCGATTTGTAAGGAGCTCCAGCCTTTTCAATCTGTGGACAATTTATATCAGCCTGACGTGAATCTCCTATTTGAAGCCTCAGAAAAAATTTGGGGCGGTGGTGGGAGTTTCTCCAGGGCAGTGATAGTGTTTGTATGTCTTCAGTGTAAACGTTTTTGGGTTGTTTTCCTAATGCAACAGATGAACAATCAGAAGAGGGATGGAAGGGAGGACACCTGCGTCCATATATTAAGACCTCATCCCTCACATCAATGTTTTTATATACAGGCAACTTAGTCAGATTCAGAGAAGCTAAACGTTGGACTCTGATTCCAATGACAGAAAACAGAGCAATCTAGAAAATAAAGTATTTTGTAGAATTCAGTAATGTTCACAAAATAAGTTAGCCTGACGCATTTAGGAAAGGTGAACAGTTGGCTCAGAGATAATAGATTCTGTTTGCCTCAGAGACAATTGGAGATCAAACAAGTACAGGTACTGCCATCAAAAGTGTGGTAGAATCACTGGGGAATTATTTTAATAGACTAATTGTGGACGGTTAGATGCAATAAAAGATTTGTGACTCAGGCCTTATTCCAGTGGTGTCTCACAGTGCGAGGTGCAAAACTAGATGAAACAGCCAAAAATAATTCCCTGCTCAAGGCCTTTTATAGGAATAAGCTAGGCTAAAATCAAGCAGAGTATTTTACACAAAGGCTTTTGGAATAAAGAGAGTCCATTGAAGAAGAACAATCTGCATTTATCTAGCGCCTTTCACATCCTCAGCATATCCTAACATGCTTCATCGCCATTGAATTACTTTCGAAGTGTAGTCACTGTGGTTATGTAGACAAAGAGACAATTGATCTGTTTCTGAAGAAAGGGTCAACAGCTGGAAGGATAAATTTGCCAATGTTCACATTCTTCTTTAATAATGTACTAATTCATCACAAACTAAATACAATAAATCAGAAAACATTGCCATAGAATTACCCTTGACATAGTTGTCCTGTAATTGCTATTAACAGAGTGTTGGAGTTGGTCATTTACTGCATTTCCAAGTTGAAGCAGGAATGGATAGAGGGAAAGTGAAGGCTAAAACTCTGGGGTAATTTAAGAAACAGATGAATGCTGTGATAGGAGAGTCTGTAATGTACGCACCCGTGAGTATGCTCACAGATTTGTAGAGCTGTTGAGTTCTGCAGTCTGGAGAAGTCCGTGTTCCATGTGTATATTTGAAGGGGCTGCTCCTCAAATTTTGGTTGCACTTCAATCCCACGCTCCTGATCTTTGGGCACCCGGTGAGGAGGGGAGCGGGCAGGTCGGAGGGCCTCTTCGTAGGACTGCTCCTGGGCCTGGCTAAGGTGACCATTAACCGGTCCAGGCAGCTGGTGGTCGAGGGAGTCGTTCAGCCCGACTGCCTGCCTCTCTTCTGCCATTGCATTCACGCCAAGGTGTCTCTGGAGATGGAGCATGCGGTGTCCACCGGCATGCTCGCGGCCTTCCGTGAGAGGTGGGCGCTGGAGGGACTGGAGTGCATCATCACGCCCCGGGAACAGAATTTTAATTAAATTTGCCCATGTTAATTTGGATTTATGGGTTCTAGTGCCCTTAAAAAAAATGGGGGTACTTGATTTAAAAGTTCTTTCAAAAATAGTTGTGGAGCTGTTGATTTCTGCAGTCTGGAGGAGTCCGTGTTCCATGTGTATATACAATGTGAGGTTGCAGCCCCTCTTCCATTATTTGAAGGGGCTGCTCCTCGATTTCTGGCTGCACTTCATTCAGTCCTACGCTCCTGATCTTTGGGCACCCTGTGCAGAGGAGGGCCACCTCGTAAGACTGCTCCTGGGCATGGCCAAGGTCGCCATTAACCGGCCCAGGCAGCGGGCGGTCGAGGGGGTCGTTCAGCCCGACTGCCTGCCTCTCTTCTACGTTTGCACCAGGTTATCCCTGGAGGTGGAGCACGCGGTGTCTACCAGTATGCTCGTGAGAGGTGGGCGCTGGAAGGACTGGAGTGCATCATTTCGACAGGGAACAACATTTTAATTTAATTTGATTTGTCAAGGTTCCCTTTAATGTTTGTTAGTTAATTTGTGCTTTTTTTGTGCCCTTACAAAAGGGGGCGCTTGAATTAACGTTCTATCAAAATAGTTGTAGAGCTGTTGAGTTGTGAGTGGCTTAGCCAGTCACGTGATGTTCACAAGACTCAATAAACCCCAGCCAGTTGGGTTCGGGGGATCCACGTGAGGCAGGTGGTTGTGAGCCTGGTGGATGAACTGGTAATGTGGAGTGTGATTGTTAATCCTTTGCTAATAAACCAACTAGTTCTTAATAGCAATGTGTTGCTATCAATTCTTAAGCAAAGAACCCATGAAGCAAATACATTACAGAGTCTTTCTGGATAGATGAGCTAGTAAGCACACCAACCTAGAAACTGGCAAAAGCTGACCAATACCTTCAAAAATAATCCGTCACAACCCCAAAAAGCTGACAACATAAGAACGGCCCTGATTGCATAAAATTTACAGCATAGAAACAGGCTATTTGGTTCAACTGGTTCATGCCGGTGTTTATGCTCCACACAAGTCTCCTCCCACCCTTCTTCATCTAACCCTATCCCCATATCTTTCTATTCCTTTCCCCTCATGTGCTTATCTCATCTTCATCATAGGCAGTCCTTCGGGGCCGAGGATGACTTGCTTCCACACTAAAAATGAGTACTCAGGTGACTGATGAGCTCATTTTAAATGGTAGAAGATGCCTGTGCGTGAATTCTTTTAATGTGGGGTGGCCGTTGCACACCAGCCACCACACGGGCTTGATGGAGCAAGGTTTAATCCAGTGGCAAGGGGATCCAAGATGACTGGAGATCAGGCTCTGCCGCATGTGCCAATACACACACACACACACTCAAACATACTCCTACTGTCCTCCTCCCTTCCTCCTTCCCACAGGACCTCTCTCTATGTGGAATTCATAGTCTGCAATGTGAGCCTCACGACCTCACAGCCTCGCTATTGGCCTGTGCAGCGCCTTCCCTTAGTTTTGTCCACGCTGCTCCGCCTCTGGGCTCTGACCTCTCCACTCCTCCGTGCCTTGTCCGTCCTTTCTTCTCCACTTCCGGTCTCCGGACCTCGCCGGTCCCGACCTCCAGACATCGCCCGTCCCGAACTCCCGACTTCGCCCGTCCCGACCTCCGCTCCTCCCCAATTCCGACCTCCGCTCCACGCCGCTTATCTAGCTTCCCCTTAAATTCATCAATGCTATTCACCTCAACTACTCCTTGTGGTAGCGAGTTCCACATTTTAACCACTCTCTGGACAAAGAAGTTTCTCCTGTTGGATTTATTAGCGACTATCTTATATTTATGGCCCTTAGTTTTGGTCTACCTCTTACTTATAAGTTTATAACACGTGAAAACAAATAGTTATGCGAGATTTATACTTTCAGCTGTAAGTACGTCCAACATTTCTTCACAAAACATAAATACATGAAAGGGAGAAATACGAAAGTTGAAAGACTAATATTGATGGTGTATTTACAGAATGATTTGGGACCAGGCTTCCCCTGAAAATTTAGAAATTCTACATAAAAAAATGACTCATTCTCGTTAATGTACACATTTGGCAATTGATAGATTTTAATATTGAAATAAGGAAAATCAAAGTGACGTTTAGATTTTCAACATTCCAACCAGATCATCACTGCTGCAATAACAGCCTCAGTGTCCAGCTATCGACCCCCTCCACCATTTCATTCACAGAGACAGTACTTCCTCCAACTTTCCAACCTTTCACCAGAGTCTTTTTCCTCTTTGAACCCTCCAAGGACATACTTAAACTCTCTCCATCTTCTTCCTTTGATTCAACCTATCACTTCCTCCATTTATGAAATGCATCCCAGGCTTTTGAGCAAAGTAAAAGAGGAAATAGCAGAGGCCTTGACCATCATTTTCCAGTTCTCTTTGGATCTGGGCATGGTGCCGGAGGATTGGAGGACTGCTAATGTAGTACCCTTGTTTAAGAAGGGAAAAAGGCATAGGCTGAGTAATTACAGGCCTATCAGCCTAACCTCAGTGGTGGGAAAATTATTGGGAAAAAATCCTGAAATACAGGATAAATCTGCATTTGGAAAGGCAAGGATTAATTAGGGACAGTCAGTACGGATTTGTTAATGGAAGATCGTGTTTGACTAACCTGCTTGAATTTTTTGAGGAAGTAACCTAGAGGGTCGATGCATACGATGTAGTATATATGGACTTTTTAGCAAGGCTTTTGATAAGGTCCCACATGGTAGACTGGTCATGAAGGTTAAAGCCCATGGGATACAGGGCAAAGTGGCAAGTTGGATCCAAAATTGGCCTGGAGGTAGGAAGCAAAGGGTAATGGTTGATGGATGTTTTTGTGACTGGAAGCATGTTTCCAGTGGGGTTCCGCACAGCTCAGTACTAGGTCCCTTGCTTTTTGTGGTATATATCAATGATTTAGATTTGAATATAGGGAATATGATTAAGAAGTTTGCAGATGACACTAAAATTGGCTGTGTGGTTGATAATGAAGAGGAAATTTATAGGCTGCAGGAGGATATCAATCTACTGGCCAGGTGGGCAGAGCAGTGAGGTGATGCACTTTGAAAGGGCTAATAAGGAAAGGGTATACACATTAAGTGGTAGGCCACTTAATAGTGCAGATGAACAAAGGGACCTTGGAGTGCTTATCCACAGATCCCTGAAAGTAGCAGGCCAGGTGGATAAGGTGGTTAAGAAGCATACGGAATGAGGTGGGTGGGGTGGCTTGACCCATCCACCTCCACGGAGGTGTGTGGGGGACCTGACCCATCCACCTCCATGGCACGAACCTGGTATTGCAGTACTTCCAGGAACGGTGCAGTGGCTCTAGGCCTTTTGGCTAAGAGCATTGGCGCAGAGTGATCCTTGAATGGGCCCAAGGTGACCTCTGGCTTTTGTGATTTGACAAAGAATTGGAACGATTGGCTACGAATTAAAAAAAAAAAAAAAAAAATGCTTGCCTTTATTGGTCAAGGCATAGAATATAAGAGCATGGAGGTTATGCTTAAATTGTATAATACTTTTGTTAGGCCACAGCTGGAATACTGCCGTTCTGTTCGCTGTATTATAGGAAGGACGTGATTGCACTAGAGAGGGTGCAGAGGAGATTTACTAGGATGCTGCCTGGAATGGAGAATCTTAGTTATGAGGACAGATTGGATAGGTTGGGTTTGTTCTCATTGGAACAGAGGTGGTTGAGAGGAGACCTCATTGAAGTGTACAAAATATTTGAGGGGCTTGGACATAGTGGATAGTAAGGGTCTATTTCCATTGGTGGAGGGGTCTATTACGAGGGGGCATAGTTTTAAGGTGGTTGTTGGAAGGTTTAGAGGGGAGTTGAGGGGGGGTTTCTTTACGCAGAGGGTTGTGGGGATCTGGAACTCGCTGCCTGGAAGAGTGGTGGATGCAGAAACTCTCACCACTTTTAAGAGATGGTTGGATGGGCACTTGAAGTGCCGTAACCTGCAGGGTTACTGAACTAGAGCTGGTAATTGCGATTACTGGATGACCTTTTGTTGGACGGCGCAGATATAATGGTAAGTACTGCAGGGAATAGACAAGGCCAGGGTGATCTCCTGGACTAGTTTCAATTGCCTGGATGGGTCAGAGAGGAATTTTCCCAGATGTTTTTCTCCCTAAATTGGCCTGGGCTTTTATCTGGTTTTTGCCTCTCCCTGGAGATCACATGGCTCCGGTTGGGGTGGAGTGTAGAAAGTTTCCGTATAAGGGTGTCGCCGTTGTGTGAGGCGGTCTGATTGGGCTGGGTGCTCTTTGCCTTTCCATCAGAGTTCATAGGTTTATATATAACCTTTAGGGCTGCTGACCAAGAGCCGTGTGGTTCTTTGTCGGCCGGCGCGGACACGATGAGCCGAAATGGCCTCCTTCTGCGCTGTAAATTTCTATGCTTCTATGTTTCTAAGCTGGAACTCTCTTCCCCTCAAACCTCATGCAGGCACTCTTGCCCCCACCCCAGTCAAACTAACACTTCTTTCATCACCTCACTCCCTGAATATCCTAGCCCAAACTGCTGCTTCTAAATCTCACTCCCAAATTACCACTCCCAACTTCTGGGCCCTTCCCTATGTCCACCATACCAATTGATTTCCCTCCTTCCCTCTCCCTTAGTCCCACTCCTACCTGTGCTGTTGCGAATGGGTTCCCTCACACTTCCAGTCTCCCTCCAGGCAGTCAGCATGCATGATTGAGAACAGGGCAAACAGCCTTCCTTACCCATATTTATCGGGATCATGTGATGCAGCAACCCTCGCCAATAGCCCTCTATCCACTCACAAAAAAAAGTCTAATCCATTGTATCAGCTGAAGGAGAGAACCTGGTATCAATTGAGGTGTTTTCCCCACCACCCTCCTTTAGATGGCGCTGTCATTGGAGCCCGAAATGGCCACAGTGCCAAAGAAACAAGAGAAAGTTTCTCCAATACAAAAGCAAAATACTGCGGGTGCTGGAATCGGAAATAAAAACAGAGAATGCTGGAAATCTCAGCAGGTCAGGCAGGACCTGTGGAGAGAAACAGATCAGAACTGGAAAAGTTCGAGATGTCACAGATCAAGAAAAAGTTTCTACTGGTTATGCAACACTACCTTCTCGAGTTCTTATTCATTACCGGAAGGTTTTCTATATCTCTATTATACAACTGCACCATCCCCATTGACTGTTCAAAACCCTGCAGCACAGAAAAATACGTCATTTTGCCAAAAAAGATTGGAAAACCAACTCCTCTCGTGAGAAAAATTTTGCTCCTAATGAGTGAGAGGAAAGAGAGAAAAGAATGCAGTCACATAACTTGTGTCAGACAGTGTATCTTGTCCAAAGGAAAAATCCTTTCCCCTGTGACAAAGATTGGTTGTTTTGAGTGCCCTTTATTTCTAATGGGCTTTGGATAGTTTCCATCGGCAGATACTTAACTGCAGAAAATGGATGGCACGACACAACGGCAGAAAGTCAATATGGATTTATGAAAGGAAAATCATGTTTGACAAAACTAATGGAGTTTTTGAGGATGTAACTGATAGAATAGATAAGGGAGAACCAGTAGATGTAGTGTATTTGGATTTTCAGAAGGCCTTTGATAAAGTCCCACATAAGAGGTTAGCGTGCAAAATTAAAGCACAGAGGAATGGGGGTAATATACTGGCATGGATTGAAAATTAGTTAACTGACAGGAAACAGAGAGTAGGAATAAATGGGTCTTTTCCGGGGTGGCAGGCAGTGACTAGTGGGGTACCACAGGGATCAGTGCTTGGGCCCCAGCTATTCACAATATATATAGATGATTTGGATGAGGGAACCAAATATAATATTTCCAAGTTTGCTGACGACACAAAACTAAGTGGGATTGTGAATTGTGAGGAGGATGCAAAGACGCTACAAGGTGATTTAGATGGGTTTAGTGAGTGGGCAAACACATGGCAGATGCAGTATAATGTGGATAAATGTGAAGTTATCCACTTTAATAGGAAAAACATAAGGACAAAGTATTATTTAAATGGTGATAGCTTGGGAAGTGTCGATGTACAAAGGGACCTGGGTGTCCTTGTACACCAGTCATTGAAAGCAAACATGCAGGTGCAGCAAGCAGTTAGGAAGGCAAATGATATGTTGGCCTTCATTGCAAGAGGATTTGAGTACAGGAGCAAGGGTATCATATTACAGTTATACAAGGCCTTGGTGAGACCGCGCCTGGAATTTTGGTCTCCTTACCTAAGAAAGGATATACTTGCCATAGAGGGAGTGCAGCAAAGGTGCACCAGACTGATTCCTGGGATGGTAGGACTGTCTTATGAGAAGAGATTGGGTCAATTAGGCCTGTATTCACTGGAGTTTAGAAGAATGAGAGGGGATCTCTTTGAAACGTATAAAATTCTGACTGGGTTGGATAGACTGGATGCAGGGAGGATGTTTCCCCTGGCTGGGAAGTCTAGAACAAGGGGTCACAGTCTCAGGATATGGGATAGGTAAATTAGGACTGAGATGAAGAGAATTTTTTTCACTCAGAAGGTGGAATTCTCTACCACAGAAGGCTGTGGAGGCCAAGTCACTGAATATATGTAAGAGGGAGATAGATAGATTCCAAGAAACAAAAGGCATCAAGGGGTATGGGGGAAAAGCAGGAATATGGTGTTGAGATAGAGGATCAGCCATGATCATATTGAATGACGGTGCAGACTCAAAGGGCTGAATGGTCTACTACTGCTTCTATTTTCTATGTTTCTATATTTCTAAAGCTTTACGCTAATCATCCGTAAGACAAATGTCCTCCACCAGCCTGTCCTCGCCGTACAGCACCAACCCCCCAGTCATCAAGATCCATGGTGTGGCACTGGACAACGTGGACCATTTCCTATACCTCGGGAGCCTCTCATCAACAAGAGCAGACATTGACGACGCGATTCGACACCGCCTACAGCGCGCCAGTGCAGCCTTCGGCCGCCTGAGGAAAAGAGTGTTTGAAGACCAGGCCCTCAAAACTGCCACCAAGCTCGGTCTACAGGGCTGTAGTAATACTCGCCCACCCGTATGGCTCAGAGACATGAACCATGCACAGTAGACACCTCAAGTTTCTGGAGAAATACCACCAATGATGTCTCTGCAAGATCTTACAAGTCCCCTGGGAGGACAGACGCACCAACATTAGCGTCCTCGACCAGGCCAACAACCCCAGCATTGAAGCACTGACCACACTTGATCAGCTCTGCTGGGCAGGCCACATTGTCCACATGCCAGACACGAGACTCCCAAAGCAAGCGCTCTACTTGGAACTCCTTCATGGAAAATGAACCAAAGGTAGGCAGAGGAAACGTTACAAGGGCACCCTCAAAGCCTCCCTGATAAAGTGCAACATCCCCACTGACACCTGGGAGTCCCTGGCCAAAGACCACCCTAAGTGGAGGAAGTGCATCCAGGAGGGCGTTGAGCACCTCGAGTCTCATCGCCGAGAGCATGCAGAATCAAGCGCAGGTAGCGGAAAGAGCGTGCGGCAAATCTGTCCCACCCTCCCCTTCCCTCAACGATTATCTGTCTCACCTGTGACAGGGATTGTGGTTCTCGTATTGGACTGTTCAGCCACCTAAGGTCTCATTTTAAGAGTGGAAGCAAGTCTTCCTCGATTCCGAGGGACTGCCTATAATGATGATTAACGTCTCAACCGAAAGACGGCACCTCCAACAGTGCAACACTCGCTCAGCACGGCACTGGAGTGTCAGCCTAGATTTATGTGCTCAAGTTCTTGGAGTGGGACTTCAACCTATGACCTTCTGACTCAGAGGCGAGGGTGCTACCCACTGAGCCACGGCTGACACTGATTTAATAAATCTTCACTCTTCAACCCCCTTACAAAAAACACCTAGGCCAGCAGTGATTGTTTTACATGTGCTCTTGCTGCCAACTCCTGTGGGCATTGAGAGTTATCCACATATTGTGGGACTGGAGTTATATGTAGGCCAGACCAGGTGGGGATGGCAGGGTGTCTTTCCTGAAGGATATTACTGAAGCAGTTGGTTTTACAACAGTCTTTCAGATTTCACAGGCATTTTCCCTGATGCCAACCCACAAGTAATCAGATTTATTGCATTCATTTATCACAATGTAACATGTTGGGATTCAAATGCACAACCTCTGGGTTGCTAGTCCAGTACCATAACCACTCGGCGACCATGACCAAAAAATCTCTCCTGCGATGGCACCATGAGGAAACATCAACAAGCGACATCCTATCAGATTGAACCGATCACAATGAAAAATTTACATCAGCGAGGCTACAAGGAATTTTGACTTCAACATTCGAAGTCCAGAGGGCCACAAGACAGTTTTTTTTAAAAACCAGCATTTATTACCCATCCTTAATTGCTCCTTGAGAACACAATGGTGAGCCACCTTCTTGACAACTGAGTAGCTTACTGATCAACCAAATTGCTGTTGGTCTGGAGTCACATATAGGCCGGAAGATTTCCTTCCCTAAAGAGCATTAGCAAATCAGGTGGGTGTTTATGACACAACTGTGTCTCTATAGCAGTAGGCTAAGCCTCTGAATTACCAGTCCTGTAACATAACCACTACACTACCATAAACCCAAGGGTTATTTGAGACATCTTTGTGAGTTTACAAATGTCCTTTCATAAGTGATTCTGAAAGATTTCCAATAAGGAAATGCAAGAACCCAGAATTCTGTTAGCCAGCTGGTCTTTGGGTGTGGAGTGCTGTGTCTCACATCTGCACACAGAGCTTTTATCTTCTTGAACACTTCGGATCAGGAAGAGTGAGAGAGGCAGAGCTAGAGCAGCGTCCACTGGGTTGTAACACCTTTGATCGTTGACCTGTAACCCAAGCTGGTTTTCGATTGGCTATGACTATCAGGTTCATGTATGTTGCAATTATAGAGGTCAAAATAGTTCGGCCTGCTTTCGGGCCCAGACTCGGCTCTGTGCGGTCAGTCCACATCCCAACCGAGAGGCCCGAGGCCGGCCTGATATTGGGCCTCAGGCCTCATTACTATTTTATCCATGAGCTGCCGGTACCTGACATGTGTTTACACATTGCTAATACCTCACCGGCAGCCCAGTGGTAACTCCTGGGACAGGGGTTGGAGCGGGCAACGGGCCAGGTGTAATGTATTTGCTTCATGGGTTCTTTGCTTAAGAATCCAGAGCAACACATTGCTATTAAGAACTAGTTAGTTTATTAGCAAAGGTTTAATAATCACACTACACATTACCAGTTCATCCAACAGGCTCACAACCACCTGCCTCACAACTGTGGATGCCCCGAACCCAACTGGCTGGGGTTTTATTGAGTCTTGTGAACATCAGTGACTGGCTAAGCCACTCACAACTCAACAACTCAACAAACCTGTGAGCAAACTCACATTGCAGTGGGGGAGACGATCATGATGACTCTGGAGTCGGGGGGGGGAAGCATTCTCGCTGCTCCTGGCTCCAAGGGAATCTTATTATTTCAAATTTAAATTGAAAATAAACTCACCTTTCGTTGGCGGTCGCAGGGGCTGCTGACAACTGCCGAGTCTGCTCCGCTCGTTGCAAGCTATATTTACAGAGGGGTCCTTCAACATGCCTTCAGCTCCTAATGAACAGAGGCTGGGGGCCTAATGCCTGCTTCAGACAGCCGCCCGGGAGCCCTAAAAATGAATTTAGCAGTGGCCCTGACCGGGCATTCACGCAGAATGGGCTTGGGACATCCCACTGCTAAACTTATCAGCCTGGCATTTGTGTGTGTCAGCAGTGGCTCAGTGGGCAGCATATTCACCTCTGAGTCAGGAGATTGTGGGTTCAAATCCCACTCCAAGGAGGATACGCAAAAGGACATAGACAGGCTAAGTAAGTGGGCAAAAATTTGGCAGATGGAGTATAATGTTGGACAGTGTGAGGTTGTGCACTTTGGCAGGAAAAAGAGCAAGTTATTATTTAAATGGAGAACGATTGCAAAGTGCTGCAGTACAGTGGGACCTGGGGGTACTTGTGTATGAAACACAAAAGGTTAGTATGCAGGTACAGAAAGTGATCAGGAAGGCCAATGGATTCTTGACCTTTATTGCAAAGAGGATGGAATATAACAGCAGGGAAGTATTGGTGAGGCCACACCTAGAATACTACGTGCAGTTTTGATTTCCATATTTACGAAAGGATATACTTGCTTTGGAGGCAGTTCAGAGAAGGTTCACAAGGTTGATTCCAGAGATGAGAGGGTTGACTTATGAGGAAAGGTTGAGTAGGTTGGACCTCTACTCATTGGAATTTAGAAGAATGAGAGGTGATCTTATCGAAACATATAAGATTATGAGGGGGCTTGACAAGGTGGATGCAGAGAGAATGTTTCAGCTGATAGAGGAGACTAGAACTAAGGGGCATAATCTTAAAATAAGGAACCGCCCATTTAAAACTGAGATGAGGAGACATTTCTTCTCTCAGAGCGTTGTGGATCTGTGGAATTCGCTGCCTCAGAGAGCTGTGGATGCTGCGACATTGAATACATTTAAGTCAGAAATAGACATTTTCTTAAACAATAAGGGAATAAGTGGTTATGGGGAGCGGGCAGGGAACTGGACCTGAGTCCATTATCGGATCAGCTATGATCATATTAAATGGAGCAGCAGGCTCGAGGGGCCAAATGGCCTACTCCTGCTCCTATTTCTTATGTTCTTATGTTCAGTGCAGTGCTGAGGGAATGCTGCACTGTCGGAGGTTTCGTCTTTTGGATGAGACGTTAAACTGAGGCCCCGCCTGCCCTCTCAGATGGACGTAAAAGATCCCATGGCACTATTTCGAAGAAGAGCAGTGGAGTTATCGCTGGTGTCCTGGCCAATATTTATCCCTCAATCAACATAACAAAAAAACAGATTATCCAGTCATTATCACATTGCTGTTTGCGGGAGCTTGCTGTGTGCAAGTTGGTTGTCGCGTTTCCCACATTAGAACAGTGACCATACTCCAAAAGTACTTCATTGGCTGTAAAGTGCTTTGAAATGTCCAGTGGTCGTGAAATGTCCAAGTCTTTCTTTCTTTTGCCCAGGAAACAGGTGACAGATGATGACCAAAACATCACTTCTACACAACTCAACTATAATCGATTGCGATGGGAGATGGATTTCAAAATTTAGCCTTAAACTTCTCATCACTGTACTACGAACATGCCAAGCTATTTCTGTTACATCTCAAATCCAGAAACTTAGCAAGAGAACCCTTCCGGGTAAGTTTTGTTAATAGCGTTGAAAGCGTGCAAGTGATTTAGCTATGTTTATATATGAAAATAAGCATTAACAGTGACAGCACTTTGCTGCGGCCCTGATATTTTTAGCTCACCTTTCACCCTGAGTGCCATATCTCAGACAAATGCCAATGTAAACATAATGTGAAATAGTGGTTTGTGCAATCAGCTTCGGAGAGTTTATGTGACATTGAGAGTGCAGACCTTTACTTAATATAATCACACTTCAATAAGGCCTGTCTACAGGTCATGTGATTTAGATGGTAAAATGTTGATGGACTGACTACAGAGATTATGTTCTTAGCTCTTCTAGCAGGAGAGGGCAGATGACTGGATCTTAAGTATTTAGACTGGACTCTGTTAAGTTCTTGTCCTCCGTGGTCTCGCCTGTCCATATCTCTGTAATCTCCTCCAGACCTACAACCAGCCTAGAAATCTACCTTCCTCCAATTCTGGCCTCTTGCGTATCCCAGTTTTCCATCGCTCCACCATTGCCGGCCATGCCTTCAACGTTCTAGGCCCCAAGTTCTGGAATTTCCTCCCTAAACCTCTCTGCATCTCTACCTCTTTTTCCTCTTTTATCTCACTCCTTAAAACCTACCTATTTGTCCCAGCTTTTGGTCACCTGTCCTAATGGTTCCTTATGTGACTCGGTGTCAAATTTTGTTTGATTGTGCTCCTGTGAAGCACCTTGGGACATTTTAAGATGTTAAAGTGTTATATGAAAACTAGTTGTTGATCATAGCTGGGGCAGGATTGAGGTCCTGGAATTGGCTTCGGCACTTCCAGGAGAGAGAATCAATCAGGGTGCCTGCTTCTCGACAGTAATCCATTGTCTCTCTTCTAGTGCGTAGACATTGTGTGAGGGCAGGATCCGACTTGGCTGTGAAGCCTTCCTGAGTAGAATAACCTGTGAAGGCTTACTGTGGAGGCACACATAAAATATGGCCACTTAGCTGAGAGAAAGGAGTGCCGAGTGTCTCACTGAACTGTGCCCCAGCAAGGAGTCAGTGCTTCGGAGGACGAATGGGGAGGCATAGAATAGTGGGACAAATAGCTGAGTTTCAGCCACTGTCCCAACTGCACACTTCATTGCCAGACTCACACTGAGATTGAAAGTAATAATGAGCAGAACAAAACAGCCCGGGCAAAGTCTAGCCACAAGACTGCTATTTATGGTCATTGAGAAGAGTCCGAAGCTAATGCAAATTGACTGAAATCTGGATACATTCATTTGGAAAAGTCTTTTGTTACTAACTCCAAATTTAAACTCGGGCTAAATGGCACTGCATATTAAAGCTCCTACGTAATGCTCAAAGGAGTGAAAAGGGAAATGTTTACAGCTACGGAGAAACATGAACATAACGAACAGAAGCTTACATAGAGACAGTCACAGCGACAGACATGCAAAAACACACAGGAGACAGAGATGGAGAGGTGTAGTCCCACACATGAATGTAGACAGAGGGAGAGAGGCACATACACATAGGCGGACAGACACTCACACACACACACACTGATACGTGCGAGCACATATACACAGTATATAAATGGGACTGCGACAGGCCTCACTGAGGACAAGCTTTGCCAGTTCTCTCAAAATGTGCCAACCCTACTCATCCTTCACCAACAACAACAACTTGTACTTATATCGCACCTTTAACATGAAATGTCCCAAGGCGCTTCACAGGAGTATTATGAGATAACATTTTGACACCGTGTCCACATAAGAAGAAATTAGTGCAGGTGACTAAAAGCTTGGTCAAACAGGTAGGTTTTAAGGAGTGTCTTGAAGAAGGAAAGAGAGGTAGAGAGGCGGCGAGGTTTAGGAAGGGAATTCCAGAGCTTGGGGCCCAGGCAACAGAAGGCACGGCCACCAATGGTGGAGCGAGTATAATCAGGGATGCTCAAGAGGGCAGAATTAGAGGAATGCAGACATCTCGGGGGTGGGTTGCGGGGCTGGAGGAGATTACAGAGATAGGGAGGGGTGAGGCCATGGAGGGATTTGTAAACAAGGATGAGAATTTTGAAATCAAGGCATTGCTTAACTAGGAGCCAATGTAGGTCAGCGAGCACAGGGGGGATGGGCGAGCCGGACTTGGTGCGAGTTAGGACACAGTGCAGCGAGCACAGGGGGTGATGGGTCAGCGGGACTTGACGCGAGTTAGGACACGGGCAGCAAAGGGATGATGGGTGAGCGAGACTTGGTGCGAGTTAGGACATGAGGCAGCGAGCACAGGGGTGATGGGTCAGCGGGACTTGGTGCGAGTTAGGACATGAGGCAGCGAGCACAGGGGGTGATGGGTCAGCGGGACTTGGTGCGAATTAGGACACGCAGCAGCAAGCATGGGGGTGATGGGTGAGCGGGACTTGGTGCGAGTTAGGACACAGGGCAGCGAGCACAGGGGGTGATGGGTGAGCGGGACTTGGTGCGAGTGAGGACATGAGGCAGCGAGCACAGGGGGTGATGGGTGAGTGGGACATGGTGCGAGTGAGTACACTTTCCCAGTCTGCTTCTTCCTGCTTTGCATAAGCCCACGCCAAAGGATCCCAGAGCTCCGGTGATTCATTCTTCATTCCTCTGCTTGCGTCTGCAGGGACACATGCACTCTTTGTGCTCTGTTAATTAATTTTTATTCCTTTTGAAGGTGATACCACAGCTGTTCGGGCGACTGAATCATCCCTCAGCCTTGCTCATTATTTCCTTCCTCTCTTGTTGTCAACTCCCTCCACCACATCTATGGCAGAAATATTGATGCAGACAACGGCTAAATTAACATCCCAGATCCATAGCTGGATTTTGCAGCCAATTTTAATTCCTCAGTTGGACAGGTGGTTGAAGAAAGGGGGCACAAAGGAATATAGCAACAGTGCAGGCACATAGGTTTAAGATTTCAGCTCATGAACAAGATAAATATTAACATTGGATGGACTAAACGGCCTGTTTCCATGTTTCCACGTTTCCACATTGTAATTTATATTTAAATCTCATTCTTTCCTCTTGCTATGTATGGCTGACAACTAACTGCGTTTCATGTGTGAGCGCAGACAGTAAGTGTTGGCCGAATATTCAACTGTGGAAGGTATTGCAACTGAATCCAGTCTGGTCTTAATAATATTACACAGAATCTACAGCACAGAAACAGGCCATTCGGCCCAACAGGCCTATGCCGGTGTTTATGTGAGCCTCCCCCCACCCCTCTTCATCTCTTCCTCTCCTTCTTAGGCAGTCCCCCGGAGTCGAGGATGACTTGCTTCCACACTAAAAGTGAGTTCTCAGGTGACTGATGAGTCCAATGCAGGACCTACAGTCTCTGTCACAGATGGGGCAGACGGTGGTTGGAGGGATGGGTGGGTGGGGTGCTTGGGTTGTCGTGCGCTCCTTCCGCTGTTGCACTCGGCTTCAGCTTGTTCCCAGCGAAGAGACTCGACGTGTTCGGTGCCTTCCCGGATGCTTCTCCTCCACTTTGAGCGGTCTTGGGCCAGGGATTCCCAGATGTCAGTGGGGATGTTGCACTTTTTCAAGGAGGCTTTGAGGGTGTCCGTGAAGCATTTCTTCTGCCCACCTGGGACTCACTTGCTCTGTCGGAGCTCTGGTAGAGCGCTTGTTTTGGGCATGCGGACGATGCGGCCCATCCATCGGAGCTGATCGATGCTGGGGATGTTGGCCTGAGCGAGAACACTGACGTTGGTGTGCCTATCCTGCCAATGGATTTGCAGGATTTTGTGGAGATAGCATTGGTGGTACTTCTCCAGAGCGTTGAAGTGCCTGCTGTACATAGTCCATGGGCTAGAACCTCCACTTTTTTTGTATGCTTAACACCCACTTAACGGCCATTTTACCGCTGAAATGACGTATAACGCCCAGATATCATCCATTTAGCCACAAAATGGAAACTGTCACCCATTTTTAGGAAACTTATTGCCGAGCATTACTTTCCCCATGTGCTTAACGCCGGGAAAAAATATTACCGCCTGCCCACTTTTTTGGGACGGAATTATCAGAATGGGCTAAATCAACGCCTATAATATCACCCAGCGTTAATTTCCGCACTGATTTAATACCGAGGTTCAATAATACTGCCCGCCCATTTTTTTTGTCGTAAAGGGCATAGTTACCGAAACTAGTAACCACGAGATCGCCCAGCGTCAATTTCACCACTTCGCACACATATCGCACACAATATCGCTCACCCAAAAAACGCCCAGAAAAAGTAGAACTGTTCTGAACGAACGCCAGTGGTGTGGCTGACATTTTTAAAATCCCACTCTTACGTGAGGAGCTGATATCTGAACGATTTGCCTGAAAGAGCATTGATGTGAGTGACAACGCCCATCAATGGTGCCCATCAGCTTGGTGCCAATTAAAGTTTACGTTGATTGATGTTAAGTTGTATTTAATCCTTTCATATTAAGGAATCACCAGTGTGTAATGGTCCAGTTTTCTGAGACAATGCGCAACAAGGTTATGTTCAATAACAAAAAATTTATACCAACATTGGTCTGAAATCATAAGTATCACAGGCAATAACACCAAACTCCTGCCCACACCCCATTTTTTCCACCATTGACATAAATCAAATGTTCAACCTGTCCAGCAACACAGAATACAAAGACAAAGCAGGAGAGTGGTCCACAGCCCCCATACATTGCAACAAATTGCATACACCCAGATGGAGATATAACACAGCCATCACCTGCGGACATGCATCTCACTTTCCTTCTCCCCTCCCCTTCTTCTCCCCACCTCTACCCCTTCCCCTTCTCGTTCCACAGCGCCTGGCCAAGGAGCTCCTCAGGCGGTGCCTCATTGAAGGGGATGAAGGCAGATGCGGTCGTTGCATGGGTACAGGAGCGGGGGGTGCCGAGGGGGCAACATTCTCTGATGCAGAAGCAGGATCTTGGTCCTTACTTTCATCTGTCGTTCGCAGTGGAACCGCGCTCGGGGACCACTGGGAGGCCTGTGCCAGCAGTGTTCCTGGCTATCGCATCCAGGGCCTCCGCCATCCGCGGAATGTACTCGGTCATGATGACCAACTGTCAGGATATGTCCCCAATGCTTCGATGAGTTGGAACAGACCCTACGCATCCACAGGACCTCCGCGGGGTTGGCGCCGTCCTGGGGACAAATGGGGTGCCTTGTGGCAAGGTGCTCTCATCCATGGAGAACAGACCCAGCGGATTGATGGGTGAGAATCGGAGCGCTTCAGCACCAGATGTAGGATTATCCGCCGACTCCGGTCCCGCGCCCCCACTTTCTGGCCTCTGTGGTCTTACCTTGGGACGCGCTGCTGGCTGAGCTGAAAAACACAAATTAGGTTATTAGAGGAGAAGGAGGTGCTAGTGTCACAAGGTGAGTCCAGCGCTACACACAGCATATTCACGACAAAAGCACCACCGCTATCAAATTCATCACAGACATCACATTTCATGACCATCAACACATTGTGCATTGCAATGATTTTCATTAGGCCATCATTATTTCTATGACAATTTTAGAAATCATCTATCCCATATATGATTGTTTAGATATGAGTGGGGGTGGCATCTATTGACGTTACATGATGCAATGGTGTAAGCTTTACTCACGTGGCATCACTTCAGGGACTGCAGATGCGTCCGTGGCTGTCCGGGGGTGCTTCCCCACGAGTGCGAGTACACGCTCCTCCATGTCAGTGATGTGGCTGGGGACTGGTGGCCCCCCACCCGTTCGCCTCTGCATGGACCTCATCGTCGATAGCTTCTTCTATAAAAGGTGACAGGACGACATGGCAGATCATTACGTGATATCATTGCTAGGTACTGTTACAGAGACTGATACAACACATAACCGACAGATGTAATCATGATTATTATGAAAATTATCATTCTTTACCTAAAGACGTACACCGTGACCGCAGGCTTTGAGTAAAACATTCCCGGTAAAAATGCAAGACCTCACATCTGATGATAGTCACTCATGACTGTTACAAATCAAATTCTATGAATACATAAGTACATGTAAATCAATGTAATACTTATTCTTGTGGGTCCCACAAGGTCGTTCCATCGTTTGCGCCATTGGTTGCCCTCATGCACCTCGTTGTTCGCCGATGAGACCACCTCTGCTATCTTGGTCCATATCTTCTGGTATGCCTTTGGGGTGGGCTTCCCACGCCCTCCCTGTGTCAAATCACCCCAGCGTGACTCAACCTACTGCAGTAGGGAGGTATTTGCCTCATCTGAGAACCTCCTGGCTCTTTTGCGCCCTCCAATGTGCTCCTCTCCCACCTCACTGCTCTCTCCAGCGTCAGTCTCCACAGAGTGCTGTGATGCCTCCTCCTCTCTCTCCATTATAGGGCAAATTCAGGCAAATATGTGGCTGGTAACAGCTACTTCTTGTTTGCCTACTTGCTGTGAAGCTCTAAAGTCTCCCTCCTTCCTCCCAAAGCAGCCAGCACACCCAGACACGCCTTCAGTCCCTCTGAGCTCCCTCTCTCTCTGTCTCCTCTTCTGCACATGTCATGATGACACTTGACCTCCTGAATCGTGGGAATCGAGTGTTGCCATGCCGTTGCTAAGGACAACCACACTTTACGGCAGAAGCTCAAAAAAATGTAACGCTACCGCCCATTTTATGTCGCTCGCGGTAACGCCCATTTTAAAAAATGGAGACTAGGTGCTTTGAGAATGGGCGAGAAGCCGATGATCTGAAAACCCTTTTTTAATGCCCACGCCGGAAATATCGCCCATTTTTGGGTGATAACCACAAAAGTGGAGGTTCTAGCCCCATGTCTCTGATGCATGTAGGAGGGCGGGTATCACTACTGCTCTGTAGACCATGAGCTTGGTGCCGGGTTTGCGGTCCCGGTCTTCAAACACTCTCTTCCTCAGGTGATCGAAGGCTGTGCTGGCACATTAAGGGTGGTGTTGGACCTCGTTGTCGATGTCTGCCCTTGCTGATAGTAGGCTCCCAAGGTATGGAAAATGGTCCACAGGTTGGTAGAAGACCTTTGACTTACGGATGTTTAGTGTAAGGCCCATAATCTCGTACGCTTCGGTGAAGATGTTGACGATGGTTTGGAGCATGACCTACAAGTGTGCGCAAACGCAATCGTCGACTGCGTACTGTAATTCAAGACAAAGGATGGGACGACCTTGGATCTGCCCTGGAGCTGGCGGAGGTTGAACAGATTCCCGTTTCTCCTGTACATTAACTCCACTCCAGTGGGGAGCTTGCTGAGGGTGAGATAGAACATTGCAGCAAGGAAGATCAAGAAGAACGTTGTTGCGATGACACGGATTTGCTTGACCCCAGTCTGCACTTGTATTGGGTCTGTGGTGAATCCGTTGGTCAGTATCACGGCTTACATGTCATCATGAAACAGGCAGAGGATGGTGACAAACTTTTGAGGGTAGCCCAATTTGAGGAGGACACTCCATAATCCCTCATGGTTGACAGTGTCGAAGGCCTTTGTGAGGTCAAAGAAGGCCGTGTACAGAGGTTGGTGCTGCTCCCTGTATTTCTCTTGAATTTGACTCGCGGTGAAGGTCATGTCCATTGTGCCCCTAGGTGGGCGGAATCTGCATTGCGACTCTGGGAGGAGCTCTTCAGCCACTGGGAGAAAGCGATTGAGGAGGATTCTTGTGATGACTTTCCCTGTGGCAGACAGCACGGAAACTCCTCTGTAATTACCGCAATCGGACTTGTCGCCTTTCTTGAAGATGGTCATGATTACAGCGTCTCTGAGATCACCTGGCATGCTCTCCTCCTTCCAAATAAGGGGAATGAGTTCATGGATTTCTGCCAATAGTGCTTCACTGCCAAGCTTTAGTGCTTCAGCGGGGATTCCATCTGCTCCTCAGGCCTTGTTGTTCTTCAGTTGTCAGATGGCCTTTTCCAACATGCCGGGCTGGGGTTGTGCTGAGATGGTAGAGGGTGGCATGCTGTGGGATGGAGTTGAGGATACTCACATCGAAGATAGAGTCTCGGTTAAGGAGATCCTCAAAGTGCTCCTTCCAGCAGGCACTGTCTGCCACTCTGTTCTTGATGAGTACCTCTCTGTTCTTGGCCAGCAGTGGGGTAGGACCTTGGGTGCTTGGGCTGTAGGTTGTCTTGACTGCGCTAAAGAATCCACGCAAGTCGTGGTTGTCGATTTGTGTTGCTGTTTCCAGCTCAAGAATGCTTTGTGCTTGCCGCTTATTAGCTCCTGGATCTCCTGCTCATTCTCTTCAAACAAGTCATGGTGTTTCCTGGTCGAATGACCGAGCATCTCTTCACAGGTGCTGATTATGGAAGCCTTGAGGGCAGCCCAGGCGCTGTGGACACTCTGTGTCTCCGGTTCACTGGAAGTCATTATGTTGGTTATGAGGCGCTGGTTGAATAGGGCTTTCTTAGTAGGGTCTTTGAGTGCTCCAGTGTTGATTTTCCTGCGGCAGTGTTTCTGTTACTGCCGCTGTACTGGGGCTACATTGATGGAAATGACCGAGTGGAGTAGGCGGTGGTCCGTCCAACAGTCATGGCGCGGATGTCCTTGCAGTCCCTCGCTCGGACGATGATGTAGTCTAGCAGATGCCAATGCTTGGAACGAGAGTGTTGCCATGAGGCCTTGTACTTGTCTCTCTGACGGAACAAGTTGTTGGTTATATCAAGACCATGTTCCGAGCATTTCGTCAGGAGGAGGGTACCGTTGGAGTTGGTTTCCCTAACCCCTAATTACTGATCACACCTCCCCAGAGGTCTGTGTCCTTTCAAACTCTGGCAATAAAGTCTCCAAGGAGGATCAGCTTGTCGCCCATTGGGACTCGGGACAGGGATTGTTCGAGGCTGGAGTAGAATTCCTCTTTGGTCTCGTCTGTAGCTTCCAGTGTTGGGGCGTATGCTCTGAAGACTGTAGCGCACTGGTTCCGGGTTAGGGTGAGCCGAAGGGACATGAGGATTTAGTTTATCCCACAAGGGGAGTCTCTGAGACAGCTCACTAGCTCATTTTGAGCTGGCCTTCCCCTGCCGCCGGGTCTCGCTTAGGGCGGCAATGTCAACGTCAAAGTGTCTGAGTTCCCGGGCAACGATAGCGGTTCGGCATTCGGGTCTGTTGCTGTTGGGGTTATCCATGAGGGTCCTGACGTTCCAGGTCCTGAACTTCATTTTAAAGGGTGGAAGATGCCTGTGTGTGAATTCTTTAACGTGGGGTAGCCGTTACACACCAACTACCACACGGTCCTTGACAGAGCTAGGTCCAATGGCAAGGGGATCCAAGACGATTGGAGACCAGGCTATGCTGCATGGGCCTAGTGCACACACACACATATTCCTGCTGTACTCCTCCCTCCTTCCCAAAGATCCTCTCTCCTTGGGTTTCATAGGATGCGGTGTAGGCCTCCCGACTTCACTGTTGGTCCGTGCTGCACCTTCCCTGGGCCCCAACCCCGCTGCTGGTCCACGCTCCGCCACTCCTGGGCCTTGACCTCGCTGCTGGTCTCGACCTCGCTGCACCTGTCCAGGACCCTGCTCCTTCCGACCTCGTTCCTGGGCCCCGACCTCGCTTCTGGGTTCCGACCTCGCTCCTGGGCCTCACCCTCACTCCTGGGCCTCGACCTCACTCCTGGGCCCCGACCTCGCTTCTGGGCCCCGACCTCGCTTCTGGGCCTCGCCCTCGCTTCTGGGCCCTGACCTCACTCCTGGGCCCCGACCTCACTCCTGGGCCCCGACCTTGCTCCCGGACCCCGACCTCACTCCTGGGCCCCGACCTCACTTCTGGGCCCCGACCTCGCTCCTGGGCCCCGACCTCGCTTCTGGGCCTCACCCTCGCTCCTGGGCCTCAACCTCACTCCTGGGCCCCGACCTCGCTTCTGGGCCCCGACCTTGCTTCTGGGCCTCGCCCTCACTCCTGGGCCCCGACCTCGCTTCTGGGCCCCGACCTCACTCCTGGGCCTCGCCCTCGCTCCTGGGCCTCAACCTCACTCCTGGGCCCCGACCTCGCTTCTGGGCCCCGACCTCGCTCCTGGGCCCCGACCTCGCTCCTGGGCCTCACCCTCGCTTCTGGGCCCCGACATCACTCCTGGGCCCCGACCTCACTTCTGGGCCCCGACCTCGCTCCCGGACCCCGACCTCGCTTCTGGGCCCCGACCTCGCTCCCGGACCCCGACCTCGCTTCTGGGCCCCTACCTCGCTTCTGGGCCCCGACCTCACTCCTGGGCCCCGACCTCGCTTCTGGGCCCCGACCTCACTCCTGGGCCCCGACCTCACTTCTGGGCCTCGCCCTCGCTCCTGGGCCTCGCCCTCGCTCCTGGGCCCTGACCTCACTTCTGGGCCCCGACCTCGCTCCTGGGCCTCAACCTCACTCCTGGGCCTCGCCCTCGCTCCTGGGCCCCGACCTCACTCCTGGGACCAATTCATCTCACCCCATCAACATATCCATCTATTCCTTTCTCCCTCATACTTGTCTAGCTTTCCCTAAAATGCACCTATGCTATTCTCTGCAGCCACTCCCTGTGCTAGCGTGTTGCACATTCTAACCACCCTCTGGGTAAAGAAGTCTTACCCACCTGGAAGATGTGGCAGTACTCTTGCTCCTGAAGCCAATGAATAATGCACCAAAAGTCACTTTGTTTTCCAGTCAACTACCAAATCCCACCAGGTGTCATTCTAAATCATTCAAAAATACAGTCTCTTCACAATAATTTAAATGTCCATGAAAGTGATGCCTAGTTTGGCCAGTCTTGCCAGTACGTTGTGGAATCAAAAAGGTTAGGTTTGTGGAGGCATTAATTGATGGCAGCATTTTCACTGTTGTACAGTATTTCACTGCAGTTCCATGATAATGCAACTGAAAAAGGTCAATGAAGGACCTGCATTTACATACACTATCCAGTAGGGGTCACTGGATGGCAATCAGTAGCAGAAACCATGGCTGCTTGCTCCGCTCCCCAGCCCAGAGCACTGGGATCAATTGTATCTCTTCAACCGCTACTATATTTATCACCGAGAGATCTAGGTGAAGGGTAATCAGTAACGATAACTTGTATTTATATAGCCCCTTTAACATAGTGAAATGCCCCAAGGCGCTTCACAGGAGTATTATGGGACAAGAAATTTGACACCGAGCCACAGAAGGAGAAATTAGGGCAGGTGACCAAAAACTTGGTCAAAGAGGTAGGTTTTAAGGAGCGTCTTGAAGGAGGAGAGAGAGGTAGAGAGGCAGAGCGGTTTAGGCAGGGAGTTCCAGAGCTTGGGGCCTAGGCAACAGAAGGCACGGCCACCAATGGTTGAGTGTTTATAATCAGGGATGCTCAAGAGGGCAGAATTAGAGGAATGCAGATATCTCAGGAGGCTGTGGGGCTGAAGGAGATTACAGAGATAGGGAGGGGTGAGGCCATGGAAGGATTTGAAAACAAGGATGAGAATTTTGAAATCGTGGCGTTGCTTAACCGGGAGCCAATGTAGGTCAGCGAGCACAGGGGTGATGGGTGAGTGGGACTTGGTGTGAGTTAGGACACGGACAGCCGAGTTTGGATCATGTTTAGTTCATGTAAGGTAGAATGTGGGAGGCCAGCCCGGAGTGCGTTGGAATAGTCAAGTCTTGAGGTAACAAAGAAAGGAAGATTTGCATTTATATAGCAGCTTTCACAACCAACGGATGTCTCAAAGTGCTTTGCAGCCAATGAAGTACTTTTGGAGTGTAGTCACTATTGTAATGTGGGAAACGTGGCAGCCAATTTGCGCACAGCAAGCTCCCACAAACAGCAATATGATAATCTGTTTTTTGTTATGTTGATTGGGGGATAAATATTAGCCAGGACAGCAGGGATAACTCCCCTGCTCTTCTTCGAATAGTGGCATGGGATCTTTTACATCCACCTGGGAGAGCAGTTTAAAGTCGGTTTAAAGTCTCATCCAAAAGATGTGGATGGGATGGATGAGAGCTTCAGTAGCGGATGAGCTGAGGCAAAGGCGGAGACGGGCGATGTTACGGAGGTGGAAACAGGCGGTCTTAGTTATGCTGCGGATATATGGTTGAAATCTCATTTCAGGGTCAAATATGACAAAGAGTCAAATGTCAGGATTAAACAAAGTTGGAGAGTACGCAAGTCAATTAGAAAGAAATGGTGATTAGCTGATCTCACCACAGGCCAAAGACAATGAGTTTTTAATTGGATTTTTATTTAAGTTTCCTTTAATTTTGGTTAAGTTACAGTTTTTCTTGGTTATGCCCTTTAAGAAGGGAGCACATGCTACCTTTAAATTGATGAACCACTGCAATAAGAAGACAAAGAGATTTTGCTTGAAATACAAACAGGGAAGGTTCACAGAACGTACGGAGAGCGCTGGTTAGGAAGATTTCACTAGCAGATCATTGGCCCACCATCTCGATGTAATGCATCCACATTCTGCCACTCGGCAGTACACCATATTGCTGTGTTAATGGCCGGGATGGCATGACGTCGGGATCCCTGGTCAGGATGACGACAAACTGGTCGTGTTCGCTGTCAATCTACAAGTTGTGGATTTGGCGCATGTAAATCCCAAAGTTTAGGCCGGCCATTGACAGCTCCGAAACAGGCTGCATTGTGCGCTTCCCCCACCATCCCATAGAGCCGGCAATCGGCAATCACCCAAACCACTGAAACTGGCAAAAACTTTGCCTCTTCTGCAGCAAGTACGCTGGTAAATTCCCCACTAAAGGTTAGACCCAAAGGGATTAGGTGTAAATGGGGTTTTAACAGCATTATTACTGCTAAACAAATGTTAAAGGTCTGTAAAACTAATTTTAATTTTGTTCAGTGTGAAGTTTGTCCATTTTAATAAAAATACATTTTTTAAAGAAACTTTTCCAAAAAATGTTTTTTTTAAGTTTGTCCCTCTCTAGGTTTGTCTTTTCCCCATGTGAGAGCCCCAGTCTTTGTTTTGCTCTCTCTAACTATTTTAAGAACTTACTCACTTCCTTGTTCGCCATCTGTGAGAATTCTGCCTTTTGATTGGCTGTGTGGACAGCTTGTTGACATCACAGCAGTTCACATAAGGGAATCTCCACTGACTTCCGTTGATGTGAATTGAAGGTTGGAAATCCTGAAGTTCTCGACACAAGTGATTTTTGTGCGGATGTACTTTGGGACCAGCAACGAATGCCTTCACCACACCACTAACCGTAGATTCCGGGCCAATCATACAATAGAATCATAGAAATTTACAGCACGGAAGGAGGCCATTTCGGCCCATCGTGTCCGCGCCGGCTGACCAAGAGCTAGCCAGCCTAATCCCACTTTCCAGCTCTTGGTCAGTAGCCCTGTAGGTTACAGCACTTTAAGTGCACATCTAAGTACTTTTTAAATACGGTGAAGGTTTCTGCCTCTGCCACTCTTTCAGGCAGTGAGTTTCAGACCCCCACCACCCTCTGGGTGAAGAAATTTCCCCTCATATCGCCCCTTAACCTCCCCCAAATTACTTTAAATCTATGCCCCCTGGTTATTGAACCCTTTGCCAAAGGGAAACAGGTCCTTCCTATCCACTCTATCCAGGCACCTCATAATTTTATACACCTCAATCAGGCTTCCCCTCAGCCTCCTCTGTTCCAAAGAAAACAGACCCAGCATCTCCAATCTTTCCTCAAGCCACAATTCTCCAGTCCAGGCAACAGTCTTGTAAATCTCCTCTGCACCCTTTCCAGTGCAATCACATCTTTCCTGTAATGTGGTGACCAGAACTCCAGCTGTGGCCTAACCAGTGTTTTATACAGTTCAAGCATAACCTCCTCGCTCTTGTTTTCCATGCCTCGACTAATAAAGGCAAGTATTCCATATGCCTTCTTAACCACCTTATCTACCTGGCCTGCTATCTTCAGGGATCTGTGGGCCTGCACTCCAAGGCCCCTTTGTTCCTCTATACTTTGCAGTATCGTACTATTTAATGTGTATCCCTTGCTTTGTTAAACCTCCTCAAATGCATTACCGCACACTTATCCGGATTGAATTCCATTTGTGCCTGTTCTGCCCACCTGACCAGTACATTGATATCTTCCTGTAGTCCGCAGCTTTCTTCTTCATTATCAACCACACAGCCTATTTTAGTATCATCTGCAAACTTCTTAATCATACCCCCAACATTCAAGTCCAAGTCATTGATATATACCACAAAAAGCAAGGGACCCAGCACTGAGCCCTGTGGAACCCCACTGGATACAGCCTTCCAGTCACAAAAACACCCATCAACCATTACCCTTTGCTTCCTGCCTCTGAGCCAATTTTGGATCTAACTTGCCACTTTGCTCTGGATCACATGGGCTTTTACTTTCAAGACCTGTCTGCCATGTGGCACCTTATCAAAAGCTTTCCTAAAATCCATATACATTGCATATAGGCATTGCTCTCATCAACCCTCCTGGTTACCTCCTCGAAAAATTCAATCAAGTTAGTCAGACATGACCTTCCCTTAACAAATCCATGTTGACTGTCCTTGATTAATCCATGTCTTTCCAAATGAAGATTTATCCTGTCCCTCAGGATTTTTTCCAATAATTTTCCCACCACTGAGGTTTAGCTGACTGGCCTGTAATTACTCGGTCTATCCCTTTCTCCCTTTCTAAACAAAGGTGCGTTAGCATTCCTCCAGTCCTCCGGCACCACACCTGTAGCCAGAGAGGATTGGAAAATGTGTTTTATAAAATCATAGAATTTACTGGCCACTTGTGCTGCCTCTTCAAATGTAATAGTCTATTCTAAATCCATGCCCCTGCCCTTTCCCCATATCTCTTTATATTTTTATTTCAAATACCTATCCAATTCCCTTTTACCTGCCTATTTCTGTAACTTGCTCCAGTCCTATAAACGTCCAGGAACTCTGCATTCCTTCAATTCTAGCATCTTGTGCAGCCCCTATTTCCTGCGCCCCAGCATTGGTGGCCGTGCCTTCAACTGACGAAGCCCAAAGCTCTGAAATTCCTTCCCAAAACCTCTCTATCTCTTCACCTCTCTCTCCTCCTTTAAGACCCTTATTGACATCTACTTCTTTGACCAAGCTTTTGATCACCTGTCCGAATGTCTCCTTCTTTGGCTCAGTGTTAATTTTTGTCTGATTACGCACCTGTGAAGTGCCTTAAAACATTTTACTCTGTTAAATGCACTATTAAAGTTATTGAACATGATTTATAGAGGCCGAAATTGCCCTCTGACCGAAAGGGGCCGCACTCACCGATCTTGAAAATTTTTCTCTGCCCCAATCCGCTTTGATTTTTTTTCCTGGTCGGGGCTGTGTTTGGGATGGCTACGGGGCAGAAATGCCCTTGGATCGAAGCGGATGTCGCTCGGAGTCATCAGCATCACAACCTTCAGTTAAAGGGGAGGGCCGCTGCGAAATCTGGAGTTAGTTTAGTTTGACCCACTGGGCCACCAGGGCGGATTTCGACTGGACCAGCGGCCCGGTACCCAAGAGAGGGTGCCAAGGCTGCCTATTGGCGGCCTGGCCGAACCCATGGGTGCCATTGTCGGGCTGACCTCGGAGTCGGCCGATAATTAAAATAAAATGGTGGCCGCGGCACAGCGTCCTCCCCTTTAAGGCGGATATGCTGCACATACAGCTTCACGCCAGGGGAAAGCTGTCGGGGGCACCGAGCGGTGGCCGCTCTGTCCCGCAGAGCAATTTCCCATGGGGCAATGTCCCACGTGTGGAGGAAAAGTGTCGCTGCCGGTTGGTGAGGGGTCGGCGCGTGCCCAACGGATCGGCAACACAGGCGGCGCGGAAAAAAAATGGAGAGCAATTCCATAAATGTCGGTGACTCTGTGCCGACTAAGCGGTGAGTCCTTACCGACCGTGGTCACGGCTCTTAAAGAAAGAGGCAATTTCAGTCCCATAATCTCCACCTCAGTAGTCTCTTATGGTAAAGTATTCCACGTTCTACTCAACCTCTGTGTGAAAACAATGTTTCCAATGTGTCCCTTCATTCTTCCAGCAATACTCCTGAGTCTGTGCCCTCTTGGTACTGATTCACCAAACAGTGCAAGCAATCCTTCACTATGTAACCATTCAAATCGCTTCCTCATTTTGAAAACCTCCATTGTAGCCCCACATTGCTCCAGTTTAAAGAAAAGCACCACCTTTTCCAGCCTTTCTCCATAACCATTCCATTCTATTCCTGATATCGTCCTAAGGAATCTTAACAGTACTCTTTCCATGGCGCTAATACCCTTCCTGAAGTGGGGAGCCCAGAACTGCACACTAAACTACAAATGTGACCTAACTAATGTCTTTCACAAATTCAACTTTACATCTATGCTTTATATAGAGTGACAGAGTGGGCCTGCATTACAACACTGACCACACTTCAATAAGTACTTCATTGGCTGTAATGCCCTGGGATGTCCTGAGGTCATGAAAGCATCAGAAAGCAAGTCTTTCTTTAACTCAATGTTGACACTGGGTGGACCAAGTAAAAGAATCCTCTACTCGCAACCTGTTCTTTATGAAACAGAAACATAGAAACATAGAGAATAGGTGCAGGAGTAGGCCATTCGGCCCTTCGAGCCTGCACCACCATTCAATAAGATCATTGCTGATCATTCCCTCAGTACCCCTTTCCAGCTTTCTCTCCATAACCCTTGATCCCTTTAGCCGTAAGGGCCATATCTAACTCCCTCTTGAATATATCCAATGAACTGCCATCAACAACTCTCTGCGGCAAGGAATTCCACAGGTTAACAACTCTCTGAGTGAAGAAGTTTCTCCTCATCTCAGTCCTAAATGGCCTACCCCTTAAGACTGTGTCCCCTGGTTCTGGACTTCCCCAACATCGGGAACATTCTTCCCGCATCTAACTTGTCCAATCCCGTCAGAATCTTATATGTTTCTATGAGATCCCCTCTCATCCTTCTAAACTCCAATGTATTAAGGCCCAGTTGATCCAGTCTCTCCTCATATGTCAGTCCAGCCATCCCAGGAATCAGTCTGGTGAACCTTCGCTGCACTCCCTCAATAGCAAGAATGTCCTTCCTCAGATTAGGAGACCAAAACTGAACACAATATTCCAGGTGAGGCATCACCAAGGCTCTGTACAACTTCCTGCTCCTATACTCAAATCCCCTAGCTATGAAGGCCAACATACCATTTGAAACATAGACATAGAAACATAGAAAATAGGTGCAGGAGTAGGCCATTCGGCCCTTCGAGCCTGCACCACCATTCGATAAGATCATGGCTGATCATTCCCTCAGTGAACTGGCATCAACAACTCTCTGCGGTAGGGAATTCCACAGGTTAAAGTGAGAAGGTAACACACCCACACTGATCATGATGCTGCCTCAATCCAAGTCAAGTTGATGGTCCTTCTCATTGAAGTGTCTACAATAGGTTCATTTTATGAAGCAAGCAATTCTCAATTCTTCGATTGTATGGTAAGGCTGTTTGCAAAGCCATTGGTGTAAAGCTGTTATGGGATAAAATGTGAGTACGACATTGTCCATTGTTCATTGTGGTTACTCTTCAGCCAGTCTCCAAAACTAGCAGATAAAAACCCTTATTTGTTCCTAAAGAGTGCATTTGTCAATGAGCTATCAGAGCAATTAGAAGCACACTGCCTCCTCCTCTTCTGACTGCTGGTTTTATTACTTGCAGTTTGTATCCTTGCTCCAAATGTTCTCCCTTCCTATCCTTAAGGCAGCAGATCTTACTGAAGTACATCTCGACAGGTGCCAACCATACTATGATACATTGCCCAAGTATCTTTTCTTCATACGGGAGCCTAGGCACCGAGCGCGGACAAGCGATTCCAACAACAGGAGCTTCACAGTTGGATATGAGACTCTCTGCTCTGCCTAGTTCATTTGAGATTGATGGGCACAAGAGATGAAATACTATTTCTAACTTACCTCAATTTTTGCGTTCAGAAATTCAATGCAAATTGGTTAGATTTACAGACAGTACCAAACTAGGAGAGGCGCTGGTTTGGAGAATTACAAAGTGAGTTGGACACAATGTACAAGTGAACAATGGCAGATGAGACTTAATGCAGACAAGTGTAATGTACAGCACATAAGAAGGAATAAAATGGGGAATATACATGCTCAGTGAATGGTGTTGAAATTTGTTAGAAAAAGGTGCAGTGCCAGAGGACTGGCGGATAGCTAACAAAATACCTATATAATTTTTTGAAGAGGTAACAGAGAGTAGATAGTGGTAATACTGTAGATGTAATTTATATAGATTTTCAAAAGTCCTTTGATAAAGTACCCCATAAAAGACTGATGAACAAGGTCAGAGAATGCAGAGTCAGGGGACAGGTTGCAGAATGGATAGCTAGCTGGCTTCAAGACAGAAAGCAGAGAGTAGGAGTGGCAGAAGGTGGGTAGTGGTGTTCCACAAGGATCAGTGGTGGGACCACTGCTGTTCACAATTTAAATTAACGATTTAGACTTTGGAATCAAAAACACAATTTCTAAATTTGCAGATGACACCAAATTTGGGGAGTGGGGGGGTAGTCAATACTGAGGAGGACTACAACAAATTACAGGAGGACATTAATAAACCTGCAGAATAGGCATATAATTGGCAAATGAAGTTCAACGCAGGTAAATGAGGTAAATGTGAGGTATTACATTTTGGTCGGAAGAATAGGGAGGTCACTCATTACTTGGAGGGTGCGAGTCTAGGTGGGGTAGAGGAACAAAGGGATCTCGGATACAAATACACAAATCACAAAGTTGCGACACAGGTTAGCAAGGCCATGAAAAAGCAAAGCAAGCAAAAGGGTTTATTTCTAGAGGTATGGAATTGAAATGTAGGGAAGTTATGCTTAACCTGTATCGAACCTTGGTTAGACCACACTTAAGGCTGGATTTTCCCAACGTTGCCGCCTTTGTTCGCGCCCTGGAGAGGCGGTAAATGGTGGCAGGGATGCGTGGAGCCAGTGTGGAACGCGACCGGTTTCGACAGCGCATCGATTTTTTGTTGGACACTGACCCTCTAACGCAGTGGGACCGCCTGGAAAAACAGTCCCGGCGGTGGTGAGTGAAGTAAGTAATGAATGAGGTAAGTTTGATTGTTTTGTTTATTTTTATCTTTATGATTTATTCTAATGTGGGGTGGGCAAGGTATAGGGAATGTTTTTTGTGTGTTTTGTGGGGTGTTTTTTCCCCACGGAAGCCTCCCTTAGGGCGCTTTGATGCCGGCTCTTTAGCCGCGCTCCGCTCAGGGCCCAGAAGATGAATTTTGTGATTGCAGGTGCAAACTATTTCCCAGCGCAAACTTTACCGCCCTGCCGCCATTACCGCGCCGAAATGACCAGAACCGAACTCCAGCCCTAGAGTACTGCGTACAGTTCTGGTCGCCATATTATAAAAAGGATTTAGAGGCACTGGTGAGGGTGCAGAGAAGATTTACAAGGACGATACCAGAAATGCGAGGGTATACCTATCAGGAAAGGATGAACTGGCTAAGTCTCTTTACTCTTGAAAAGAGAAGGCTGAGAGGTGACCTAATAGAGGCTTTTAAATTTACGAAAATTTTGATGGAGTAGATACAGAGAGAATGTTTCCACTTGGGGAAGAGCAAACCTAGAGGCCATCAATATAAGATAGTCACCAAGAAATCCAATAGGGAATTCAGAAGAAACTTCTTTACCCAGAGAGTGGTGAGAATGTGGAACTCGCTACCACAGGGAATGGTTAAAGCGAATAGTACCGGTGCATTTAAGGGGAGGCTAGACAAACATATGAGGGAGAAGGGAATAGAGGGTTATTCTGAGAGATTTAGATGAGGAAAGTCGGAAAGAGGCTTGAGTGGAGCATAAACGCCGGCATGGACTGGTTGGGCCGAATGACCTGCTTCTGTGCTGTATATCCTATGTAATCCTATGAAATGGCTAAGAATGATGTTTAAGAGACCTAGGAGTCTTGGTAGATTCAGCTTCCAACATGTTCAACCAGTGTAGAGGAGCAACCAACTAAGCAAATAGAATGTTGGACTTTATATTTGGGCTTGCATTTATATAGCGCCTTTCATGACCACCGAACGTCTCAAAGTGCTTTCCAGCCAATGAAGTACGTTTGGAGTGTAGTCACTGTTGTAATGTAGGAAATCGGCAGCCAATTTGCGCACAAGTAAGCTCCCACAAACAGCAATGTGATAATAACCAGATAATCTGTTTTTTTGTTATGTTGATTGAGGGATAAATAATGGCCAGGACATCGGGGATAACTCCCCTGCTCTTCTTCGAAATAGTGCCATGAGATCTTTTACGTCCACTTGAGAGAGCAGACGGATCCTCGGTTTAACGTCTCATCCAAAAGATGGCACCTCCAACAGTGTGGCACTCCCTCAGCACGATACTGGAGTGTCAGCCTAGATTTTTTTGCGCTCAAGTCCCTGGAGTGGGGCTTGAACCCACAACCTTCTGCCTCAAAGGCAAGAGTGCTACCCACTGAGCCACAGCTGACACTTTATAAGGAAAAATGAAAGGACGTTATGATCAAATGGGTCACGCCACACACTGATACTGCATCCAGTTCTGGTCACATAGAAACATAGAAAATATGAGCAGGAGTAGGCCATTTGGCCTTTCGAGCCTGCACCACCATTCAATAAGATCATGGCTGATCATCACCTCAGTACCCCTTTCCTGCTTTTTCTCCATACCCCTTGATCCCTTTAGCCGTAAGGGCCATATCTAACTCCCTCTTGAACTGGCATCAACAACTCTATGGTAGAGAATTCCACAGGTTAACAACTCTCTGAGTGAAGAATTTTCTCCTCATCTCTGTCCTAAATGGCTTACCCCTTATCCTTAGACTGTGTCCCCTGTGTCACCGAGACACAGGAGTGACATTCAAGCACTGGTGCAGACAAGAGCTACAAGACTAATCCTGATTGTTAGACAACTGAGTTATGATGAAAGGAAGCATCTAAGAGGTGATCTTATTGAGGTATATTAGATCGTAAATACCAAGGGAAAGGCAAATTAATTAGGAAAATTATTTTAGCTAAGTTGTGCGAGGAGAACACGGGATAAAACTAGTAAAAGGCAAAGTTATAATTGATATCCAAAGTTCCTCTTCACACAAGTGATCAATGCATGGAGTGGATTCTTGCATGGAGCAGTGGAGGCAAAAACTCCAGAAATGTTTAAGAAATAATTGAATGCTGCAATGGGGGTCTTTCATCATCATCATAGGCAGTCCCTTGAAATCGAGGAAGACTTATTTCCACTCTAAAAGTGAGTTCTCAGCTGACAGTACAGTCCAATATGGGAATTACAGTCTCTGTCACAGGTGAGACAGACAGTGGTTGAAGGAAAGGGTGGGTGGGGAGTCTGGTTTGCCTGCGCTTGTTTTCTGCATGCTCTCGGCGATGAGACTCAAGGTGCTCAGTGCCCTCCTGGATGCCCTTCCTCCACTTAGGGTCGTCTTTGGCCAGGGATTCCCAGGTGCCGGTGGGGATGTTGCACTTTATCAAGGAGGCTTTGAGAGTATCCTTGAAATGTTTCCTCTGCCCACCTGGAGCTCGCTTGCCGTGTAGGAGTTCCAAGCAGAGCGTTTGTTTTGGGAATCTCGTGTTGGGCAAGCGAACAATGTGACCCGCCCAACGGAGCTGGTCAAGTGTGGTCAGTGCTTCGATGATGATGATGATCTGGATGGGTGCAGGATGCCAGCAAGGTTGAAAAGCCTAGGAGAGAAGGCAAGGTAAATCAAGGAGTAGTGGCTGGTGATACCAAGCTTGAGGTTCATTGTAAGAAGAAGGGCAGAGGAAGGTAATGAGTATTACACCTTGAGCGTGAAAGAATGAGATTAGGAGGCAACGTAATGAGTCTTTGATTTCAAAAACTGGAGCTAGATGGTGTGGAGGTGAAAATCACATTGGCCACTGCAGGGGTAGAATTGGACACGGGTGGCACACAAAACAAGAGATATCGCATCGGTCGTTAGTCATACGCTCTGCCCGATATTCAGTTCCATTGACTTCAACAGCACTCAGTATCGAGTGGGCTATATAACAAACGACCATTGCAATTCCACCTGTTTTTCATCCCTGTCAAAGACCAATTTCACATCTGTGGTGTAGGGGTGCATTTGTAAGAGTAGATTTTCTGAGTCCTTACCTGTGGTGAGGAACCTCGCAAGATGTGAGTCCACATCAGAAAATTGCAGCCAGCAGGCCCTCGATCATTCAATACATGTGAGATATCTCACCATGGGCCAGGATTGAGACAGTCTACCCATTAATTCCATTGCACATAGCAACCTGAGCATCTGGAGTATTGCATTCAATTCTGGGCACTGCATACAGATTCACCAAAATGATACCTGGAATCAAAGGGTTAAATTATGTGTACAGGTTGCATAGACTAGGCTTGTATTCCCTTGAGCATAGAAGATTAAGGGGAGATCTAACTGAGGTGTTTAAGATGATTAAAGGATTTGATAGGTTAAATACAGAGTAACTATTTGCTCTGGTGGGACAATCTAGAACAATGGGCCATAACCTTAAAATTAGATCTGGCTATTTAGGGGTGATGTCGAAGCACTTATTCTCACAAAGGGTAGCAGAAATCTGGAACTCACTCTCTCCCAAAAAGTTGTTAAGGCTGGGAGTCAATTGAAAATTTCAAAACTGAGATTGATAGAATATTGTTAGGTAAGGAAATTAAGGAATATGGAACCAAGGAGTTAAGATGCAGACAAGCATGCTCTACTTGAGTTGCGGAACAGGCTCAAGGGGCTGAATGGCCTACTCCTGTCCCTATGGTCCTATTGCATTGCTGTTTGCTGTGCAAATTGGCTGATGTGTTTCCTGACATTATCTGGTCATTTAAAATCGGATGGCAGGAAGTGCTAATGAATGGGGTCACCTTCAGAACAATAACCCAACATGAGGCAAGGGCTCCTCTTTTACAGTGTCAATTTCATATAGGCACTGACCAACTGGAGGACAGTTCAAGCTTTCCAGCTGCATTCTGGGCCCTAGCCCTCTATGTTAAATATTTTCGGAGGCCTTAATGAGTCTAGCGCACATAGAAACATAGAAACATAGAAATTTACAGCGCAGAAGGAGGCCATTTCGGCCCATCGTGTCCATGTCGGCTGACAAAGGGCCGCACGGCCCTTGGTCGGCAGCCCTGAAGGTTACATATAAACCTACGAACAATGACGGAAAGGCAAAGAGTACCCAGTCCAACCAGTCCGCCTCACACAACTGTGACACCCCTTATACTGAAACATTCTACACTCCACCCCAACCGGAGTCATGTGATCTCCTGGGAAAGGCAAAAAACAGATAAAAACCCAGGCCAATTTAGGGAGAAAAAAAATCTGGGAAAATTCCTCTCCGATCCATCCAGGTGATGGAAACTAGTCCAGGAGATCACCCTGGCTGTATTCGATTCCTTGCAGTACTTGCGCAGTCCAACAAAAAGTCATCCAGTCTAATCCCAATTACATGTGCTCCATGTGCTACAAACATTCTGAGGCACTTCATCGAACGCAGTGTATGTCAGGGACCCATAAGCCTCGGGCTATTGGATCACCACTGATCTAATTGAGCCTGATCAAGGTGGGTGGCAACACATTGGGTTGCCAGGATTGCCCTGGACTCTCCTGGAATTAAAGATTGATCTCCTGGACACTGCTGAGAGCAACCCAGATCATCGGGCCATTAAAATAATTACTAGGTTTGTTTTTCAATTTCTTTGAGCACTTTCATTTATTAGTTATAATAAAAATTGGAGATGGTGGGTGGGAGGTTAAAGGTTGTTTTACTGGGTGGGGCAGTGGAAGGCAGAAGGACATGTATTAAACCTCCAGGGATACGTCCAATCAGAATTGATAAACCTAGCAGCACATGATGTATGGCAGCAGTAAGGGTGCCAGAGATTGGCTCCTATTAGGACTCTTGACATATTAGGACAGCTATTTAAGTTCTGTGCATCTGTAGTGCCATCAGCTTAGCTACCTCGACTCACATTTATATTAGATAGTGCAAAATGTGATGGAATTTTCAAATGCACTAAATCACCCTTTACATCAGTACACTAAACTGGCTAAACAGTATAGTTCAGAGGTTGTGTTTACTGTATCTAATCAATATTTGACTCCCTGTTCCTGGGCTTTAGTTACGGTTCTGTTTTACTGTATGCTAATCAACATTGCAGGACATGCTATCAGAATCTGACCCACTGTGTTATTTACTTTGACCCTGGAGTACTCTTGCACTAAATCCAGCTTCTATCAGGCAAGCAAGCACTAAAAGAGTAGTAGCCATGAAACAGCAATCCTGCAGCATCCATGGCTGTCCCTGCTGTGAATGTATAAATGAGCAAGGGCCTCCTTGCCTGTGGCATCTACTGTTAATGCTAGGCTTGTGTTGAATATTTTCTCGTGGTATATTTCTCTACTGTATATCACATATTTGAAACATGCAAAATTCTTACAGGGCTTGACAGGGTAGATGCAGGGAGGATGTTTCCCCTGGCTGCGGAGTCTAGAACCAGGGGCCACAGTCTCAGAATAATGGTTGGCCATTTAGGACTGAGATGGGGAGAAATTTCTTCACTCAGAGGGTGATGAATCTTTGGAATTCTCTGCCCCAGAGGGCTGTGGAGGCTCAGTCATTGAGTATATTCAAGACAGAGATTGATAGATTTTTGGATATTAAGGGAATCAAGGGATATGGGAATAGTGCAGGAAAGTGGAGTTGAGGTAGAAGATCAGCCATGATCTCATTGAATGGTGGAGAAGGCTCGATATGCTGAATGGCCGATTCCTGCTCCTATTTTTTTATGTTCTTATATGGTGTTTCTTATTAAGTGGCTGCAGTTCTGTCTGTTGAGTGTTGACACCTCAATGCTAGATAGGAATAATTGTACAGTGACAGTGGGGTATTAGTCATTCATAGGCAGTCCCTCAGAATCGAGGAAGACTTGCTTCCACTCCTGAAGTGAGTTCTTTGGTGGCTGAACAGTCCAACGCGAGAGCCACAGACTCTGTCACAGGTGGGACAGATAGTGTGCATGCACTGTATCACACACTGACTGTATCAGTGTTACATGCTATCACTGAGTGTCTTGTTTTATACACAGCCAGTATCATTGCGTAAGTTTGTGTTACACACCGAGTGCATCATTGAGCTGGTGCATCAACAACTTGCATTTATATAGCACCTTTAATGTTATAAAAACGTCCCGGTGCGATTCTCAAGAGCATTATCTGGCATAATTTGACACTGAGCCACATAAGGAGATATTAGGACAGGTTAACTGCTATACCCTTCGTGCAATATGTGTTGGACTTTTCAACTGCTACTTGAGGCATTAAATCCCCTTCTACATGAAATGTCACTCACTGCACCACTGCATATATCTGCGTCACTGACTGTGTTACCTGTCTGTGGTACACACTGACTGTAGCATTTAATGTTTCTGCATCACACACCCACTGAATCCCGAATCACTGGATCCTGCATGTGTTTGTGTCTCACGCTTGTTATATCACGTCAGCACTTACTGCAGAGGTAGCAGTCTTACTTCAAACCCTCAAAGGTTGTAGCTTTATAAACTCACTGCAGGACTTAAGCATATATTGCAGACTTCCACTTCAATGGAGTACCAGATAGATACATGTCCTTTCTTTCTCTCACCTACTTCCTACTTGTCAACCCGAGGAAGATTTTATAATCGTGAAAGCTCAGCTGTGCTAAAGGTGGGGCGGCAAAAGGGCTGCCCTTTATTTATTCTGTTCCATACAAATTTTACCAGTAAAGCAGTGAGATAAGTGTAGTTACACCAGCAAAATGGTGCACGAGGCTCAACCATCCAGACCAGAACGATTCCAGGTCTGCACCGTAGCCTTGGCATCATATTTGACCCTGACATGAGCTTCCAACTCCATATTCTCTCCATCAGCAAGACCACCTACCTCCACTTCTGCAACATTCCCGCCTCCATCTAATGTTCCCTGTAAGCTGCGCAGTTGCAAAGCTGCCTGAAGGTCCCGCTCAGTTGGTTTGCTGGCTTTTAAATAAAAATCTGCACATGCATGGTATTTTGAATGGGCCATGCAGTCCCTTAAAGGGGCCACGCAGTCCCTTAAAGGGACCGTGTAGCCCCCCAAAAAACCTCAGGGAAAATTGCCTCCATCCTTGCTTCAGCTCATCTGCTGCTGAAACCCTCATCCATGCCTGTGTTACCTCTAGACTTGACTATTCCAATGCACTCCTGGCTGGAATCCTAGCTTGTACCCTCTGTAAGCTTGAACTCATCCAAAACTCTGCTGCCCATGCCCTAACTGGTACCAAGCCCTGTTCCCCCATTACCCCTGTGCTCGCTGACCTACATTGGCTCCAGGTCCGGCAACACCGTGATTTTAAATTCACCCTTGTTTTCAAATCGCTCCATGGCCTCACCCCTCCCTATCTCTGTAATCTCCTCCAGCCCCACAACCCTCGGTGATCTCTGCGTTTCTCCAATTCTGGTTTCTTGTGCATCCCTGATATTCATCGCTCCACCATTGGCGGCCGTGCTTTCAGCTGCCTGGTCTCTAAACTCTGGAATTCCCTCCCTAAACCTCTCCACTTCTCGACCTCTCTCCTTCTATAAGACGCTCCTTAAAACCTACCCGTTCTATGACCGAATATCTCCTTATGTGGCTCAGTGTCAAATTTTGATTTGATAATGGCCCTGTAAAGAGTCTTGGGATGTTTTACTTAAAGGCGCTATATAAATGCAAGTTGTTGTTGTGCTAAGTCAGCTGATGTCAACCAGGTCAATATTTGGGACACTAAAATTGTCCTTGGAACCTCTGGGCGAGGGAAGGGCTAATTAGCCATGATTGGACCCTTGACCACTATGGGATATTGGGAGGTGAGAGGAGTGGGATATTGGGAGGTGAGAGGACTGGGGTTGGTCCTGAAACCCAACCCCCCCTCCCCAATATCTCGCTGATACCGTTGGGGTCACAGATGGACGCAAGGTCAGTTGGGTGAGGTGATGGAGGGTCACCCAACACCCCCTCAAACTGTAGCCCAGCATGGGCCAGCACCCCTGGGAGGACGAGGAGGAGGAGGTAAGAGCGAGTCATTGTTGAGGGCGGGCGATGGTTTGGGGGGAGAGCAACCCCTTCGCTGGGGAGGAGATGAGCTCACCTTGCTCAGTGCGCAGTCTCTCCGCAGCGCAGTGCTCGGAGCGCTTGCCTCTCACACCGCCGCCGCGATGGCAGCTCCGCTGGTCACCCTGGACGAGGAATGGCAGGATTTCTACGAGTTGAAGCCCGACCGAGCCGGAGGACGGGGCCAGCTGGAGGAGGAGGAAGGAGGGGAGGAGGAGAACCTGAACGAGCTGGGGTCGGTGAGGACCCTAGGGGCCTCCCACCTGGAAGACATGACGGAACTGGACAATTTCAGCACCGAGATGATGAGCTTCAAATCCATGGAGGACCTGGTGAACGATTTCGACGAGAAGCTCAATGTTTGTTTCCGAAATTACAACGAGAAGACGGAGAATTTGGCCCCGGTGAGGAAACCGGCGCCGGTGGAGGAGGAAGAACTGGTCCGAGATGACGAGTGAGTGCTTTGTGATAATCTTTACATAAATATACATTTCAAAATGACCGATTGGGGCTGTACAATCTAGTCACAATTAGAATCACTCCAAAAGGCGTGCCTTGAATTAATATGTATGCTGCTTTGGAAATGTTATTTATAAATAGTGCACAACAAAATTCGATTGTTAATTCATCCCGGGAGTTGAATTAAGGCTTTTGGTGCATCTAACGTGTAACGGGCAGTTTCCCATTGCAATAGGCAATGCAAGATGCACATTCAGTGCTTGGCATTCCTGATTCCCCCTTTTGTCATTTAGAACGAGTGTTTTAGCAGTGACCCAATGCATCACCTGCAGGGTACCGAAGCAAATCATAAAAAAGGTTATTTAATAAAAAAAGACACCATAATGCACAAATTGCCAATGCAAAGCCCATGTGTCCCTCAGTCCTGCTCCTGACGGTGCTTTCAACACAGAATGAGATTTCGATATTTTTCATTAAAATGCCGGGCTATACATGCAATGTGTTTTTTAAATATTCTGCAGATTGCAAAATATATTTTATCTGTATTTTAAATAGAAGTAAATTGATCAAATCTGGAGGGATGTGGTGTTGTATCTAACCCTGCAGTAAGACACAAAGCTGCCAGTATGTATGTAGATATGGAGAAAGAGATGAAGATATATTTTACAGATAATTACTGCACCAGAGGGTTTAAAGACAGACCCCAGGATTTTCACATGTGATGCACTACATCTGACGATGGCCAAAGGCTGATACCAGCACTGCCCACTTGAGGCCACCCTGAGGTGCATCAGTCCACAACATTGCCCAAGGACTGTTTGGGATTTGCTTTACTTAGCCCCAGTGTTTCTCAGACCAGGGCATAAGACAAGGGCAGAGACTTACAGCAGAGACAGATTCTGCACACCCAGGCTCGGCAGTAGGGAAGCATTCCTCAGTAAAAGTGCGATGCTAGCACATGGCGATATCACACAGCTAGCCCTCAATGGCTGTCTGTGCCCCACATTCACATACACTGGGAAATCCCAGCCGTCAATTTGAAGCAGGCTGCAGCCTGTCCTTCGTCATGTTCTAATGTCCCCAATTAGTGGGAAACACTGAGATCTGTAGCACCCTTGATGGCTCAGTGGGTAAGGGCTTTAGCTGATGCGTATTGAGCTATAACAACCAGAAGGGTGCCAGACTCCATCCCCAGTGTCTGTTGCGTAGGCTGGTTTCACCTGGTGCTGCAATAAAAGAAAAAAAAAGAAACACTTGCATTTATATAACGCCTTTCACAATCTCAGGATGTCCTAAAGCGCATTACAGCGGATGAAGTACTTTTGAAGTGTTGTAATGTGGGAAACACGGCAGCCAATTTGTGCACAGCAAGCTCACACAAACAGTAATGTGATAATGAGCAGATAATCTGTTTTAATGGTGTTGATTGAGGGATAAATATTGGCCAGGACACCAGGGATAACTCCCCTGCTCTTCTTCGAAATAGTGCCATGGGATCTTTTATGTCCACCTGAGAGGGCAGACGGGGCCTCGGTTTAACGTCTCATCTGAAAGTCGGCACCTCCGATAGTGCAGCACTCCCTCAGCATCGCACTAGAGGGTCGGCCTAGATTTTTGTGCTCAAGGGTGCTACAGTTGGCCTCAGTGATTTGGGTAAAGAAGGCTCAAAATGAGCTCGTTCCCTGATCACTATCTAGCAATTATGGAAGATGTGTGCATGCGTGCATGTGTGAATATGCGGGCTTGTAACTATGTTTATGCAGGGGCGTGAGTGTATTTGCCATACGCTCATACATTAAATAAGGACAAGGTCAAGGTCAGATGCTGCCCACAGTCAAATTGCCTGCTGTTACTCATTGCCCAGGGTTACATGTGAAATGTGGTCACTTGGGAGGGCTTCCAATGGACCACAGAACTGGAGCAGTATGCACACATTGCGGAGAGGAGAAAATAGAGAAACGATAAATCGTCAGAGGCTGAAATGAGTTCCATTTTGTGCATTGGTGACAGCGCCGGAGCTCAAAGTAGTCTTGTAGTCAGTAACGTTAAGGCATGATTACTTTAGGATATTTTGGAATGTGATCTGGAACCTTCATCAGCTGCAATCAAATTAAAAATGGCAGATCAGTGAAGAACCTTTTCACAAGATCAATACAATGGTTATATGGCAGTGCTTGCCAGCACAATAAGTGGTCTGTTGCTTCCTGAAACAATCAAGCATTAATATCACTTCAGACAAAAATCTATCCGATTATCTACCTACTCTCTAGCTGTGAACCAGCTTGGCCGGGTTGGTAGCACTCTCTGCCTCAAGTCAGAAGGTTATGGGCTTGAGCTCCACATCAGGTTTTCAACACATTGTCTACGTTGACCTTCCAGTGCACTATTGAGGGAGTGTTGCATGGTCAGAGATGCTGTCTGTAATGTATACTCCCATGAGTATGCTCACAGGTTTGTAGAGCTGTTGAGTTGGGAGTGGCTTAGCCAGTCATGTGATGTTCACAAGACTCAATAAAACCCCAGCCAGTTGAGTTTGGGGGATCCATGATGAGGCAGGTGGTTGTGAGCCTGGTGGATGAACTGGTAATGTGTAATAAACCTTTGCTAATAAACCAACTAGTTCTTAATAGCAATGTGTTGCTATAAATTCTTAAGCAAATAATCCATGAAGCAAATACATTACACTGCCCTTCAGATGAGACATGAAACCGGCCCCTCCTGCCTCTTCCAGTAGTTAAGCAAAGATTCCATAACTATTTAAAGAATAGAAATGCATTATCTGCTGTCCTGGCCAACAATCCTCACCCAACACAGCAAGCCTGCTGTATTTGACGACATAACAACAGTCACTGCACTCTTAAAGTAACTCAAAGACATAGTTTGAGGCATCGTGGTGTGAAAGGTAATATGTCGATGGAGGTAATATTGCCCGGGGCGTCTCGTTTCTGTGTTCGTCAGTCCTATTTTTCCCGCCCATCTACTTTATGTCGTGGGCTGGTGATCGCATACATGGAAAATCTTGGCCAGTGTCTTATTATCTTCAACCATCCACCTCTATATGGGAGTTCCTCTCTCAATGGGGACTATTCTAGTCTAACCTGCCTGTCGGGAGACTGATGAGATGGGGTGTAATGCTGGTTTTGCACTGCACTCAATTTTACTCTCCATTGAAGTCACTGCTGCTCGGGTGGAAGACCGACGTTCCAGCCAATCCAACAGTTTCCCAAGCGTTAGGTTAGTTTAAAATTACCCCCAATGGATCAGTGATGCGGAGCGACCCAGATTAGGGCTGCCCAGATTTGACCGATAATCTGTGCTGTTGGCTGGTCTCAGCCAATGAAGCAGCGAGGGTGGCAGCATTAGTGATCTCACAGCAAGTTAACTGGAGTTAAACCAAGGCCCCGTCTGCCCTCTCAGGTGGACGTAATAGATCCCATTATACTATTTCGAAGAACAGCAGGGGAATTCTCCTTGGTGTCCAACACCTAAAAACAAATAATCGGGTTATTATCACATTGCTGTTTGTGGGAGCTTGCTGTGCACAAATTGGCTGCCGCACCTCCTTCATTACAACAGTGATCACACGTCAAAAGTATCTCATTGGCTGCAAAGTGCTTTGGGACAACATGAGGTTGTGAAAGGCGCTATATAAATGCAAGTCTTTCTTTTGTTTTCTTGCTCTGAAAAACAGATGGAACTGTCACCATGAAGGTTGCCTGCATATATTATTTGGAATAATTTGGAGTTTGTTTCACGGAGGTTACACATCTTGGATTTTACATGACGTTCATTAAACAGCTAAGCTTTCTGGTTTATGATGTTATTTCAGCTCCCTGTGCCTACGTTCCCTCTGTGCCTTATCTTGTGCCTAACACATTGATTGCAGTGTGTGTTTGATTCTCTACAGTAGGGATATAAGGATTTATTCAATGATCCTGAGCCTCACTTGAAGGGAATGAACGTTGGTGAATGGCTCGATGGAGTTGTCCTCTTATCTCCCCCCGTTCTGCCATCGCTCAGCATTCCACACTGGGAGTACGGAATCGCTGAATTTACTCATTGAACAAATTAATGACTGGAGGCAGAAATTCACAACCCATCCTGCTTTCAGGAATCACTTTGAAGCCCCCCCCCGGTGGAACAAACAGTTTTGCCAAAGGTGACGCAGACTGTGATTGCTCTTTCATGAGCCGAGTCTTTGCCCACTCGTTTGCGTCTGTAACACCAGCAAAATTAGAGCTTTTCACGCCCACAGCAGCAAGTGCCTTTAATATAGTAAAGCGTCCCAAGACATTATCAGACAAAATTTGACACCGACCCACATAAGGAGATGTTGGGATCGATGACTAAAAGCTTGGTCAAAGAGGTAGGTTTTAAGGAGCGTCTTAAAGGAGGAGAGAGAGGTAAAGAGGGGGGAGAGGTTTAGGGAGGGAATTGCAAAGCTTAGAGCCTTGACAGTTGAAGGCATGGCCACCAATTGTGGGGTGAAGGAAATCAGGGATGGACAAGAGTTAGAGGAACGCACAGTTCTCCAAGAGTTGTAGGCTGGAGGAGGTTACAGAGATAGGGAGGGACGAGGTCAGGGAGGGATTTGAATCTATTCTATTTGCTGGTAAAGTGATTTAAGTATCAAGCAGATGGGAAAGAATAATGGAAGGACCCAAATCAAAGTTAATGTTATGTATATCATAAGTACACTCAAAGGATGTACTCCATATTTATAGTCAGGAATGCTCAATGACTGGGTAAATTGGAGGGGGAATAGGGTGGCACGATGCCAGTAAATGAGTCCTTTTCACTGGTGCCAGCTAGTCCTGATATTTTTATAAATAATGCTTTTTAGTCCTGGCCAATATTTATCCCTCAACCAACATCACTAAAACAGATGAACTAGTCTTTATCACATTGCTTTTTGTGGAAGCTTGCTGTGCGTAAATTGGCTGCTGTGCTTCCTAAAATACAACAGTGACTACACTTCATTGTAAAGCGCTTTTCGACATCCTGAGGCCATTAAAGGTGCTATATAAATGCAAATTCATTCTTTATGGGCTATGGTTTTGCCCAAGTTACTATCAATCACATTTCAGCTTTGATAGCTAATTCCAGCAGATTATTTGACTGTGGCGGGCATCACAATGGAGTCCAACCCAGTCCTCACCCTGATGTCAACACCCTGTGAAAGGCGGCACTATATAAATGCTAGTCTATTAGAATTTTTGCTATTCATCCACGCAAGATGTGAGTGTTGGTGAATTGACTCTCCCTGCTAGCAGAGCTCGACCCTTCCTCCCCCAACATCCACACAGCGAGACTGCAAAACAAACAGGAGCTGGGACCTTGGCCGATGTTCCCTCCCCTACCCTGAGGAAGCAATTTGTAACGTCCCTCTGCCACCATGCTGAGATTAGCTCGTTTTGCTTTACGATTTGGGCCTCTGCCAGCATTAGAAGAATCAATTTGGCCTTGTATGTGTGCTACGAGTGGGATAGTGTGGTGTACACTAATAATTAGCCGATTATTATGGGGTGATGCTCTAGAGACTACATGGGATACCCACCTGTCTATTCCATTGTCCAGCTCAGTGGAAATGCCCTTGTTTGGTGCACTATTGCCTATCCAACTGTAGCCCGAGCATCTCTTCCTGCCCCTGCACCATTACCTCTGGAGTTCATTCCTCGCCCTCATCTACATGCTACCAGTTGGTGGCACCATCTAAAGATGTTGGGTCAGCTACCATGTGTGCGCTGATGATACCCAGCGCACAGCAAATGCCACACTATCGGACAGTTACGCGTAGGCTAAAACAGTCGATTTATTTACAAGAAAGTTAATTACATAGAGGCAGAGAACTGTAGCAAGAAGCTCGCCACACAAGACTTGACTTGCACAATACATAAACTGTCTCAAAACAGTAAAAGACAGGGTGTTAGTGGTTCTTAGCTTTTGCCTGAGGTGCTGATGAAGCATTAAATGGGCAATGACACCATGGAGCATACCTTCGCCACCTGGCATAGAATAGACGGAGAAGCAGGGAGCTGAGGACCCCACAACTGCTGTTACACTTTGGCATTGAAGTAGTTTCATTTAACTCTTGAATGATTCTTCATGATCAGGCAATTAAGAGGTTAACCATTTTGAACACTTTAGATAAAACGGGAACACCAGTCTCTATCTGATGGTTTGTTTGCTTTTGACACCTGATTGGAACAAACTATTCTTGGAGGGATGTTCCTTCTCGATCCTCCCCTAAATTGGGACTGGGATTTCTTTCCTCCTTTCCCACAGTGGGACTGCTGCAACCCAGATTTTCCCCGCCCGTTGTATGCAAACGTTGGCGGGGACGTTGGATTGGGGCCCTTTGCGGATTTGCCTACTTTCCGTTCCGCTTATCACAGCTTCCAGGAGCTGCCACGTGCAAGGTTACGGTGGGACCCGGGCAGCAGTGGTAACTGCCCTGAGGTGCCCCCATGGAGGGAGAGAGCCATGTAGCCGTTTCGTCTCCAGACGGCCCCAGATACTCACCTCTTGAATACCCCAGTTTCAGCCGAGGCCTACGCTGGCACATCAAACCCGATCTTCGAAGCCCTTAATGGTACCTCGCTGGGTCTCTGGGTGTTGCAGCAATAAACTCGGGCGATATTGGGTCAGCTGCTTGTCGTACAGCTTGCCACATTTTAATTTCCATTGAAGGTCAGTGGGGAGAGATGTGTAATTGAACCGATATTGCCCATTTTACACTATCGCCCAAAGTCATAATTACCTCCGCTGTCCTTTCCGGGACTACCATCATCCCCTAGAATTAAGCTACTGTATCCTGACTGATGCATATACGAAGGAGCCAGCCTGTTCTCTCATAGACAGGTTGATTGTCATAGAAAGGGTGCCTATTCTCTGGACAGTCTCTACCCAGTCACGAAGTCATGAGGAACCTGTTGAAGATACAGCTCTCCTGAAACCAATTTTGAAAAGACAACTAGAGGAAAATAACTCCCCTCTCCCAGTCGTGCAATTTCCATATTCCTGGAACTTTGTGGTCAGCGCACTTAAAAATCAGGTCAAGCATTCATAACCTTTGACCTTTAGCCATCTCTTCAGAGGAATGACAAATGAAGAACGCTGTTTCTGCTGCCCTTAGCTCTCTACGACCTGATTTTGCATTTGTTACGGCGAGGAGAGCGAGGAGATCTCTTCATCTGTGACCAAGGTGTCAGTAGCAGGGGTCTTGGTTACCACAGCTTTTGGAGCTGCCACGTGCAAGGTTACAGTGGGGCCCAGGCAGCGGTGGTAACGGCCCTGAGGTGCCCCCATGGAGGGAGAGATCCATGTAGCAACGTCCTCGCCGACATTTGCATACAACGGGTGGGGAAGAAGTGGATTTCAGTGGTCCCAGCATTTCTGCAGCGATGATCTCAGAACTTTCCAAAGTGAACCAGCCAAATAAGTATTTTCAAAGTATAATCACTGGTGTACAATAATGTAGGTGTTATGTATTAATGCTTGGGGGTCACCAGACACCAGAGGGCGCCGCGGTCGGAGGTCATCGGGCTGTATGCATGTGGAATGTGTGCTTGGTCACCTGTATATAAGCTGGATTTATTTGTCACGCAGGCACTCTTGGGCTGGAATAAAGATGGGCCAGGTTGCACCTGAGTGAGTTTACAGTAACCAGACTCTTGAGTCATTACAGTAGGGAAAGGCAATTTATGCACAGCAAGATCTCAGACACAACAATGAGATAAATGACCCAATTATCACCAGGAATCACCTGGAGATTCTCCCAATCAGCCAATTTAAATTCAGCCGATGATAAGCATGAGCACTGTGTACACAGTATTTAACTAAAGTCATATACAAACACAATGAAATGTCTCTACTTGTATCTAATGGTAACACTCCACTTCTGCTGATTCAGCACAGATCAGGAATTCAATCGGGAACTTCTGTTCTGTGTGACTCATTACCAAACCTGAAGTGCATTTACACACTGCATATTGGACACAAGACTCCCAAAGCAAGCGTGCTACTCGGAACTCCTTCACGGCAAACGAGCCAAAGGTGGGCAGCGGAAACGTTACAAGGACACCCTCGAAGCCTCCCTGATGAAGTGCAACATCCCCACTGACACCTCGGAGTCCCTGGCCAAAGACCACCCTAAGTGGAGGAAGTGCATCCGAGAGGGCGCTGAGCACCTCGAGTCTCATCGCCGAGAGCATGCAGAAATCAAGCACAGGCAGCGGAAAGAGCAGAAAGAGCATGTGGCAAACCAGTCCCACCTACCCCTTCCCTCAATGACTATTTGTCCCACCTGTGACAGAGCCTGTGGTTCTCGTATTGGACTGTTCAGCCACCTAAGGACTCATTTTTAGAGTGGAAGCAAGTCTTCCTCGATTCCGAGGGATTGCCTATGATGATGATGACTGGGGTAGGAGGAAACTCCCATTGCAGCCCCTTAGCGAATGCAATGCGTTAGGTGCAAAAGAAAAGCATTTTCTACTTCTTCAGATCCCTGTTCTGTGCCGAGTTAATGATCTGATCCAAGGCAGGTGGAGTGTGCAGTTGACTGTAGTGTCCCTGGACTCCTAGGAGCAAGTTATATTTAGCCGGGGTTCCCACTCCTGACTGCTATGCAGTAACTCCAGCTGCTGACACCGTGGTCACAGATGAAGAGATCTCCTTGCTCTGCGAGCAGCAGCAAATGCAAAATCAGGTCATAGAGTGCTGAGCGCAGCAGAAACAGCGTTCTTTATTTGTCCCTCCTCTGGAGAGATGGCTGAAGGTTATGACTGCGTCCAATTTTTCAGTGCGCCATCCACAAAGTTGCAGGAATATGGGAATGTGCACAACTGGGAGAGAGGAGTGGGGCTCATTTGGCTGGTCGCAATCTTGGAAAAATACCCTGGCAGTACTCCACTTCTCGTAACGTTATGTTACATTGTTGAGTTCAGCGTCGCTGATCATTCCTGTGAACAGACCAAGTGTCCTCCCAGGTCACTTTTGAATTTCCTGAAACTGTAAACCTCCACTGTTTCCCCAGGCAGCCAGTTCTTTATATTCACTACCCAGTAGTTAACCTGGATGCCGGCTGCTCGTTGTTGCTGTGTGAATTGGGGGGCTGCTATTGCACAATGGGCGGAAGCCGTGACTCACTCGCCAAACTCTGCCCTCTTCACCCTGACACGTTTCACAGTCGGCGGGACAAACGGCAGTGAAAATTACTGCTGAATCAGACAGGCGCATGTGAATTTGGGGCATGTCTTGCCTCAGTGCCATTTCCCACCATTCGGACATTCAATTCAAACCATGCCCATTTGAAATGGGGATCCAGCATTACTACAATCAAGTTCAATTAACCTATTGCTTAATCATTTTGCCTTTTTTTCCCCCCGGCTAGTATTAATGTTCTTGTTAGCCTTTGTGCCAGTTGTTCTAAATTAGTGTTATTTGGTGTTCCAAGCACCATTACGGCACCAGTGCGTTTCCCCAGTGCGGTTCCATGTGTCACAGAGCTGGTACATCCAGTGAACATGGTGGTCAGCGGTCAGTTGCGGCCTCAGCCCTGCCTCCACCTCTTGGCAGGGACAGTGCAACACCAGAGAACGCGGATTGTGCCGTGGAGTGGAACCCTTGTTGCAATCGCCTTGTGCTGCGCCACATGCTCGTCAAGGCTGCCATCAAACAGCGAGATCGGCCGTGGGACTGCATCAATATCCACCTGCACACCCACATTTGTTCCTTGAGTTTCCTTTCCCTGCACAGTTGCTCGTCAGGTTTTAATGCTCTGCCCTTTCAGACTTGGCAAAGGATGCTTCGACTGTAATATCTGGGCTCATGCAATGCCCTATGGTAACTGACACATGTTATTGGGATATTAATGAGGGCAAAAAGGCAGACTGGGGCAGATAACCTGCTGTCGCATGAGGGCGTATCCTCTATCTGCTGTGCCAAGGCAGTCCAATAAAAGGGAAATGTCATTCCCCCTTCTCTCTGTCATATCCCTGTAAGAATAGATCTATGCAATGTCAGCTGTGGTTCAGTGGGTAGCACCCTTGCCTCTGAGCCTGAAGGTTATGGGTTCATGTCCCATTCCTGATACTTGAGCACAAAAATCTAGGCTGATACTGCAGTGGTGAGGGAGTACTGCACTGTTGGAGGTGCTGTCTTTTGGATGAGACATTAAATCGAGGCCCCGTCTGCTCTCTCAGGTGGATGTAAAAGATCACATGGCACTATTTTGAAGAAGAGCAGGGGAGTTATCCCCGGTGTCCTGGCCAATATTTATCCCTCAATCAACATAACAAAAACAGATTATCTGGTCATTATCACATTGCTGTTTGTGGGAGTTTGCTGTGTGCAAAGCAAGTTGGCTGCCACGTTTCCCACATTACAACAGTGACTACACTACTTCATTGGCTGTAAAGCGCTTTGAGACATTCAGTGGTATATGAATGCGAGTCTTTCTTTCCTTGTATTTGTACCTCCCCCTGTAAAGCTAGGAATCTCTGTTGATCAGGGAGTACTTTGTCACGGCCAGGAGTACAATCATTTTTGAAAGGTTCTAATGGATGTAAGGCCTTGAAATTGCACAGTGCAAGGATTCGTGACAAACACTTAATGCATGAAATTCCTTTGGCCATTATTTTAATGGATTGGCTAAACGATTCAACATCTCAATTAAAATAGCTGACGGAGGAACTGCATATAAATGATAAGTGCTAACCTTCACAAAGCATTATTTCGAAGTCTTAATAGCTGCTGACGCACTGTTTCCACAGTCTCCCGATAACTGTTCCACATACCATCCTTCATGGGTGAGCCTGGCCACCAAATGTGTGCAAGCTATTTAATATTGGTCGATGGGTTAAGAACCAAGGGACACAGATTTAAGGTGATTGGCCGAAAAACCAGGAGAGGGGCAATTTTGGCCCCATAGAGTACAAAAGCAAGGAAATTATGATCACTTTATAAAACACTGGTTCAGCCTCAACTGCAGTGTTGTGTCCAATTCTGGCATTTCACTTTAGGAAGGATGTGAAGGCCTTGGAGAGGGTGCAAAAAAGATTTACAAGAATGGTTCCAGGGATGAGGGACTTCAGTTGCATGGAGAGACTGGAGAAGCTGGGGTTGTTCTCCTTGGAGCAGAGAAGGTTGAGAGGAGATTTGATTGAGGTGCTCAAAATAATGAGGAGTCTGGACAGAGTAGATAGAGATAAACTGTTCCCATTGGCAGAAGGGTCAAGTACGGTGATTGTCAGAAGAACCAAAGGCGACATGAGGGGAAACTTTTTTACGCAGAGAGTGGTTGGAACGCGCTGCCTGAAAGGGTGGTGGAGACAGACTCAATCGTGGCTTTCAAAAGGGAATTGGATAAGTACCTGAAGGAAAGAAATTGCAGGGCTATGGAGAAAGGGCGGGGGAGTGGGACTGGCTGAAGTACTCTTGCAAAGAGCCGGCACGGGCTCGACGGTCCGAATGGCCTCCTTCTGTGCTATAACCAGTCTATGATTCTATAACATAAACATGGTTTGTATTTTCTAGTATATAGTAGGTGGTGGGATGATATGATCAGGTGTATAAAATGTTAAAAGGATTTGATAGGGTAGACTCGGGTTGGTACCACGCTTATTCTTTCGAACATCTTGGGTAATGCGCACTTCTTGATGGGGGGTGGGGGCAGGCGGTAATGTGGAGGGCCTGGCTTCAGCCTCTTCAGAGGCTGGTCTGGGGATTGGAGTGGGAGTGGCTGTTGATTCTGTCAATGGGCACGGGATCTGGGCGGGTTCCCTTATAGCAGCAGCGAACTCCGACATTCCCACCCTCACATGCCCTGACAGTGTCTCAACTACCTCCAACATTCTCTCCCTCATGTTTGCCAACAGTATATCAGCTACCAGCGACATTCCCTCCCTCATGTTCCCGGACAGTGTTCCCATTTCTCGTGAGTGTTGTTACTTTCCCCGACAGTCCAGATACCTCATCACCCACCCCACTGATGGTGCCCAGGAGTGATCGCGTAAGGTCAATGCTCTCCCCACTCATTGACATCACCTTATACACATCTTTTAGATCCTGCACTCAGGAGAGTGCTGCCGAGCTCTCCTTCCCCTCCTCACCCTGGGTGTGGCTCGCTGCATCCCACTGGGACCCCTAGCTTCGGACAGTGGGGCCCTGGGTGTGCCTCGTTGAATCCCACTGGGACCTGTAGCCTGGGACGGTGGGGTCCTGGGTGTGCCTCGCTGCACCCCACTAGAATCCCCAGCCTCGGACTGTGGGAAACCATTGAATATCCCTCCAACACTCGTACCACTCAGGAAAGGGTCTGGCACCTCAATGGGCGGCTGCTGCACCTCCTCCAGAGTGAGTACAACAGTCGAATCTATAGACCACCTTCCGATCTCTTCTCTAGCCCTCCATGATCCTCGACCACCCCATGATCACCCCAACCATGCACTAATCCCCACACTCGCCACCCCCCCTCCCCATATCCCATCATGTCTTCCTGCCCCCCCCCATATCCTATCTTCCCCCACCCCCCCCCAATTCCCTCATCCTCCCCATCCCATCCCATGATCTCAACCTCCAGCCTTCTGGGCTGCGGTCTTGTGCCACACAATTCCCCCACTGACAGGCAGCCAAGCCTGTCAATCAGTCAATTAGGCTGGCTTCCGTCGGGGAATCTGTTGGGGAATAAAACAAGCATGCCATGAATACTCCATGGTTATCGGAGAAACCATAACTACGCCCCCTCCCTCCCCCCCGCCCCAGTAAATATCAGGGCCATTCACGCTCTTTCTCTCGCTGAAGATATTGGCTGACCTGCTGAGTATTTCCAGCATTTTCTCTCTTTATTTCTTTGTGATGCTTTGTTGGTTGCCTTGAGCCTGACTATAATTGGAAATGCTCCATGAATTGTATCTCCACCTGCAGCACAGGGGAAGCTGGGAGGTGTGCTGATGTACACAAGCAGTTGAACTATGCTGACGAACGCAGATAAGGAATAGTCGTTTCCTGTGGGACTCGGAGAGCTCAATCTAGACACTCCAGGGACTGAATCAGCATACTTATTGGATGAATGTCTAATCAGCACTCAGGGATCTATTACAGCACGTTCCAACAGGATAATTAATGTAGAATTCAGGTCAGCGAGCTGGAAGACTGTAACACTCACAGATGATTTGGTTCATATTCTACAAGTAAAGGTTGAGCCAGTCGATGATATAAAAAGAAGCAGAAATAAAAACTTAAGACATTTGAAGAAGCAAAGAGGAGGAGAAGCCATTATTAATATTAATGTGACATATTTGCAGGACTTTCCAACAGAGGGTTGTTCACTGCTGTTATATATTCTTTACAACATCATAAACACACAGACTACAAGATGACTCGACAGAAACTCGTCATGTGACCGTGTCACATGATCCTTTTATTGTATTTACATCAGTAGTTGCATTACCACAGTAGTTCACTAGGTGGCGTAGTAGTCCACTCGGGGAGGTCCATATTACACCTACATTAAATTCAAATAGTTGCACCAACTACACTCTAAACGAGTCAATTATTGTGCTTCGCCTCACAAAGTAATGATTTATTTTCAAAGGGACAGACTTGCACTTTTGCCTAAAATCTATCTTGATGAGGGAGGCACGCAGAGAAGCACAAAGACAGTTCTTGTTGCTGAGGTTAAGATGCCCAAGGACTTTTTCACGAGGTATTGCATCAGTAGCTGGAGTCTGTGCCTCACACCAAGGTCACACTCTTAGATTTAATAAACAAGGACTTGGCCAGGAAATTGTTGAAAAATAATTCTCAGTAGCAACAGATTTTTTTTCTAAACTTCAGTCATTGCTGAAGATACAAATGGGGCCTGAGGCAGATGGTTAATTGTTCATCTTTCTATGTTTAATTTACTCATTTTCTAAGTATTCTTTGTGGATTGGAAGAGTACCAAGGGATGCCAGCTGTCGGCCTGTTATATTGAGGGACAACATACCAAGGATGAGGTTGTGATAAAACATCACCAGCACGGTGCAAGCTAAAAATCACTAATTATCCACACCTTAGAAAATTAGATAGTGAGCTTGAGGAAGTCACATTGGGTGAATCACACTGTACAAGGGGGGGTGGCATCACCCCTTGCCTGGGGACAACATAGTCCCTTCCATGGTTATACCTTCTATAGATTCTGACCTTATAGAGCCTACGTATAAAATGGGATTGCTGCCTCAGCAGGATTGCCTGCAGCAGTCTGTGCAGAGCCTGACTAGGAATGGGCAGGAGTCCACCAGCCATACTTGTGTAGTAGACTCCCAAAGGAAGCGATCTACTCGGAACTCCTTCACGGCAAACGAGCCAAAGGTGGGCAGAGGAAACGTTACAAGGACACTCTCAAAGCCTCCCTGATAAAGTGCAACATCCTCACTGACACCTGGGAGTCCCTGGCCAAAGTCCGCCCTAAGTGGAGGAAGTACATCTGGGAGGGCGCTGAGCACCTCGAGTCTCAGCGCCGAGAGCATGCAGAAATCAAGCGCAGGCAGCGGAAAGAGCATGCGGCAAACCTGTCCCACCCTCCCTTACCCTCAACGACTATCTGTCCCACCTGTGACAGAGACTGTGGTTTTCGTATTGGACTGTTCAGATATCTAAGGACTCATTTTAAAAGTGGAAGCAAGTCTTCCTCGATTCCGAGGGACTGCCTATGATGATTGTGCAGTTGTCAAGAGGTTTGAGAATGTGTGACAACTACTGCAGCATCTTCAATCTTTCTAGGCACCGGTGTTTCTCTTGGCCATTGCCTGTGTCTGGCTCCTAGCCTCGATTACAGGTTATTCTCCTCTATCTCCATGGTTTGGACTCTTTCTACAGCAAAAAGGATGGAGCATGCAGCAGATGACAATAATATTGGAGTCATTGGGAAAGGGAGCAGGCTGTACTGTAAGGTGCCCTCAATCTGGCAGGACAAATCAGTACTGCTTCTGATGCCAATGATGATCCCAGGGCCTTGTTGTATCTGCAATCTGCACCTGCGGCTGCAGTAAAAGCTTCATGTACCAAGGTTGAAGAGGGTACCCTTGCTCTCTGGGGAACCATTCTCCGCATCTTCCAATAAGCTAGACACATGATTGTCTTAAAGTAAAAGCTTCATGCTGCTGGCTGGGAAATGGACATTGACCTGCATGTACAGAGTTTGTGGTCTTTGACTAACTGCATATTCATGAAAGAGAGCTCCTTTCTATTCATGTAGACCTACAGGTCTGCAAGACCACATCAATAACCCCGATTACTTTGGTAAATCCAGAATTGTGGTGAAATTATTGGAGAGCTTAGCTGAGATAGTTGGAGAGGCATAGAGGGTAGTTGGGAGAGTTGGAGAGGTATAGAGGGGTGTTGGAGAGGTAGAGAGTGTAGTTGGGAGAGTTGGAGAGGTATAGAGGGTACTGGGAGAGATGGGGAGGTATAGAGAGTACTGGGAGAGATGGGGAGGTATAGAGGCTACTGGGAGAGATGGGGAGGTATAGAGGCTACTGGGAGAGATGGGGAGGTATAGAGGGTACTGGGAGACATGGGGAGGTAAGGCTGGATAACTGCCTATGTTGTCTGAGCTATTAATACCTAATCTTTCCCTACGACTGTACCTAAGATGTGTGTCCCATAACACCTTTGGATCGACACTGGCAAGGCACAGACATGTTTCTGTCAGTCAAGGGGTTAAGGAGACTAAAGGTGCTGATTGTTTGCCATGGAAGCTTGTCCCCCAGATGCAGCTCTAATGTACAATCACAAAGGGCACTTGTACTCCAAGCATGAGGCTGGGCCGTAGCGAGGGGCAGCGTGCAGCTGACGACTAACAATGGCTTTTCTTATTGCAGGATCTGGGATGCTCTGACTGACAACTACATCACGACCACAGCTGAGGACTGGAGGACAGCGCGGCTGCAGGAGCTCAACATGAATCTCTCCAACATGGAGGTAACATTAAAGCCGCGGCTGAGGCAACATTTACATGCTCGATAACGTTTGGGGTGGGAGGAAGTTTCAGGAAAAAAAAATGGAATTCAATTCATGCTATTTGAATCAAGGCTCTTTCTGTCTAGCCTAGAACTGGGCTTATTTTATGTTCCATATCCTTTCCTAGCTGCTCTTCTTTCAAAGAGATCTTTGATGAAGGATAATCCATGCACAATGATAGCCCCTGGATCGGCTTGCTCGTGCAGTGATCAGGAGCCACTATTTAACGTTTAAAGGAACGTAGCCGCAGCTCATTGGTAGACTCTCGCTTCTGAGTCAGATTGTCATGTATTTCACATTATTGTATATAACTGTATCTTACCATGCTATACATGACTGTAACTGGATATGACCTGTAACAATAAGCATACCTTACCACCAGGGGTGCACTTGTAGGAGACACTCCATACCTGTCCCACTGAGGTATATAAAGAGAGGTCTCAGACAAGTGCAGCTCTGGAGAGCTGGAATTAAAGGTGCAGGTCCTGAGTGACCTTGACTTCAGCATGTATCTCGTGTGAATCAGTACATAAGTCCTGACTCTAAACACAGATGGTCATGGGTTCAAGCCCCGCAGCAGAGCCCTGAGCACTTCAGTGCAGTGCTGAGGGAGTGCTGCACGCGCGGAGGTACTGTCCTTCAGATGAGATGATGTACTGAGGCACCCTCTGCCCTCTCCGGTGGATGTAAAAGATCCCACAATACTATTCATAGAAGAGCAGGGGCGTTCTCCCCAGTGTCCTGACCAATATTTAATCCTCAACCAACACCAAAGAACAACAGACAACCTGGCTATTTATTTCATTGCTGTTTGTGGGAGCTTGCTGTGCACAAAATGGCTGCTGTGTTTCCTACATTACAACACAGGCTACTTTTCAAAAATACTTCATTGGCAGGAAAGCACTTTGTGACATTCTGCGCTTGTGAAATGCGCTATATAAATGCAGGTTATTTATGTTCATTTTAATCAACAATGGATCCTCAAAATTATAATTAGAGCTGCTTCTATGCTCACTGGTGCCTTTAAGTCTTGTATTTTATGCTTGGACCTGTTGCTCAAATTCCCCTGATTGCCTAGTGGGGAAAGGCATTATGAAATGAGGCACCAAGCCACACAGTTCAGAAGGTCCCAGCTTTAGTTTCAGGTTGGACTTAATTAGCTGGTCTCGGCCCAGCATGAACTATTCACAATCTACATTAATGACTTGGATGAAGGGACCGAATGTAATGTAGCCAGATTTGCTGATGATGCAAAGATAGGTGGGAAAGCAAATTGTGAGGAGGGCACAAAGAATCTACAAAGGGATATACACCTGTCGATAGTCTAAGTGAGTGGGCAAAAATTTGGCAGATGGAATAGAATGTGGGAAAATGTGAGGTTATCCACTTTGATAGGAAAAATAAAAAAGCAAATTATTATTTAAATGGAGAGAGATTACAAAGTGCTGCAGTACAGAGGGATCTGTGGGCTCTTGTACATGAAACACAAAAAGTTAGCATGTAGGTACAGCAACTAACTAGGAAGGCAAATGGAAAGTTGGCCTTTATTGCAAGGGGGATGGAGTATAAAAGTAGGGAAAACTTGCTACAACGGAAACCATACCTGGAGTACTGCGTACAGTTTTAGCCTCCTTATTTAAGGAGGGATATACTTGTTTTGGAGGCAGTTCAGAGAAGGTTCACTATTTGATTCCTGAAATGAAGGAGTTGTCTTATGAAGAAAGGTTGAGCAGGTTGAGCCCATATTTATTGGAGTTTAGAAGAATGAGAGATGATCTTGAAACGTATAAGATTCTGAGGGGTCTTGCAGATTGGATGTTTCCCCTCATGGGGGGAATCTAGAACTAGGGGGCAAAGTTTCCGAATAAGGGGTGGCACATTTAAAATGGAAATGAGGAAGAATTTCTTCTCTGAGGGTCGTGAATCATTGGAATTCTCTACCCCAGAGAGCTGTGGAGGCTGGGTCATTGAATATATTTAAGGTGGAGATAGACAGATTCTTGAACTATAAAGGAGTCAAGGGTTATGGGTAGCAGGCAGGAAAGTGATGTTGAGGCCAAGATCAGATCAGCCATGATCTTATTGAATGGTGGAGCAGGCTCAAGGGGCCAAATGGCCGACTCCTGCTCCTATTTCTGATGTTATTATGAATGTAAGGGCACTACAACTGGTTTTAATGCTTCCAGGACAACGCTCATTAGCCTTACAGGTTAAGATCCTCGTCTTCAAGAGGGAATCCGCTGCTGCTGGGCCAGGGAGGCGAGACTGCCCTGCAGCATGGCACTTACTGCAGCACCAGCAACGATGGGACGGACCTTTAAGGAGCAGAAGCACCCCAGTGATTACAGCAACTTCCATACTGGCGGCCTCTGTCCGAACCGTGGCCTTCAGCAGGTATGGATTTGGGGCTGTTACGGAGGGAGAGGTGGCTGCTCTTAGGCCATCTCCCTCCACCCAGCCACCTCCAATACCCAAGGGCCTAGCACCACTCTTCCCCTGGATCAAGTGGAGAACAGCAAGTGCCAGTAAGGGAAAACGGGCATTTACCTGCAGTGGGGAGGGAGTAAGGGGACCTCTAGCGGCCTTCCCAGCAGGCAAAGGGGGAGGAAAGTTAAAGTGAGGGTGGGGAGGTGGAGGTAAGCCCCATTTTCTCACTGTTTCCATCGCTACCCTGGCTGATCTGGGGTGGGACATTGGAGGAAAATCCAGGCTATTTACCCCTGAATTTCCAGGCTCTAAAGATTAATTTAAAAAAAAATTATCAACAGGTACTGCAATGTCATCCATGATTTTATTGAAGCAGTTTTCACCTCACTAGATCATCTTGAAATTTTTGTCAACGGAAATTAAATTCTGAGCAGGCCCAGAATAGTTTTCCCGCCTCTTTCCTGCGGTCCTGAAGGAGGGCTGATTCACAACTTGGATATGGCCGATGGACACCTTTTATGTGTGAGTCTTAACTCTGAATCTTTATCAGGAGGTGGGGGGCAAGGGTGGAATACACACCTGAACAAAATCCTTTCCTTAATCAATACCCATATGCAGGAGTAGGAGCAGAAAATTTTTGCCCCTTGTGTTATATATGCAACACCTTCTAACCAGCATTCTCCCACCACCAGAGAGCGCATCTGTTGGAGTCCCAAGGGATCCCAGCATCCCTTGGGAGCACTGTATATAAGTAGGCCTTCCATGCTGTGCTGGCACTCTGGAGTCAGAATAAAGAGACTAAGGTCACACTTATTCAAGTCTACAGTACTCAGTCACATTGCTTTATTTGAGACATAACACCTTGCTAGCTCAGGAGTGACAAGGCTGCTTATATAAAGAAAGACTTGCATTTATATAGCGTCTTTCACGACCTCAGGATATCCCAAAGCGCTTTACAGGGGTTGAAGTACTTTTGAAGTGTAGTCACTGTTGTATTGTTGGGAAACGCAGCAGTCAGGTTATGCACAGCAAGCTCCACAAATAGCAATGTGATTATGGCCAGATAGTCTGTTTGTACAGCCCCTGTTGCCTCCTCAGCTCAGATCAAGTAACAAACAGCTCAGAATGGCATTCAATCCTGGCACCTTGCTAGACTCACTGGGGGTCACTTTAATTTTCAGGGCTGACGTAAAACGGGCGATATCGAATCAGGTGCCATTATCATCATCATAGGCAGTCCCTCGGAATCGAGGAAGACTTGCTTCCACTCCTGAAGTGAGTTCTTTGGTGGCTGACCAGTCCAATACGAGAGCCACAGACTCTGTCACAGGTGGGACAGATAGTCGTTGAGGGAAGGGGTGGGTGGGACTGGTTCGCCGCATGCTCTTTCCGCTGTCTGCGCATGAATACATGACCTCATCTCTATCATCTGGAGGGAGGAGAGCATGCCGGGGGATCTCAGAGGTGCAGTAATCATGACCATCTTTAAAAAAGGCGACAAGTCTGACTGCGGCAACTACAGAGGAATCTCCCAGCTATCAGCCACTGGGAAAGTTGTCGCTAGAGTCCTCCTCAACCGTCTTCTCCCTGTGGCCGAGGAACTCCTCCCAGAGTCACAGTGCGGATTTCGTCCACTACGGGGCACAATGGACATGATTTTTGCAACGCAACAGCTACAAGAAAAATGCAGGGAACAGCGCCAGCCCTTACATGGCCTTCTTCAACCTTACAAAGGCCTTTGACACTGTCAATCGCGAAGGTCTATGGAGCGTCCTCCACCATTTCGGATGCCCCCAAAAGTTCGTCACCATCCTCTGCCTGCTCCACGACGACATGCAGGCCGTGATCCTTACCAACGGATCCATCACAGACCCAATTCAAGTCCGAACCAGGGTCAAACAGGGCTGCGTCATCGCCCCAATGCTCTTCTCAATCTTGCTCGCCGCCATGCTCCACCTCACAGTCAAAAAGCTCCGCCATTATACACCCCATCTGATTTACCTTTCCGTTGTCGATCCCGCTAGCATCTATTTTGCTCCACCAGCAGAAGTTAAACTTGCCCCCAGTCGTTGTGGGCAGTGAAGTTATAATTTAGCCAATTGGGGGAGTGGTGTTGCTCTGTGTTTTAGTAACCAGCTGCAGAACTGGATTAAATATCTAACTCCCCAACCAAATCATTGCAGGATTAGAATTGAATGCTTTCTATACTAATGTCAGCTGTGGCTCAGTGGGTAGTACATGTGACCTTGAGTCAGAAGATTGTGGGTTCAAGTTCCACTCCAGGGAACTGAGCACACAAAATCTAGGCTGAAACTGCAATGGTGTGCTGCACTGTCGGAGGTGCTGTCTTTTGGATGAGACGTTAAACCGAGGCCCTGTCTGCTCAAGTGGAAATAAAAGATCCCATGGCACTATTTGATGAAGAGCAAGGGAGTTATCCCCGGTGTCCTGGCCACTATTTATCCCTCAATCAACATAACAAAAACAGATTACCTGGTCATTATCACAGTGCTGTTTGTGGGAGCTTGCTGTGTGCAAATTGGCTGGCGCGTTTCCCACATTACAACAATGACTACACTCCAAAAGTACCCCATCGGCTGTAAAATACTGTGAGACAGCCGGTCTCCGAAATCCAAATCTTTCTTTTCTTTCAATGTTCTGCTTCCTGCTAACCACCAGCATCAGTGAGACACCTCACACTTCAGCTGATCCAAGTGGCTGATCTATATTTAAAGTGTCAAGAAACCAAGACGGTAGAGATTGTGCCCGGAGCTGAGAAATGTTAAAATAGACTGTTCCTCAGCACATGAATAAATTATGCAAATGAGACCTAATAACAAAAATGTACTGTGTGGTTTCTACCTCCTGACATGAAGGGTTTCATTAGGGTCTGTAGTCTCTATATAAGTGTTGTAACTGTGGCTTATAACCTCCATACACTGGATATAAACAGTTTGTAAGTTCCACACAAGGTGGATTAATACACTCGATCAGCTCCGATGGACGGGCCACATTGTCCGCATGCCTGATACAAGCACTTTACTCCGAGCTACATCATGGCAGGCGAGTCCCAGGAAAGCAGAGAAAATGCTTCAAGGACACTCTCAAAGCCTCCTTGAAAAAATGTAACAACCCACCGACTCTTGGGAATCCCTGGCCCAAGACTGCTCAAAGTGGAGGAGAAGCATCCGAGAAGATGCCGAACACCGAGTCTCTTCGCCGGGAGCACGCGGAAGCCAAGCACAAACAGCGGAAGGAGCGTACGATAAATCAAACACCCCAACCACCCACCCCTCCAACCACCGTCTGCCCCACCTGTGACAGAGACTGTAGATTCTGCATTAGTCTCATCAGTCACCTTAGAACTCATTTTAGTGTGGAAGCAAGTCATCCTCGACTCTGGGGGACTGCCTAAGAAGAAGTATTAATACAGCAGGTAACTCCCACGATGAGTTTGCACCATCTGTAACCCCTGCACTGTATAAATAGACAGATGAACAGGCTGATGAGCAATGTTCCCGTGAAGCTGTGTGGCCACGCAGTGGTCTGGAGGTCCCGCGCAGGACGCGCGTCGACTTTTATGTTGAACAAACTGTGGCAAGCACGGAACTTTTAAATGGGCCGTGCAGCCAGTTAATTGGACCGCGCGTGGGAAAAAAATAGTTAGAGGGAACATTGGTAACGAGCTATTTTGTTTCTGTAGTTGAGAGAGGGCACTTAGTTTGCCCCTGGCCCATTTTTCGAGTGCGGTCTCTCAGACCCAGGGAATTGTACACCTCAAAGAAGTTGCTGAGATTGATCAGGTCTTGCACACGATACTGCGCTGAGACTCTCTCAGTTTCCATGACCCAGAAGCTCTCTCCTCCAGCGTTAATTAGCACTCTGCTCGGTGCTGAAGAGGAAGCACCGGACATTTAATCGAAACAATCTCCACAGCACCAGAGAGCTGACCCCACACTGAAGTGAGATATAATCTGAGGCTGAGGCCTTTTCTCACTGACGCACATTACAGTATTGCCCGCACTCAGTAACTGATCCCAATAGCAGCAGACCGCTTCCGAATTCTTAAGCATGTGATGGGTTTCCAAGTGTGTTTTTAGACCAAAAGAAATCCCCAAAACAGCAATCTCTGCCTCACATTAGCTGAGTGGCAGTGTATTCTCTGATCGATTTCCCAGTGAAGCCTCCTCTTTATATTGAATGTAGAACAAACATCAACATTTCACATACTTTTGTAGCAAGATAATTAAATCAGGCAGTGTTTTATATTATAATCTCTGCTAATGTTACTCAGTATAACGCTTATATAAAGTAAGTAACTGAGAGCTATATTCAATAATATGCAGTGCCTTACAACTGTGAAATAAATGATAATACACAGTGTATTGTGGGTATAGCACTCTTATAGATATATGATAATTCGCTATATGTTACTAGAAATGATTCTCTTGCATGCATTTAGTGTTACTGGGATGTAAATCATAAGGTAAGACACTGTTGGGAAGAAATGACACAGTGCACAACATTCACTGTTAACATGTAATGTGCTTGACTGAATTCTGTTGCCTACCTATTTAATGGAAGCATTTTCCCAATTTAATTGTTTGTATAGAAATACTGCATGAGATGATTTTACCCTGCATGTTACTGGGTCTAACAGCCCGGCACATATTATGGAGTAACATGGAGTATGTTTCTCGGTACAGTGCTGCTGATGAGGCCCAAGGCTGTGGGGAGGAGAGAAGTTGTTATGTGATTGTAAAATGAGATGGATATGTTTTTGGTAAGCTTACGATTTATTTTTTATGCATTATCAGTTTATTCTTAGGGACATATCATGGGACGGATGAGTAAGTGGTTGAATATCAGTGAAATGTTTTTTGCAGTGAATTGCTAGGAATATCGAAAAGAACCATTTAGAAAGCAGTAAAACAGACTATAGACACAATTAACCATTGAGGAAGCACGTTTATAACAGATACAAGAAATTGTTTTATAGGTTAGAGATAAATATTTATAGAATTATATATGTAGATGGATAACTTGCATGTTACCAATATAACACTCCTGTACACACAATATTACTCATGGGACAGTTCTGCCTGGGTTCCTACACTAGAGCCTTTACAACAGTGAAATATCAATACATATTAAAAAACTAAATTTTGCATTGGAAAGTGCCTGATGTGAAAGTCTATCCCTGGAAACAAGGCAGTGTCACTAGGTCAAAAGCAAGTCAATATTTCACTGTAATAGGAGATACGTTTGAATTCCGTTTGACGGGGGCGGCCCCTGAGAACACACAGAGTTTAATATTTTCAAGGAATTTAAAATGTTGAACTGTTTTTCTCGACAGCATGTCAGCAGATCCATCCCGTAACCAATCAACACAGAGCCTCCGCTCACAGGTCAATGTGATGCAGATATAGAATGGAACAAACCACAGCAATGTTGTGTTCAAACCTCGTGCATTAATTTATCCGCAGCATTTTTATTTTAATGCCTTTTTAATTAAAAATTAAAGGCCACTTGTTCCTGGTCTTAAATAACAGAAATTATAATTCAGGAGAAACTTCTTTACTCAAAGAGTGGTGAGAATGTGGAACTTGCTACCACAAGGAGTAGTTGAGGGGGATAGCATAGATGTATTTAAGGGGAAGCTAGATATAAGCGTGAGGGAGAAAGGAATAAAAGGACATGCTGATAGTGTTATAAGAACATAAGAAATAGGAGCAGGAGAAGGCCATATGGCCCCTTGAGTCTGCTCCGTCATTTAATGGTGGTGCAGGCTCGAAGGGCCGAATGGCCTACTCCTGCACCTATTTTCTATGTTTCTAATAGCTGATCCGATCATGGACTCAGCTCCACTTCCCTGCCAACTCTCCATAACCCCTTATCCCCTTATCGTTTAAGAAACTGTCCATCTCTATCTTAAATCTATTCAATGCCCCAGCTTCCACAGCTCTCTGAGGCAACAAATTCCACAGATTTACAACCCTCTGAGAGGAAATTTTTCATCATCTCAGTTTTAAATGGGCGGCCCCTTATTCTAAAATTATGTCTCCTAGTTCTAGTCTCCCCTATCAGTGGAAACATCCTTTCTGCATCCACCTTGTCAAGCCCCCTCATAATCTTAAACTTTTCAATAAGATCACCTCTCATTCCTCTGAATTCCACTGAGTATAGGCCCAACCTACTCAACCTTTCCTCATAAGTCAACTCCTTCATCTCCAGAATCAACCTAGTGAACCTTCTCTGAACTGCCTCCAAAGCAAGTATATCCTTTCTTAAATATGGAAACCAAAATTGTACGCAGTATTCTAGGTGTGGCCTCACCAATACCCTGTATAACTGTAGCAAGACTTCTCTGCTTTTATACTCCATACCTTTGCAATAAAGGTCAAGATTCCATTGGCCTTTCTGATCACTGGCTGTACCTGCATACTAACCTTTTGTGTTTCATGCACAAGTACCCCCAGGTCCTGCTATACTGCAGCACTTTGCAATTTTTCTCTATTTAAATAATAACTTGCTCTTCAATTTTTTTCTGCCAAAGTATATAACCTCACACTTTCCAACATTATACTCCATCTGCCGAATTTTTGCCCACTCACTTAGCCTGTCTCTGTCCTTTTGCAGGTTTTTTGTGTCCTCCTCACACATTGCTTTTCCTCTCCTCTGTATCATCAGCAAACTTGGCTACGTTACACTCAGTCCCTTCATCCAAGTCGTTAATATAGATTGTAAATAGTTGGGGTCCCGGCACCCCACTAATTACTGATTGCCAACCCGAGAATGAACCATTTATCCTGACTCTCTGTTTTCTGTTAGTTAGCCAAATACACCACATTCACTGATTCTCCTTTATCCACTCTGGTCATTGCATCCTCAAAGAATTCCAGCAAATTTGTCAAACATGACTTCCTCTTCATAAATCTCTGCTGACGCTGCCTGACTGAATTATGCTTTTCCAACTGTCCTGCTACTGCTTTTTTAATAATGGACTCCAACATTTTCCCAACCACAGATGTTAGGCTAACTGGTCTGTAGTGCCCTGCTTTTTGTCTGCCTCCTTTTTTAAATAGGGGCGTTACATTTGCAGTTTTCCAATCTGCTGGGACCTCCCCAGAATCCAGGGAATTTTAATAAATTACAACCAATGCATCCACTATCCCTGCTGCTACTTCTCTTAAGATCCTAGGATGCAAGCCATTAGGTCCAGGAGATTTATCCGCCTTTAGTCCCATTATCTTACTGAGTACCATCTCCTTTGTGATTGTGTTAAATTCTCCCCCCCCCCCCCGCTTTCTGCGGCCGCAACTGAGACGCCAGGATGGTATGTTGCCTCCCTGGTGCAAGGGTCAAGGATGTCTTGGGAGCGGGTGCAGGACATTCTGACCTATGACCAAGATGTCGTGCGGGACCGACTTCAGTAAACTTTCCATGTTTCTCTGGAATATCGCTGCAGCTGATCGGATTCCAAACGGGCATCTGTTATAAACAAAGAGACCTTTGTGCATGTTGATGCAGGTGAGGGCCTTCGATGATTCCTCCAGTTCCTGCATCATGTAGGCTGAAGTCAGATCCAGCTTCGTGAACGTCTTTCCTCCCGCCAGCGGCTTTTGGAAGTGGGTATTGGTCCTGCGGGGAGAAACGATTAATAGTTACTTTGTAATCGCCACAGATTCTGACGTGCCATCTCCCTTGAGGACTGGGACAATAGGACTGGCCCACTCGCTGAATTCAATCGGTGAGATGATGCCCTCCCTTTGTAGCCGGTCGAGCTCGATTTCTACCCTTTATCTCATCATGTACGGTACTGCTCTCGCCTTGTGATGGATGGGTCGCGCCCCCGGAATTAGGTGGATCTGCACTTTTGCTCCTTGGAATTTCCCGATGCCTGGTTTGAACAGCGAAAGAAATTCGTTTAAGACCTGGGCACACGAAGTGTTGTCAGCGGGCGATAGCGCTCGGATGTCGTCCCAGTTCCAGCGTATCTTTCCCAGCCAGCTCCTGCCGAGCAGCGTGGGACCATCGCCCGGTACCACCCAGAGTGGTAGCTTGTGCACCACTCCATCGTAGGAGACCGTTACCGTAGCACTGCCGATTACAGGAATCAGTTCTTTCGTGTAAGTTCTTAATTTCGTGTGAATTGGAGTTAAGACTGGCCTTGAGGCCTTGTTGCACCACAACCTTTCGAAAGTCTTTTTGCCCATGATGGACTGGGTCACGCCTGTGTCCAGCTCCATTGACACCGGGAGTCCATTTAGTTCAACCTTCAGCATTATCGGGGGACAATTCGTGGTGAATGTGTGCACCCCACATACCTCTGCCTCCTCTATCAGAGGTTCTGTTTCATCGTGATCCTCTGTGGATCTGTCCTCCTCTGCAACGTGGTGGTTTGCAGGTTTATCAGGCCTAGCAGCTCGCCTGCACACTCTTTGGAGGTGTCCCATTGTTCCACAGCGCTTGCAAATGTATCCTTTGAATCGGCATGAATGGAAACGATGATCACCCCCGCAGCGCCAACAAGGTGTTAATGGCCTTGCGTTCATCACTCTTGATGGTGGACTCTGAGACATCTGCGGACATGCAGCTGCAGGTATGTGTGACCTGCCCTGTCTGTTACGATTCGAAAACAACATTACTTTGTTCACAGTACTTGTAGCAGCACTTGTGTGCTGAGAGATTTGCTTAGTATTGTCACTGGTGGCAATGAACACCAGGGCTATCGCTATGGCCTTACTCAAGGTTGGGGTCTCTACAGTCAAAAGTTTGCGAAGTATGGTTTCGTGGCCAATGCCAAGTACGAAAAAGTCTCTGAGCATGTGCTCCAAATGTCCTTCAAATTCACAATGTCCTGCAAGGCGTCTTAGCTCGGCGACATAACTTGCCACTTCCTGGCCTTCAGACCTTTTGTCAGAGTAGAACCGGTAGCTCGCCATCAGAAAGCTTTCCTTCGGGTTCAAATGCTCTTGGACCAGTGTGCACAAATCGTTGCATGATTTCTCAGTGGGTTTCGCTGGAGTGAGCAGATTCTTCATGAGGTCATACGTTGGTGCCCCACAGACGGTGAGGAGGATCGCTCTACGTTTGGCAGCGCTCTCTTCCCCATCTAGATTGTTGGCCACGAAGTATTGGTCGAGTCGCTCCACAAAAGTTTCCCAATCATCTCCCTCCGAGAATTTCTCCAGGATGCCCACTGTTCTCTGCATCTTTGGGTTCGCTATCTGTATCTCGTTGTAGCATATGGAGAAAGAACACTGAACACTGTGAGCTCAAAGTAAAGTGTGACCGTAGTCTTTTATTGCAGGTCTCTATAGTGCCTCTCCAACCTGTGAAGCACTCTTAAATACCTGTGCTCCCAAGGGATTATGAGATCTGGTGGCTGTACAGAGTATATACATAACAGGATCGGTCCAAGTCAGCATGGATTTATGAAAGGGAAATCCTAAAGGGTGCCGCAGGGCTCAGTGCTGGGACCCCAGCTATTTACATAGAAACATAGAAACATAGAAAATAGGTGCAGGAGTAGGCCATTCGGCCCTTCTAGCCTGCACCACCATTCAATGAGTTCATGGCTGAAAATGCAACCTCAGTACCCCATTCCTGCTTTATCGCCATACCCCTTGATCCCCCGAGTAGTAAGGACTTCATCTAACTCCTTTTTGAATATATTTAGTGAATTGGCCTCAACAACTTTCTGTGGTAGAGAATTCCACAGGTTCACCACTCTCTGGGTGAAGAAATTCCTCCTCATCTCGGTCCTAAATGGCTTACCCCTTATCCTTAGACTGTGTCCCCTGGTTCTGGACTTCCCCAACATTGGGAACATTCTTCCTGCATCTAACCTGTCTAACCCCGTCAGAATTTTAAACGTTTCTATGAGGTCCCCTCTCATTCTTCTGAACTCCAGTGAATACAAGCCCAGTTGATCCAGTCTTTCTTGATAGGTCAGTCCCGCCATCCCGGGAATCAGTCTGGTGAACCTTCGCTGCACTCCCTCAATAGCAAGAATGTCCTTCCTCAGGTTAGGAGACCAAAACTGTACACAATACTCCAGGTGTGGCCTCGCCAAGGCCCTGTACAACTGTAGCAACACCTCCCTGCCCCTGTACTCAAATCCCCTCGCTATGAAGGCCAACATGCCATTTGCTTTCTTAACCGCCTGCTGTACCTGCATGCCAACCTTCAATGACTGATGTACCATGACACCCAGGTCTCTTTGCACCTCCCCTTTTCCTAATCTGTCACCATTCAGATAATAGTCTGTCTCTCTGTTTTTACCACCAAAGTGGATAACCTCACATTTATCCACATTATACTTCATCTGCCCTGCATTTGCCCACTCACCTAACCTAGCCAAGTCGCTCTGCAGCCTCATAGCATCCTCCTCGCAGCTCACACTGCCACCCAACTTAGTGTCATCCGCAAATTTGGAGATACTACATTTAATCCCCTCGTCTAAATCATTAATGTACAGTGTAAATAGCTGGGGCCCCAGCACAGAACCTTGCGGTACCCCACCAGTCACTGCCTGCCATTCTGAAAAGTCCCCATTTACTCCTACTCTTTGCTTCCTGTCTGACAACCAGTTCTCAATCCATGACATCACACTACCCCCAATCCCATGTGCTTTAACTTTGCACATTAATCTCTTGTGTGGGACCTTGTCGAAAGCCTTCTGAAAGTCCAAATATACCACATCAACTGGTTCTCCCTTGTCCACTCTACTGGAAACATCCTCAAAAAATTCCAGAAGATTTGTCAAGCATGATTTCCCTTTCACAAATCCATGCTGACTTGGACCTATCGTATCACCTCTTTCCAAATGCACTGCTATGACATCCTTAATAATTGATTCCATCATTTTACCTACTACCGATGTCAGACTGACCGGTCTATAATTCCCTGTTATCTCTCTCCCTCCTTTTTTAAAAAGTGGGATTACATTGGCTACCCTCCACTCCATAGGAACTGATCCCGAGTCAATGGAATGTTGGAAAATGACTGTCAATGCATCCGCTATTTCCAAGGCCACCTCCTTAAGTACTCTGGGATGCAGTCCATCAGGCCCTGGGGATTTATCGGCCTTCAATCCCATCAATTTTCCCAACAAAATTTCCCGACTAATAAGGATTTCCCTCAGTTCCTCCTCCTTACTAGACCCTCCGACCCCTTTTATATCCGGAAGGTTGTTTGTGTCCTCCTTAGTGAATACCGAACCAAAGTACTTGTTCAATTGGTCCGCCATTTCTTTGTTCCCCGTTATGACTTCCCCTGATTCTGACTGCAGGGGACCTACGTTTGTCTTTACTAACCTTTTTCTCTTTACATATCTATAGAAACTTCTGCAATCCGTCTTAATGTTCCCTGCAAGTTTCTTCTCGTACTCCATTTTCCCTGCCCTAATCAAACCCTTTGTCCTCCTCTGCTGAGTTCTAAATTTCTTCCAGTCCCCGGGTTCGCTGCTATTTCTGGCCAATTTGTATGCCACTTCCTTGGCTTTAATACTGTCCCTGATTTCCCTTGATAGAGCCACCTTCCCTTTTTTATTTTTACGCCAGACAGGAATGTACAATTGTTGTAGTTCATCCATGCGGTCTCTAAATGTCTGCCATTGCCCATCCATAGTCAACCCCTTCAGTATCCTTCGCCAATCTATCCTAGCCAATTCACATCTCATACCTTCAAAGTTACCCTTCTTTAAGTTCTGGACCATGGTCTCTGAATTAACTGTTTCATTCTCCATCCTAATGCAGAATTCCACCATATTATGGTCACTCTTCCCGAGATTGCTAATTAATCCTCTCTCATTACACAACACCCAGTCTAAGATGGCCTCCCCCCTAGTTGGTTCCTCGACATATTGGTCTAAAAAACCATCCCTTATGCACTCCAGGAAATCCTCCTCCACCGTATTGCTTCCAGTTTGGTTAGCCCAATCTATGTGCATATTAAAGTCACCCATTATAACTGCTGCACCTTTATTGCACGCACCCCTAATTTCATGTTTGATGCCTTCCCCAACATCACTACTACTGTTTGGAGGTCTGTACACAACTCCCACTAACGTTTTTTGCCCTTTGGTGTTCTGCAGCTCTACCCATATAGATTCCACATCATCCAAGCTAATGTCCTTCCGAACTATTGCCTTAATTTCCTCCTTAACCAGCAATGCTACCCCACCTCCTTTTCCTTTTATTCTATCTTTCCTGAATGTTGAATACCCCTGGATGTTGAGTTCCCAGCCCTGATCATCCTGGAGCCACGTCTCCGTAATCCCAATCACATCATATTTGTTAACATCTATTTGCACAGTTAATTCATCCACCTTATTGCGGATACTCCTTGCATTAAGACACAAAGCCTTCAGGTTTGTTTTTTTAACACCCTTTGTCCTTTTAGAATTTTGCTGTACAATGGCCCTTTTTGTTCTTTGCCTTGGGTTTCTCTGCCCTCCACTTTTCCTCATCTCCTTTTTGTCTTTTGCTTTTGCCTCCTTTTTGTTTCCCTCTGTCTCCCTGCATTGATTCCCGTCCCCCTGCCATATTAGTTTAACTCCTCCCCAACAGCACTAGCAAACACTCCCCCTAGGACATTGGTTCCGGTCCTGCCCAGGTGCAGACCGTCCGGTTTGTACTGGTCCCACCTCCCCCAGAACCGGTTCCAATGCCCCAGTAATTTGAATTCCTCCCTGCTGCACCACTGCTCAAGCCATGTATTCATCTGCGCTATCCTGCGATTCCTACTCTGACTATCACGTGGCACTGGTAGCAATCCCGAGATTACTACTTTTGAGGTCCTACTTTTTAATTTAGCTCCTTGCTCCTTAAATTCGTTTCGTAGGACCTTATCCCTTTTTTTTACCTATGTCGTTGGTACCAATGTGCACCACGACAACTGGCTGATCTCCCTCCCTTTTTAGAATGTCCTGCACCCGCTCCGAGACATCCTTGACCCTTGCACCAGGGAGGCAACATACCATCCTGGAGTCTCGGTTGCGGCCGCAGAAACGCCTATCTATTCCCCTTACAATTGAATCCCCTATCACTATCGCTCTCCCACTCTTTTTCCTGCCCTCCTGTGCAACAGAGTCAGCCACGGTGCCATGAACTTGGCTGCTGCTGCCCTCCCCTGATGAGTCATCCCCCTCAACAGTACCCAAAGCAGTGTATCAGTTTTGCAGGGGGATGATCACAGGGGACTCCTGCACTACCTTCCTTGCACTGTACATTAATTACAATATACATTAATGATTTGGATGAAGGAATTGAATGTAATATTCCAAGTTTGCAGATGACACTAAACTGGGTGGCGGTGTGAGCTGTGAGGAGGACGCTAAGAGGCTGCAGGGTGACTTGGACAGGTTAGGTGAGTGGGCAAATGCATGGCAGATGCAGTATAATGCGGATAAATGTGAGGTTATCCACTTTGGGGGCAAAAACACGAAGGCAGAATATTATCTGAATGGCAGCAGATTAGGAAAAGGGGAGGTGCAATGAGACCTGGGTGTCATGGTACATCAGTGATTGAAGGTTGGCATGCAGGTACAGCAGGCGGTGAAGAAGGCAAATGGTGTATTGGCCTTCATAGCTTGGGGTTTTGAGTATAGGAGCAGGGAGGTCTTACTGCAGTTGTACAGGGCCTTGGTGAGGCCTCACCTGAAATATTGTGTTCAGTTTTGGTCTCCTAATTTGAAGGAAGGACATTCTTGATATTGAGAGAGTGCAGCAAAGGTTCACCAGACTGATTCCCGGGATGGCTGGACTGAAATATGAGGAGAGACTGGATCGACTGGGCCCTTATTCACTGGAGTTTAGAAGGATGAGAGGGGACCTCATAGAAACATATAAAATTCTGACGGGACTGGACAGGTTAGATGCAGGAAGAATGTTCCCGATGTTGGGGAAGTCCAGAACCAGAGGACACAGTCTAAGGATAAGGGGTAAGCTATTTAGGACTGAGATGAGGAGAAACTTCTTCACTCAGAGTTGTTAACCTTTGGAATTCCCTACCGCAGAGAGTTGTTGATGACAGTTCATTGGATATATTCAAGAGGGAGTTAGATATGGCCCTTATGGCTAAAGGGATCAAGGGGTATGGAGAGAAAGCAGGAAAGGGGTACTGAGATGAATGATCAGTCATGATCTTATTGAATGGTGGTGCAGGCTCGAAGGGCCAAATGGTCTACTCCTGCACCTATTTTCTATGTTTCTATGTTTCTAAATGGCCGCCTTCTGCGCTGTAAATTTCTATGTTTCTATGTTATCCTTTTATATACCTGTAGAAACTCTTGATATCTGTTTTTATATTTCGTGCTAGTTTACTTTCATCGTCTATCTTCCCTTTCTTAATCATTTTTTTAGTCATTCTTTGCTGGCTTTTAAAAGCTTCCCAATCTTCTGTCCTCCCACTAGTTAGATGAAGTAGGGTGGGAGGAGGCTTGTATGGAGCATAAACATCGACATAGACCGGCTGGGCCGAATGGCCCATTTCTGTGCTGTACATTCTATGGAATTCTATGTAATCTGTGATTTAAAATGTATGCAGTAGTCATCTGACAGATTGTAAATCTAGTCTCAGTCATGTGGACTCGATAGTCAATCCTAAAGTAAAGAACTGCTTGCATATGCACAGAGATTTAACAGAGGGTCTTATGTTCTGGTGTTTATCCTTCTAGAAAACAGCATCATGTAATGTGTGACTTGCTTCCTTCTCATCTGTCTCTTTGTCTCTTGAAACCACAGTGAGTGCCAGTTTCATTGCTCAGGATGTGGTGACATGCAATCAGCTCCCAAGCCAGTGTCTGTAAATTGTGCATAAAACAAAATTAAAGTCGTAGATTACCAAGAATTGAATGGAGAGATTTAAATGCATGGAGTGTGGTGGAATTGTGGAGAGATTTTCAGAATGGTGCACTGTAGGGACAGTCCAATCTATTGTAAACAATGTTACAAGCATGTAATACAAAAGCAAAATACTACGGATGCTGGAATCTGGAATAATGCTGGAAATCTCAGCGGGTCAGGCAGCAGCTGTAGAAAGGAATCAGAGTTAACGTTTCGGGTTGATGACCCGTCGTCAGAACTGGAGAGTGTTCGGAAAGAACTATTTCTTAACGAGCACTGAAAGGGGGAGGGGAAGAAAGAACAAAAGGGAAGGTCTGTGACAGGGTGGAACGCAGGAGAGATTAGCGAGACAAAAGGGATGATAGCCCAAATTCAAGTGGTAATGCCAGGAGTTAGAAAAACATTAGTCAAGATAGGGTGTGAATGGCAGGATAATGACCAACTGCCATTAGAGACAATGAGAGAAAAGAGAAAGAAACAGGCTCGGGTGGTGGCGGGGGTGGGGGAGAGCAGTGCTGGGGGCGGGGGGGGGGGGGCGAGAGCCAAAGATTGGCAGCGATTACGCTCTGAAATTGTTGAACTCGATGTTGAGTCCAGAAGGCTGTAAAGTGCCTGAACAAAAAATATGGTGCTGTTTCTCGAGTTACAAGCATTTAATTGGCTTTGCAGAGGATGTACTTTGTGGTAATATGATTGTGGAAAAGAGAAGATGGCAAGAAATGATTACAGAGTCGCTGGTTCCCAGAGTGGAGAGAGGTGGCCTTTCATACAAGAATAGGTCACAGCGGAACGGCTAATTATCCCGTGTCAGCTTGGTTACCAATCCTCCAAGATTGGCCGAGTCTCCAGGGTTTAAAGATTAATCTCCAGGCCACTGCTGTGCGCAACACCCAGGAGAAAGATCATAGCGGCATAAAAAATTAGTGTGTTTTTTTTCATCTTTGAACACTTTCATTTATTAGGTTTAAAAGTATTAGAGGTCGGAAAAAGGTTGTTTGTTTGACAGCCAAGAAGCAGCTAACGATGAGTCTGGTCGCTTTCCAATTGCATGGGAAGGCGTTGTTCCGCAAGGTTGGATGGATTGGGTGGTCAATGACGTGAGCTTGGGGGGGTGGGGGGGGGGCACGCGGAGGTGGTAGGGGGTGGGGGTTATTGGAGGCAGTAGGTCAAGTGACGATACCTCCAGGGATGCATCCAACCAGAGTTGGAAACTCTACGGGCTAGATTTTCAGCTTTTACATAAGAAATAGGAACAGGAGTAGGCCATATGGCCCCTCGAGCCTGCTCTGCCATTCAATAAGATCACGGCTGATTTGATCATGGACTCAGCTCTACTTCCCCGCCCGCTCCCCATAACCTTTAGCCCCTTATCGCTCAAGAAACTGTCTATTTCTGTCTTAAATTTATTCAATGTCCCAGCTTCCACAGCTCTCTGAGGCAGCGAATTTCACAGATTTACAACCCTCTGAGAGAAGAAATTCCTCCTCATCTCAGTTTTAAATGGGCAGCCCCTTATTCAAAGATTATGCCCTCTAGTTCTAGTCTCCCCCATCAGTGGAAACATCCTCTCTGCATCCACCTTGTCAAGCCCCCTCATAATCTTATACGTTTCGATACGATCACCTCTCATTCTTCTGAACTCCAATGAGTAGAGGCCCAACCTACTCAACCTTTCCTCATAAGTCAACCCCCTCATCTCCGGAATCAACCTAGTGAACCTTCTCTGAACTGCCTCCAAAGCAAGTATATCCTTCGTAAATATGGAAACCAAAACTGCACACAGGCGATAATGGCGGTGGGGTGGGAAAGTTGTAATATTTGCATCTTAGTTGTTAAGTTTGGGCATCTGGGCCCTGCATAAGGGGCGCAGCGCTAAGGGAGGCATTGTACACCTCTCTTGGCATTAGGATGGGAAGCTCCCGAGCTAAACAGCCGGCCAAGGAGCGCTCCGAGAGAGGCCTGTGGGGCAAGGTCTAAAAAAAACGACGAAGACATTCCCAAAACATTGCCCTCGCCACAAATTGCACAAAAAATTAAAAGAAAAAACAATCGCAATTACTTTTGGAGTCCATTCCCATTCCCTTCCTCCCCGCTGACGGGATCGGTAGACCACTCAGTGTGGGGCGCACTTCCGGGCGGACGGGTTGGGCAGGATCTCAAAACTCACGTCGGTGCCGCAACCAGAGGCTTTACACACCGGGCGAAGCTCTTCCGGTGGTGCTGCTGAGCGCCGTCGCAAAACCCGACCCGGAGGATCGCTGTGGGGCACTGGAGACCTCATGCCGTCTGTCACGCCGCTCCGGGGCGAAACCCGGAGAGCAAAGGACGGGAAAATCCAACCCACTGTATGTCTGCCCTCATCAATTCCCCACCTCAGCTATTCCTCGAGTTCAGAGGGAACATCATTGTCTTTGGGACTTTACTCTAGGAAGTGCATACAATTACTCCCCTGACCTTTTTGGTGTGTCAGGGTCAGAGGGGTCCCACTGTACTGGCACTCGAGATACAGAGGATGAGTTCAATTGTGGCTAATGCACAGTGAGGCCTGAAAACTGCTGTAGCCAGTCACTTCACAGTCATCATCACTTAGGCCTTGAAATGGATTCTCAGTCTGTACATGTCCGTCAGCTATTCCTTCATCCGCTCCTCTAAAATTAAGGGGTTAAAGCTGGCAGGAACATAATGGAGAATGGAATTTCATCAGAACAGTCTCCAGCGCTGTAACTCCGATGTAGCTATTTGTGCATTTCACCAATCTGTTCTGTGTCAAAACTCTGATGGATTTTAAAAGTAACATTGGAAGTTCTCACTTCGGGTAGAAAAAGACACAGGTACTGCCACAGGTCATCACAGGTCAGGGGGCCGATCTGGGGCAAGTACCTTTAGTAAAAGGCATTCTGCCATTTTCAAACTCCGAAATTGAGTCAAAACTTCACATCTTGTAGCTAACGCTATTTTAAGTATTTATTTTCTTGCCTCCTAGAAACTTTCTTTCAAATTAATTCTCAGGATGTGGGCCTTGCTGGAAAGGCCAACATGTTTTGCCCTGAACCAAGTGGCTTGCTAGTCCGTTTCAGAGAGTAGTTTAGAGTCAACCACGTTGGTTTGGGACTGGAGTCACACATAGGCCAGACTGGGTATGGACAGCAGTTTTCCTTCATATTGGTGAACCAGTTGGGTTTTTATGACAATCTGACAGTTTGATGGGCACTTTTACTGGTACCAGCATTTTATTTCCAGAATTTATAAGCTGAATTCAAATTAATAGAATTTTACAGCCCAGAAGCAGGCCATTCGGCCCAACAGGTCTATGCTCCACACGAGCCTCCTCCCACCTTATTTCATCTAACCCTATCAGTATATTCAGGTCAAGCAGCATCTGTACAGAGAAACAGTTAATATTCCAGTTCTGACAAAGGGTCACAGACCTGAAACGTTAACTCTGTTTTTCTCTCCACATATGTTGCCCGGCCTGCTGAGTATTTTCAGCATTTTCTGTTTTTATTTTAAATTCCAGCATCCACAGCATCTTGCTTTCCTATCAATATATTCTTCTATTCCTTTCTCCCTCATATACTTATCTAGCTTCCCTTAATTCAAATTCTAATTCTCAAATTACCATGATGGGATTTGAACCCACGCTCTCTGGATTATTGGTCTATTGCACTACTGTACCCTGTTATTTCGGGGCTCCCCTTTCACAATCAGTAAGTCAGAAACCGAGAAGATACCATTTCGGACTACCTTAGATGGGAAAGAGTCAGTGCTGAGCCAGTGCTGCTGTGAAACCAGCTAATGCTGAATCCCTCTGGGTAGGGCCGCTCAGTTTAACCTGATTATCGCCTCACTGCCTCTCAACTCACAACAGCTGCTGGAGCCTGGGAGCAGCACAAGTTGCTTGAAACCAAGGTTGCAATGCAGCGGAACAGTAAGGGTCTGTGCGTGTCGTTGTGTGTTGGTCAGTACTGGTGTCGGAAGAGAATTTCAACTCTGTCTTAATTCTGTCTGCTGCTGAATATTTAGTGAGGACTGGTTTCATCATAGAATCACAGAGTCATAGAATTGTACAGCACGGATGCAGGCCATTTGGCCCATTCGTGCCTGTGAAGCTTTTTAAATGAGCTATCTAATTAGTCCCACTCCCCATTGCCTTACAAAATTTTCCTTTTCAGGTATTTATCCATTTCCTGTTTGAAAGTTACTATTGAATCTGCTTCTTCCGCCCTTTCAGGCAGAGCATTCCAGATCGTCATAACAACTCGCTGCGTAATAAAAAATGTTCCTCATCTCTCCCCCTCCCCACCAACCCCCCCTGCCCCCCCCCTCCCCACACTCCTGTTCTTTGGCCAATTATCTTAACTCTGTGTCGTCTGGTTACTGAAGCTCACTTCTTAGCCTTTAACTGCTCTTCACTCAGTCTCTCACTGAAAGTTCACCCTATGAGGCTCAAGTGGAGCAATTGATTAACACACTAGTTCTTCCTGTCTTGTTTTGCCTAATTTCTCCCCTTCTCTGAAGGTGTTGACCCGTTGCTTGATTAAAGTTGAGCAGATGCCAGCCACCTACAGTACTGGGCCAAATGGTCTTTCTCTATTTGAGAGTGACATGCTATTCAACTGCAAAGGGCATCACAACTCAATCCCTTCCTCACCTGATATCCATTTAAACCTTTGTAGGTTTATATATATATATATATATATGTATGTATAAAAAGTAAACCCCACGCACGTTATTTATCAGCAGCTGTAGCATCTTTTGTATCTCAAATTCAAGGGGCACCAGTTAAAGATTAGGGCGGAGAAATTGGCCTCCTTTACGCCTTCCATCTACCGACTTTCCGACCGGAAGCGGCAAGAATACCAACACCCGCGAACTTGCCTTGCAGGTTTGCAGTGGCGATAAACCTTAACACCATGATCTCCTGCGCCCCGGGGATCGTGACATTATCCGGTGCGCAGTGCCCCAGTACCGCCCCAGATGGTGACTTGGCTTCCGCCCCCTGCAGCATCACCGGACGTCAACACCGGCAGCAGCAGGAGGCGCTGTGAGGTCACCGGCTGCTTGGGGAGCGGTATTAAAGGGATTGACGGTGAGGTAGGCAAAAAAAAACTTCTATCAGCCATCTGTGCCCTTTTAAAATGTTTGTACTGCCGCGATTGATCAGCCCTGTGCTCTGTTCGAGGGATGATCGTCGTGGATCGCGGGTGCCATTGGCGAGCAGCGGATTTGATTTCTTGCGGAACTCGCAGCAATAGCCCTTCCCTTTAAGGGAGGGAAGGAGCCTCTGATCCCGGCAGTGCTGCACGGGACATTATGTAGCGCTCTGCCGCTACCGTCCCTCTTGCCTGGTTTAGTGCGCAAGGGAAGTGATAGCGCTTGATTTAGCACTCCACCTCCCTCCTGGAGCGCTGAACCGGAAGTTCGCCGCCCTCTAGAATTGAGTATCGCCTGGTGATTCTTTTGCGCCCACGCAAAAGTTATCACCCCAAACAGGACGCTATGCAATTTCCAGCCCTAGGAACTTTAGGCTAAGACGAGAGAAGGGAACTCAGCTAGAACGATTTACACCAAGGCTAATAGAGTTGTGAAATGAGTTATCGGGGCAGCCAATGAAGGGGAGAGCGTAAATGAGTTCAAGAGTCAATTAAGAGGGAATTCAGGCAGAACTATTTCACACAAAGATTAATGAACACACGAAGGCTGGTTTTCAACTTGCCGCCCGATATAGAACCAGCTCAAATCAGATTAAAATTCAGCTTTAATTTTTGTAATGCTGTCTTCTTGTTGCTATGTCACCCATGGTATTCGTTGGTGCAATGTATTTGCTTCATGGGTTCTTTGTTTAAGTATTCATTGTAACACATTGTTATTAAGAAGCAGTTGATTTATTAACAAAGGTTTAACAATCACACGACACATTACCAGTTCATCCACCAGGCTCACAACCACCTGCCTCATCGTGGATCCCCCGAACCCAACTGGCTGGGGTTTTATTGAGCCTTGTGAACATCATGTGACTGGCTAAGCCACTCCCAACTCAACAAACCTGTGTGCATGCTCACAGGGGCATACATTACAGTTGGTTATTGTCTCATCCATCGGAGCAGGTCAATGAGGCTTTCTTTAACCAACCACAGAACAGGTGCATCTCACGGGGCAGGGCGGGGCAGGCGGGTTTGAATTTCCACGGGGGGATTCTACCCGCACATCCGTGTAACTTCGGGGGACAAGCCACACACGACCCCGGAAAAAAACGTCACGGTGGGCAGGCAGGAGAAGCCCTGCTAATCCAATAGCCACAAATCTCCGCGGAGCTGCTGCCTCTCTGCTGCTGTAACTTTGTGGGAAGTGCGGGGGACTCCACCGACACTTCTTCACACAGGTTTCCGGCACACTTCCCGCGAAGTTACAGCAACGGACTGGGAGCAGCTGTAAGGAAATTCCCGACCGAGGCCGAGTCCAAGGAGTCAAAGTCAATGTGGAGTTATTGGGAAGGGGACACACTGACATCTTTCAATTATTTCAAAAATATTACTATTTGTAGATGTGCCAGGAACACCAGTGCCAGTGACAGAACTGCGGTTTTTCCTTTGATTATAATGACACGTTTTATCTTTCCATTGAATCTATTTCAACTGCTAGCTATGCATTTGATACTTGAACACCTGGGGGCTGAAAGTGCCCCGTTTGGAGGTGGTAACCTTTCAGGCCCGGGACTTTTACTGCCCGGCCCGGAGGTCTCGCCGTCGGCATGCAATTGGGCTTTGCGCCCCTCAAACAAGGTAGAGTGCTGTCTCAGACGCTTCACCTCACTGGAGGAGTGGTCCTGGGGCATCAGCAGGCCGATGAGTTCAGCCCCGTGCTGAGAAGGTCAGTTAAAGGGGAGGGCCGCTGCACACTCTGCAGGCCCTTTGGTGGCCGCCACTGGGCACTAGGGATGCACTCGACCGTGCTAGTGACCCGGTACCCAAAAGGGAGTGTCGGGCTGGTCGAAGCGAGGGCTGCCATTGTCGGACCGACCAAAGAGTCGGCCGACAAAATAAACTGGTGGCCTGGGGTGCTCACGGCCTCCCCATTAAGGGCGCCCTGGACAGATGTCAGTGCCCCGCGAAATTGGCGCTGACATCAGCCAGTGCCAGCCTCGCTGCCTGTGGGGCATTTTCCTCCACCGGGCGCAGAGGGGTCGGTGCGTACAGTGATTATGTCATCGCCTGTTGCGCGCCAGCCCGGGAGACTAACCGTGAGGCATGCGCTACCGGCAATTCGCCCAAGGCACTACCACCGCATGCCCCCGGGCCAAAAGGCCATTGTGCCCTGGAGGCGATACCAGGGGGCACAAAAAAGGGGCAATATCGGTCACCTGATTTTGCTCTGCTGTTGTTGCCAAGTCTTTGAGATTCGGAGCTGACAATTCCGAATATCCACTTTCCTCATTTCACAAATCGTTGAAGGTGGCAGGGCAAGTTGAGAAAGCTGTTAAAAAGGCATACAAATATAAATAGAGTAATTGAGTACACAAGCAAGAAAGTTAGGCTAAACCATTATAAAACACTGGTTAGGCCCTGGCTGGAGTATTGTGGCCAATTCCGGGCACCACACTTTAGGAAGGATGTCAAGGCCTTAGGGAGGATGCAGAGGAGATTTACTAGACTGGTACCAGGGATGAGGGACTTCAGAGAGACTAGAGACACTGGGGTTGTTCTCCTTAGAGCAGAGAGGGTTAAGAGGAGATTTAATAGAGGTATTCAAAATTTTGAAGGGTTTTGATAGAGTAAATAAGGAGAAACTGTTTCCAGTGGCAGAAGGGTCAGTACCAGAGGACAGAGATTTGAGTTAATTGCCAAAAAAAGAGGGGATATAAGATAATATATATTTACAGTGATGTATTGTGATCTGGATTGCATTGCATGAAAGGGTGGTGGAAGCAGATTCAATAGTAACTTTCGATAGGTAACTGGATAAATACTGGAAAAGGAAAAATTTGCAGGTCTATGGGAAAAGAGTAGGGAAGTGGGTCTGATCGGATAGCTCTTTCCTGTGCTGTATCATTCTATGATAGCTGGCATCTCTGACAAAGCAGTGCTGTCTCAATACAACACTGAGTGGCAGCTTAGATTGTCCTAGTGTGGGGATTGAACCTGTTGCCTTTGGACTTTGAGGGACAATGGTGCTACCACTGACTGATAAGGACCTAAAGGGTTGTGAGCTGGTTGGACTAAAGGGCTTTCCTGTTGTCACAAACATTCACTCCTCAAGTTTAGCAACAAGCCTAAAATAATGTCCCACTGGACTCTGCCTTAGTCATTTTGCCTGAGCACTTTGTCTGAGGAAGAAAGGATTAGAAGGTTATGTTGATAAGGTAAGATGAGAGGAGGCTCGAGTGGAACATGCACACCACCATTGATCCTGTGCTGTAAAATGTTACGTCCTAATATAGACCCATTCGAATGTTAAATATCTGAGACACAGAACAACTTATTTTTAGATTTTTTTTTAATGTGTTGCAAATGAGATCAGATTATCACTTCCCAAATGACGGCAGCTGGATTGTATTTGAAAGGACTCATTGTCCTGTGAGAAAATGCAGAGCATGGGGCTGAAGGCAGATGATCCCAACCTCACTGAGGCCAGCTGTGCTGCCCCTGCACATGGTACGAGAGCCACGCCAATTAGCATAGAATTTAATTAACACAAAATTAGCATAAAGCCTACCAGAAGGTGGCCTTCCCGAGTCTCTCCGATACCAGTCGTCACCGGGGTGGAATTAGGAAGAGATAGAGAGGCCTCTATATTCTGACTGGAAGCTGAGCGACAGAAAGGTGACTAAAGAGCTGCACTTTGGTGATCCTCAGTTTAAGGCAAGTCTGCAAAATTGGTGGTTTTATATAAACTTGTCGCCGATGTGCTAAAAATGAACTTGGACCAGGACCAGTTTGTACCTCTGTGCAGACCCCAGTTTAGGTTCTGCCTCGGTCACTGGATTTAACCAGGGCCGGATTAAGGACCTGATGCGCCTGGAGCAAACGGATCCCAATGGGCCTGTAGTTATGTTTCATGTTCATTACATTACGTATATGATTCTGATTCTGAGTATGAAAACATAGGCCAGTATATTCAACAGTGAAAGCATATATTCTGCATCAAGTCGGTATATATTCCGGTTCCGATAACAATAAACAATATTTTCCTCAGTCTTGTTTTTCCTCTCTCATTGTCGATTCTATTCAGCCTATTTGGGAGGCCTTATATTTTTTTTCCTACATTTATTGGTGGGCCTATGTTCTTTGATGGGCCTGGAGCTGCAGCCCCATCGCCCCGTGGTTAATCCGCCCCTGGCTTTAACACAGTCTTGCGGGCTGACGCAGTGCTGTCTCCTCTATGCTGCTGACTGTTAGTCGGCACCTTTGAAGCAAACAATCTGTGCAAATTGTGCGGCGGAATGTGCTCGCGGAATGACGTGCTGCCTGCATTCACCGGTGTTGTGCACTTCATGCAACTTGCAGGTCCCGATGCGATTCCCTCACACATTACATTTTTCATCACATACCTCATTGCTTCACACTGCACTGGCTCCGGAACAGCTCAGCCTGCAGCGTGCTGCACATTTGGAGTGTTACAGAACACGGGTCGCACACTGACTTTATTCTGATGATCAAAGGTCGCAATAAGACAACCGTAAAGTCTGTCTGTGTGCACTGATCGATTGTAGGGCACCAGTCTCTGTCTCTTCCTTGCAGTGATGTCCTTGTGGCTTTACGATCTCCTTTTAATCTTAATTGTGGACACTCCGGTATAAGCCAGATTTAAACCTTTCTCACACAAGCTGGTTGCCAACATGCACGCAGTCGTGTTCATTCAATCTCCACCAGTATTGTGCAATCACCGTAACAAAAAATCCCCATAACAGTTGAAGAAAGACTTACATTTATATAACGCTTTTCATGATCTCACGAGGTCCCAAAGCACTTTACAAACAATAAAGTATGTTCGAAGTGTAGTCACTGTTGCAATGTAGGAAACGTAGTGACTAATTTGTGCAGAGAAAGATCCCACATATAGTTGTGTGATAATGACCAGTTAACCTGTTTTCTTTTGGAGATATTGGTTGAGGGTTAAATTTTGGCCAGTTCACTGGGGATAATTCCATAGGTCTTCTGTCCTATAGTACCGTGGTATCCTTTACATCCACCTGAGAGGGCAGGCGGAGCCTTAGTACTGGAGTGTCGGCCTAAATTTTGTGCACCAGTCTCTGAAAGAAAGACTTGGATTTATATAGCGCCTTTCACGACCACCAGACGTCTCAAAGCGCTTTACAGCCAATTAAGTACTTTTGGAGTGTAGTCACTGTTGTAATGTGGGAAACGGGGTAGCCATTTTGCACACAGCAAACTCTCACAAACAGCAATGTGATAATGACCAGATAATCTGTTTTTTGTTATGTTGATTGAGGGATAAATATTGGCCAGGACACTGGGGATAACTCCTCTGCTCTTCTTCGAAATAGTACCATGAGATTTTTTACATCCACTTGAGAGAGCAGACGGGACCTCGGTTTAATGTCTCATCCGAAAGATGGCACCTCCGACAGCGCAGCACTCCCTCAGCACTGCACTGGAGTGTCAGCCTAGATTTATTTTGTGCTCAGTGGGACCTGAACCCACAACCTTCTGACTCTGAGGCGAGAGTGCTAACACACTTTCCTTTCATGTTTTTACATTAGATCAGAAGTCAGTGATCTAGAAACAGCAAACCAGAGATTGGATGTATAGCACAATTTGCAATGGTTACACTTATACCGCTATTGCAAACATTGGGGTATTGTTCGTCCTGGGCCGTAGTGCAGTGGGAAAGAAAATCGGTCTGAGTGCAAAACAGGCTGTCCATTGGCTACTGCCTGTGTTGTGTTGGCACCCAAGACAAGTATATAGGCCATTGAGCTTTTAGTGAATTCAAGTGGAAAGATTGAATGTGAAAAATAAACGGCCAGCAGTTCAGTGAACTCCGAGTGGATTCCAATTGGTTTAGCTCACAGTAACACTTGTCTCGAAGGCCCCATTTATATCCCAGCGGGAGTGGCCCAGTGATATAAAAGGGCCGTGGAGGTTCTGAACTTTCCCCATGTGCACTACAGGGCAGGATTGGAGCTCCGTCAGTGACACTGGGACCACTGCTCACGAGCCAGGCGTGGACTCAGTCAACTTGGTGAATTTTGCTGCAGACTTTTCCTTGGAAATAATTTCTTTACACAGCGGGGGTTGGAATTTGGAATTCTGTCACAAATAAGGGAAAAGCAAATTCTTTGAAAAATAAATTTAGACAGTTGCTTCAAAATCATTAAGAGGCTGAAATTGCCCTCGGACCCGGTTGCTGTGGAAATTTGAATTAACTGAAGAATTGGCGCCTAGAGCTAAGGAGAGAATGGAGCGATATTCGGAACAAACAGGGCTCACCCTCACGGGTTAAGACCTTCTCCCACTCCCCCGAACAATTACCTGCTCCCAGCCCCCACCAGCCAAGTGCCTGACCTCTTTCCCCCCACTCCCCGCCACCCCTCCAAATCGGGCTCAAATTCTTGATCTCCTCCCCCGCCCGAGTTCCTGTCCTCCCCCCACCCAAGTTCTTGAGCTTCTTCCCACACCGCCCCCCTGGGTGGCTGACCTTCTCCCTTGCCCAAGTTCTCCCCAACCCCACAGATTCATAACCTTCTCCCCCAACAAATTCCTGACCTCCCCCACCTCCCTCCATAGATGGGGCATTGTGTGTGGGTCATGGAGTGTTAACAGGTTTACTGGGTATGAAGTGAATAGTAACAGTGCCATGACTTCTGGATTTCGTCCAGTCCAATGATGTCACTTGCCGACCCTGCACCGAGCTTTCCGCGAGATCAGCCAGGTGTGGGGGGGGATGTGGTTGCGTGTAAATGGATCATGTTCTCGCTCACAACCATCCCCTTTAGACCTAGATCACGTTCTTCCCAAATCACCACTGTGCTCTTTACCCCCCCCCCCCCCACCCCACCGAGTTCTTGACTTCATCTCCCTGAGTTCCCTCTCTCTCTCTCTCTCTCTGTCTCTCTCTCTCTCTCCCTCTCTGCCTCCTTTCTCTCTGCCTCCTCCCAGTCTCTCTCTCCCACTCTCACTCACTCTCCCACGCTCTCTCCCCACCATGCTCTCTCCCCTCCCCTCCCCCCCCCCCCCCCACGCTCTTGCTCTCGCTCGCTCTCTCTCTCTCTCTCTCTCTCCCCCCACACTCTCGCGCTCTCTCTCTATCTCTCTCTCTCTCTCCCCCCACACTCTCTCGCTCTCTCTCCCCCCACACTCTCTATCAGAAGGCCACGGAAATGTTAGTGTCGATAATCACAGCGATATTCTAGGCAAAAGTCCTGGAGGCTCCTTTTAGTATAGTCATTGATTTTCAATCGATAACCCAAAAGCCCCAGTCGCCAGCTCAGGCTCGAGCTCCAAGTTCGGCAACGTGGTTCGGCCCCACGTCCGGCTTCCTCATATACCGTACTGTGCATGATTGACCGGATCGAGCGAGCATGTGCCAAAAGGGGCGGTGTCCATGGTGCGCACGTGCAAAAGGACACAAAAGTCCATGCACATAATCACTTTTAGTTTGAATGTTCTGCAGGACCCAAAATTGGGAAATTGCATGCAAAATGCCTCTGTCCCATATACATAAGTTAATGAAGTGTTGCTGTTCATTCTCACCCTCCTGTCAACAACTTGCATTTAATAGCACCTTTAATGTAGTAAACCGAACCAAGGCGCTTCACAAGGAGCTGAATCAGTTAAAAGGAGACTTGAGAAAGGGTGACCAAAAGCTTGATTAAAGAGCTAGATTGTAAGGAGTGTTTTAAAGGAGGAGAGAGAGCTGGAGGCAGCGAGGATTAGGGAGGGAATTCCAGAGTTTAGGGCCTAGACAGCTGAATGCTTGGTCACCAATGATTGGGTGAAGGAAGTTGGGGAAGCACGAGAGCTACTGACAAATCGATTAATGCCATGACTACAGGCAGCTGGTAGCGGAAAATCCAAGCTCATGTGCCCCAGTGCAGACTGGATGGGCCAAATGACCCATTTCTATGCTGTGTCGCTCTTTAATTCTCATCATCATAAGCAGTCCCTCGGAATCGAGGAAGACTTGCTTCCACTCTAAAAATGAGTCCTTCGGTGGCTGAACAATTCAATATGAGAACCACAGACTTTGTCACAGGTGGGACAGATAGCCGTTGAGGGTAAGGGTGGGTGGAACTGGTTTGCCGCATACTCTTTCCGCTGCCTGCGCTTGCTTTCTGCATACTCTCAGGGACGAGACTCGAGGTGCTCAGCGCCCTCCCAGATGCACTTCCTCCACTTAGAGCAGTCTTTGGCCAGGGACTCCCAGGTGTCAGTGGAAATGAATTCTATAATGCTATTATATCCACTAGCCCTAGGAGGTAGGAGACAAAGCTATCTCATGAGGTGGTACACACACTCCCTTGTTTACATTCATTTGCCAGCTCTGAAGGCAGGGATATAATATCAGTGGGCTCCTAGTTCAGAATCAGTGCAGAGCAGAAAGAAAAGCCATGCTTGAAATGCTCTGGCTACAATTGGATTTATAAGAGTGGAATCAAGTGAGCTGAACAATGAAGGAGACATGTTGGAGGAGGATGATGAACAAGAGAGTGTGTGCCACCTCATAAGATCGCTTTGTCCCCCATCTCCTAGTGGATGTAATAGCATTATAGAGGATGTCCTTTGTGACCTGTTCCACGTGAGTCACCAGCTTGGACTTTCCACTATCAGCTGCCTGCTGCTGGGAAACCCAGCATTTATTGCCCATCCCTAATTGGCCTTGTGGCTTGCTGGGCCATTTTAGAGGGCAGTTAAGAGTCAACCACATTGCTTTGGATCTGGAGTCACATATAAGCCAGGTAAGGACGGCCGATTTCTTTCCTTGACAGTAGCAAAGATCAGTTTTTACAATAATCTGGTAGTTCACCATTTTTATAGTGATACTATTTTTCTTATTCCAGATTCAAAACTGAATTTAAATTCCCCAGCTGCTTTGGTGGGATTTGAACTCATGTCTCCAGATTATTAGCCCAAGCCTCTGGATTACTAGCCCAGTAACATTACCATTAAGCTACCGTTCCCAGTGTTAATAGCTGAAAATGGGTAAGAGTCCAGTCCTAGAGGAGCTCTACCCACTTAACATTACAACACTTCATTAACATATGGGAGGGCTAACAAGGAAAGAGAATACACAATAAATGCTAGGACACTGAGAAGTGTGGAGGAACAAAGGGACCTTAGAGTGCATGTCCACAGATCCCTGAAGGTAGCAGGCCAGGTAGATAAAGTAGTTAAGAAGGCATACGGAATACCTGCCTTTATTAGCCGAGGCATAGAATACAAGAGCAGGGATGTTATGCTTCAACTCTATAAAACACGCGTTCATCATCATCATAGGCAGTCCCTCGGAATCGAGGAAGACTTGCTTCCACTCCTGAAGTGAGTTCTTTGGTGGCTGAATAGTCCAATACAAGAACCACAGTCTCGGACAGATAGTCGTTGAGGGAAGGGTGGGTGGGACTAGTTTGCCGCACGCTCTTTCCACTGCCTACGCTTGCTTTCTCTCGGCGTTGAGACTCGAGGTGCTCAATGCCCTCTCGGATGCACTTCCTCCACTTAGGGCGGTCTTGGGCCAGGGACTCCCAGATGTCAGTGGGGATATCGCACTTGATCAGGGATGCCTTGAGGGTGTCCATGTAGCGTTTCCGCTCCCCAACTTTGGCTCATTTGCCGTGAAGGAGATCCAAGTAGAGCGCTTGCTTTGGGAGTCTCATGTCTGGCATGCAAACTATATGGCCTGCCCCGTGGAGCTGATCGAGTGTGGTCAGTGCTTCAATGCTGGGGATGTTAGCCTGGACGAGGACGCTAATGTTGGTGTGCCTGTCCTCCCAGGGGATTTGTAGGATCGAGCGGAGACATCGTTGGTGATATTTCTCCAGCGACTTGAGGTGTCTGCTGTACATGGTACACTAGTTAGACCTTAGCTGGCGTACTGCATGCAGTTCTGGTCAGCACATTACAGGAAAGATGTGATTCTACTAGAGAGGGTGCAGAGGAGATTTACGAGGATGTTGCCTGGCCTGGAGAATTTTAGCGATGAGGAAAGATTGGATCGGCTGGGTTTATTTTCCTTGGAACAGAGGAGGCTGAGGGGAGACCTTATTGAGGTGTATAAAATAATCTCTCAAGAGTCGGATAAATGGTTCATTCTCGGGTTGGCAATCAGTAATTAGTGGGGTGCCACAGGAATCAGTACTGGGACCCCAACTATTTACAATCTATATTAACGACTTGGAAGAAGGGACCAAGTGTAAGGTAGCCAAGTTTGCTGACAATAAAAAGATGGGAGGAAAAGTAATGTGTGAGGAGGACACAAAAAATCTGCAAAAGGACATAGACAGGCTAAGTGAGTGGGCAAAAATTTGGTAGATGGAGTATAATGTTGGAAAGTGTGAGGTCATGCACTTTGGCAGAAAAAATCAAAGAGCAAGTTATTATTTAAATTGAGAAACATTGCAATGTGCTGCAGTACAGTGGGACCTGGGGGTACTTGTGCATGAAACACAAAAGGTTAGTAAGCAGGTACAGCAAGTGATCAGGAAGGCAAATGGAATGTTGGCCTTTATTGCAAAGGGGATGGATTATAAAAGCAGAGAAATCCTGCTACAATTATACAGGGTATTGGTGAGGCACCTGGAATACTGCATTCAGTTTTGGTTTCCATATTTACGAAAGGATATCCTTGCTTTGGAGGCAGTTCAGAGAAGGTTCACAAGGTTGATTCTGGAGATGAGGTGGTTGACTTATGAGGAAAGGTTGAAGAGGTTGGGCCTCTACTCATTGGAATTCAGAGGAATGAGAGGTGATCTTATCAAAATGTATAAGATTATAAGGGGGCTCGACAAGGTAGATGCAGAGAGGATGTTTCCACTGAATGGGGAGACGAGAACTAGGGGTCATGATCTTAGAATAAGTGGCTGCCCATTTAAAACTGAGATGAGGAGGAATTTCTTCTCTGAGGGTTGTAAATCTGTGGAATTCGCTGCCTCAGAGAGCTGTGAAAGCTGGGACATTAAATAAATTTAAGACAGAGATAGACAGCTTCTTAACCGATAAGGGAATAAGGGGTTATGGGGAGCAGGCAGGAAACTGGAGCTGAGTCCATGACCGAATCAGCCATGATCTAATTTAATGGTGGAGCAGGCTAGAGGGGCCGTATGGCCTACTCCTGCTCCTATTTTTTATGTTCTTATGAGGGGCCTAGATAAAGTGGATAGGACAGACCTATTTCCCTTAGCAGAGTGGTCAACAACCAGGGGGCATTAATTTAAAGTAATTGGTAGAAGGTTTAAAGGGGATTTGAGGGGATATTTCTTCACCCAGAGGGTTGTGGGGGTCTGGAACTCACTGCCTGAAAGGATGGTAGAGGCAGAAACCCTCACCACATTTAAAAAGTACTTGGATGTGCTGTAACTTACAGGGCTACTAACCGAGAGCTGGAAAGTGGGATTAGGCTGGATGGCTCTTTGTTGGCCGGCGTGGACACGATGGGCTGAAATGGCCTCCTTCTGTGCTGTAAATTTCTATGATTCTATATGGAAGGCAGTTGACCAAGGATGTGGAACTGCTGTTGCCTGGGAAGTCAAATGCACTGGGAAAGGGACTAGATTAAAGAGCTCGTGATTCATAGAAAGAAGTAGATTTATGCTGAATGGCTGCGATTTAACAGCTCTATTTTTACCTCTTTTTCCTCCTATGTTGTTCAGGCCACTGACAAGGACAGTATCACCGAGGAAGGAGAGTTAATCGAGAAGTTGGATATCATCGTATCCTGCACGAGCGAGGAGCCTCTCTTCACAGCTGAGCAGGTAAATCTTCAACTCCAACACAGAACACCAAACCCGCACACATCCGCAGAAGCAAAGTGAGAAGCAACTGAAATGACCCATTGCTGCCATGGTCTTCAAAAGGGACCACCAGCCTGGCTGGAAGAGCAAGTTTAGCTCTTCAATGCAGCCAAACATCTGGGACCGAATGTGCTGACTCATCTGCTGCCTTTCAATTGGTATCACCCAGCACAGTCTGTCCCCAGGGTGGGGGACATTGAAAACAGAGAGAGTCACATTGAGGTCCAGCTGGCTATGCCCCTCAGCTTCATTCTTCAAAGTCACAGCTGACATCTTTGAGTTCGACTCAAGGCTGGTGAACTGTCACTTCCTGTAAAAGCTGGAAATATGACAAGTATATTGGCTGGTTAGTCACCTGCCACTGCTCATATCAACAAAGCAACTTGTATTTATATAGTTCCTTTAGCGTAGTGAGACGTCCCAAGGTGCGTCACAGGGGTATTATGAGATTTTAAAAATTTGACACCGAGCCACATAAGTAGAAATTAGCTCAGGTGACCGAAAGCTTGGTCAAAAAGGTAGGTTTCAAGGAGCGTCTTGAAGGAGGAAAGAGAGGTGGAGAGGTTTAGGCACTATTCCAGAGTTCAGGGCCCAGGCTGCTGAAGACACGGCCACCAATAGTTGAGCGATTTATAAGGGATCAGTGATGCTCAGGAGGGCAGAATTAAAGAAGCGCAGACATCTCGGGGGTGGGGGGTTTGTGGGGCTGGAGGAGATTACAGAGATAGGGAGGGGCGAGGCCATGGAGGGATCTGTAAACAAGGATGAGAATTTTGAAATCGAGGCGGTGCTTAACTGGAAGTCAATGTAGGTCAGCGAGCACAGGGGTGATGGGTGAGTAGGAGTTGGTGCAAGTTAGGACACGGGTAGTCAAGTTTTGGATCACCTCTAGTTTACATAGGGTAGAATGTGGGATGCCAGCCAGGAGTGCATTGGAATAGTCATGTCTAGAGGTAACAAAGGCATGGATGAGGGCTTCAGCAGCAGATGAGCTGAGGCAAGGGCGGAGACGTGCGATACTGTTCTGAGATTGAGGGTTAGGGGCTGCTGCACCAAGGAAAGACCTTGAAATCCCATCTATAGTCATCAGCTCTGGGACCTGAGGAAAAAAACATTTTCAATGTCAGCTAGCCTGGGGGCCAAGGATGGAAGTTGGGTGTTTAGAAGTTTAGTGGGAATGGGGTCAAGAGAGCAGAAGGTGGGTCATATGGCTAAGATGAGCTCAGAGTAGTCATGAGGGGCGAAACAAAAGAAACTAGAGAAAGACATGGGTCCGGCTTGAGCGGAGCCTGTGGGATGGGGTGTAGGATGGCTTGGTGGGCAAGAGGGAGGGGGAGAGGCAATAGAGGCAGCTCAACAAATAAAGAAAGAAAGACTTGCATTCATATAGCACCTTTCACGACCACCGGACATCTCAAAGCGCTTTACAACCAATGAAGTACTTTTGGAGTGCAGTCACTGTTGTAATGTGGGAAACGTGACAGCCAATTTGCACACAGCAAGTCCCCACAAACAGCAGTGTGATAATGACCAGATAATCTGTTTTTGTTACTTTGATTGAGGGATAAACATTAGCCAGAACACCGAGGATAACTCCCTGTTCTTCTTCGAAATAATGACATGGGATCTTTTACGTCCACATGAGAGAGCAGGTGGGGCTTAAGTTTAACATCTCATCCAGAAGACAGCATCTCCGGCAGTGCAGCGTTCCCTCAGCACTGCACTGGACTGGAGTGTCAGCCCAGGCTTATGTGCTCAAGTCTCTGGAGTGGGACTTGAACCCACAACCTTCTGACTCAGGCGAGCGTGCTACCCACTGAGCCACAGCTGACATTAACTCATTCTTAGTGACGAAGGAGTCTATGAGCTCCGCGCACTTGCTGTTGGAGGTGAGGGTGGAAACGGCAGTAGAGAGGAGTTTCAGGAGATGGTTGGTAGTGGAGAAAGCTACGGGTTATCTTTGCTCTCCAGGATGAGACTCGAGAGAGAGAGAGAGAGAGAGAGAGAGAGAGAGCTTGATGTGGTGCCAGTCAGATCCGGTGATGGATGGCTAAACCGGTTATGCGCAAGTCTGTGTTCGGGCCTTATCAGGGGGTTGGAGGGTGGGGGATGGTGGGGGGACCATCTAGGATGAATGAGAGGTGTTCTTATCGAAACATATAAGATACTGAGGGGGATCGACAAGGTGGATACAGAGAGGATATTTCCACTCAGGGGAATCTAGAACTAGGGGACATAGTCTTAGGCAGCCCCTTATTCTATCTAAAACTGAGTTGAGGAGGAATTTTTTCTCTCGGGGTTGCAAATCTGTGGAATTCTCTACCCCAGAGAGCTGTGGTGGCTGGGTCATTGGATATATTTAAGGCAGAGATAGACAGATTTTTAAGCGATAAGGGAATAAAGGATTATGGGAAGCGGGCGGGGAAGTGGAGCTGAGTCCATGATCAGATCAGCCATGATCTAATTAAATGGCGGAGCAGGCTCAAGGGGCCAAATGGCCGACTCCTGCTCCTATTTCTTATGTTCTTATGTTAGGATGGGTAAGAGTAACGTTTTTACTGGGGACAAGAGCATCAAAGTTGACAGGTTGAAAGTGAAATTGTGAGGTTTTTTTCCAATGGTCAACACAGACTGGTGACTGAACCTGAAATGTACATGGTCTACATGGGTCAGTATCACACCAGGCAGTGTATCTACCCACTGACCCAATAGGACAACTCCAGAATATTAACAGAACTCTTTGAAGAAAAAAAAATGGCAGCTGAAAAAGGGTTAGCGGAGTGCCTGGAATGTAAGCTTCTGATGATCTACCTACAGGTCATCGAGGAGATTGAGGAGATGATGCAGAATTCCCCTGACCCCGATGTTGAGGAGACCCCATCACAGTCGGACCAGGTCTCTGTCCTCTCACAGGAGGTACAGGTGTTGAAACCGTCTAGCAGCAACAACAACATCCCGACCGAAGGTGAGGTGTCAGCGATTTGATGTTACATCGACCCCTGTATGGGGGGGGGAGGGGAGGGAGGGAGAGGGGGGAGGGGAGGGAGAGGGGAGAGGGGGGGGGGGGGGGAGGGGGCTGCAGGGGAACATTTACATCAGTGGTTTGGAGAAAATTGCCCTGGCTGATGGGTTAAAAATAGATCAGTTTTTCACATCTCACTGTCACAGGCTCCTTTTTAAAAATCATTTGAAAGCTGATTTCCTGTGGTTCTGTCCACAATGAGTTGGAGGATAGGAACCGCAGGAACAGGAGGCCATTCGACCCCTCGAGCCTGTTCCGCATTCAGTTAGATCACAGCCGATCTGCACCTCAACTCCATTTACCTGGCTTTAGCCCTTAATATCCTTAACTAGCAAAAATACACAGTGTTATGATGACTGGAGCAATATACTTCAATTTTAGTTACACCTCCAGCCAATTTCAGGGCACTTTTACTACATCTGTGTCTGTGAACTGTATAACCCACATTGCATTATTCCATTGCTAAGGCCTGTAAAGTACTTGATGTTTAATTGCTATTCAAGTAAAAACATTTTCAGGCCTATCAGAGTTTAATTACTGGGTATGGTAGCATAGTGCTTATGTTACTGGACTAGTAATCCAGTGGCTTGGACTAATGATCCAGAGACACGAGTTCAAATTGCATGGCAGCTGGGGAATTTAAATTCAGTTAATTAAATAAATCTGGAATTTAAAAAAAAAAAGCTAGTTTCAATAATGGTGACCATGAAACTACTGAATTGCCGTAAACATCCAACTGGCTCACTAATGCCCTTGCAAGGTCTGGCCTATGTGTGACTCTAGACTCACAGCAATGTGGTTGATTCTTAACTGCCCTCTGAAATGGCCTAGCAAGCCACTCCATTGTGCCTTCACCACAAGGACAGCAGCGGTTCAAGAAAGTGGCTCACCACCACCTTCTCGAGCAATTAGGGATGGGCAATAAATGCCGGCCTTGCCTGCGATGCCCACATCCTGTGAACAAATATATTTTAAAAAATTCCTTGTTGTTTCATGAGGGAACTGTGTGGATTGAAAAGGGCTTGAGAGTTTCAGGCTGCAGGGCAGAGGCAGTTAAATAAATATAGGTGGATTAATGCTTCAGCGGTTTTTGGTTACTGTGAAATTCGAATCCGTGTACTTTGCAGGCTTCTTGCGTGGCTGATGTGTATCACAACTTTTAACACAGGCTAAAATCTAATTGAGTGGTTTGTATAATTTATAGAGAGAATAATGGATAACTGGGTATGAGTTACAGGCTGGAGTCTCTAACTGAGGGAATCGATTGAATTATATCAACAGTCTGCTGAGCCAAGGAAAGAGATAAGAGTGTTGATCAAAGGGACCGGTTTAAAGGAAGGTTTTAAATGTGGCGAGGAAGGTACAGAGACTGGGGGGTTTAGAGAAGGAATTACAATTGGTGGCGCCTAGACGACTGATGGCACAGCACAGACCAATGGTGGAGTGAAGGGAATGGGGGATGCACATTATACCAGTGTCAGAGGAACAGGGAGTTCTGGGGGGAAAAAGAAAGATTTGTATTTATATAGCGCCTTCCACCAGCACTGGACTTTCCAAAGCACTTTACAGCCAATGAAGTAATTTTGAAGTGTACTTGCTGTGAAGGCAGTTCAGAGAAGGTTCACTAAGTTGATCCCGTGGATGAGGGGGTTGACTTATGAGGAAAGGTTGAGGAGGTTGGGCCTCTACTCATTGGAATTCAGAAGAATGAGAGGTGATTTTATCGAAACGTTTAAGATTATGAGGGGGCTTGACAAGGTGGATGCAGAGAGGATGTTTCCACTGATGGGGGAGACTAGAACTAGAGGGCATGATCTGAGGATAAGCAGCCGCCCATTTAGAACTGAGACGAGGAGAAATTTCTTCTCTCGGAGGGTTGTGAATCTGTGGAATTCGCTGCCTCAGAGAGCTGTGGAAGCTGGGACATTAAATACATTTAATACAGAAATAGACAGCTTCTTAAATGATAAGGGGTTATGGGGAGTTGGCAGGGAAGTGGAGCTGAGTCCATGATCAGATCAGCCATGATCTTATTGAATGGCGGAGCAGGCTCGAGGGGTCTTATGGCCTATTCCTGCTCCTATTTCTTATGTTCTTATGTAGTTCTTATGTAGTTGTAATTTGGGAAATGCGACAACCAATTTGCGCACAGCAAGCTCTCATAAACAACAGTGCGATAATGACCAGATAATCTGTTTTAGTGATCTTGATTGAGAGACAAATATTGGCTAGGATGCCGGGGATAACTCCCCTGCTCTTCTTCGAAATAATGCTATGGGATCTTTTACGTCCACCAGGGATTAACGTCTCATCCTAAAGACAGATTTAACCACAGAAGGAGCGGTCTCGGAGATATAGAATGGGGGCGAGGGATACACACAGATACTCAACTAGAGTGAAGAGCCAGACAGGGAAGACTTGAGTAGATTGAGAGTGAAAGCTTTAAAACATGCTTGTGTGTTTTGGTCCTGCAGAAGTGAAACAGATGACCGAGGCTGAGGTGGGTGAGCTGTTGGTGCAGATTGAATTGGCCATCAAGGATTACTCCGAGGATCTGATCCATCAGTTGGCACTGCGCGACGAGCTAGAGTTTGAGAAGGAGGTGAAAAACAGCTTCATCTCCATACTCATCGAGGTGCAGAACAAGCAGAAGGAACACCGGGAAACGATGAAGAAGAAAAAGAAGGAGAAAGGTGGGATTGCGCCGAGCATCCGGCAGGAGAGAGGGAACCACATGCCCGTGAAGGTGAGACCCCGGTCATTGTGTGGTGGAAGCAGCAGCAAGACTCTCTCCATTACCCGCCGCGCTGTGGCACTGTGGGACTGTGGAACATCGTCCACGTTTTGCTGCTGAATGATATGGTGGGAAGAGATGGGGGGGGGGAGGGCTGCCAGTTTCTGAAGGCTGCTGTCGATTCCTCCTCTGGGGAAGGTATGAAGTAGAGGCCTTAACTGCCCCCCATCCCCTCCCCACCTCCCCTATATTGGATGAGAAAGTGGTGGGTGATTCGGCTTCCACATGTTCCATAAAGCTTAGCTTAAGGAAGTAGAGGAAATATTCAGCACTATATCATATCTTTCAGAAACATGCCAAAGCTCTTCACATGCAATGAATGACTTTGAAATGTTCGAACTGTTATCTGAACACACCAGCCATTTTGTGCACAGCAAGATCACAAAAACAGCAATGAGATGAATTACCAATAATGAGGCTGGATTTGTCCACCCCCCCCCCCCTCCTGAAAGCCCATTGAGCGGCTAGGCCTCACTGACCGGGGGCAGGCGGAGAGGCTGACCCGTCTGAAATTGTGCCCGGGCCAGGAGTGGCGGACACCAGCTGACCCCCATTGACTGGCAGCGACCCCTTTCTGCCCCGCGCGGGAAATTGCTCCGCTGGAGCGGCAGTAACCGCCGGTTGGTGCCACTGACAGGTTCCCCCTGCGGGATGCTGTGTGTGCCTGAGCGGCGCGTCTGCCATTAATGGGGAGGGCACTCTGCCGTGGTCGCCATTTTATTTTACTTGCCGGCCGACTCCTAGGTCAGCCCGACGATGGTGGCCACAGGTTCGGCCGGGCCGCCAACAGGAAGCCCGGCACTCTCTTGGATACCGCTGGCAGAGTTCGCAGTGACCCTCCCCTTTAACACAAGGGGAGGGACGTTGTGACACGTCAGCGTGGCACTGATGACTCAGGTTGATGGACGACCCGATCCAAGGGCACTTCTGCCGCAGCCGATCGGAACACCGCCCCGACCCCAAAATAAAAACTAACACCTGAATATTGCTCTCAAAATCTTCAAAAACAGTGAGTGCGCCTGCACTTAGTCAGGGGGCAATTTCGGCTCCGATCCGCTTTTGTTGATATTGATTGGGGAATGTCAGCTAGGACATCAGGCTCTTCTGTGAATAATGTCATGAGATCTATACCATCCACGAGATCTTTTCCATACATCTAAACCACCAGAACAGTCGGACAGGGCCTCGGTTTAACGTCTCGTCCCAAGGACAGCAGCTCTGACAGCGCAGCACTTCCTCAGAACTGCACTGATAAGTGTTAGCCTGGTTCTTGCGTTCAAGTCTTCGAGTGGGGATTGAATCCATGACCGTATAATGTAATCATGGCTGATCCGATCATGGAATCAGCTCCACTTCCCTGCCCGCTCCCCAAACTTGTAGCAGGACTTCTCTGCTTTTATACTCTATCCCCCTTGCAATAAAGGCCAACGTTCCATTGGCCTTCCTGATTACTTGCTGTATCTGCATACTAACTTTTTGTGTTTCATGCACAAGGACCCCCAGGTCTCTCTGTGCTGCAGCACTTTGCAATTTTTCTCCATTTAAATAATAATTTGCTTTTCTATTATTTCTGCCAAAGTGGATAACCACAAATCTGAGGAACATTGTTACGCACTTAGCTCAAGACGGTGTGCACCTCGGGGTGGGGGGGAGGAGTAGGTTGGGTGGGCGAGGGTGACGATGATGCCTGAAGAAATGGCAGACATAAACTGGGCAAGATGAGGACCAGGTTCTGCACTCCCAGAAAATTAATTTTGTCATTTGTTCAACTTTCATTATCAGCCCTCCATCACTGTGGAAATTTCGCCTTGGGAGACTGTTAAAAGTATAAACAAGAAAGCACAGATAATTAAATCATTTTGTTGATGAAATAAGCTATGTTAGGCCATAGGCTTTGCTGACAATTTGTCACAATATTATAACAGTCTGTAGGGCACAGTGACTGCAGAAAACACAGACCTGATGTAAGCAGGGAGTCTCTCATAGCAGACTCTATCCTGTTTACTTACATTGCACAGAAATCTAATTATCACCTTTTCCCATTGACTGCTATCAATATATTGACACCTATCAACATATTAATCTATTGACCCCAATAAGACCAAACTTCAGTTACTCTCATTTACAGGACTTCGGTTGACTAATGTTGCCACTCGCTTCCAAATCCCTTCAAATATCGCAGCTACAAACCACTTCCTGATCCAGACATAAAGGGGCCGAGATACTGGAGAAGTTCAGCTGATAGGTTTTTTTCTTTGGTCGGGGTGGAAGTTGTGATGGCTGCGGGCGGAAGTGCCCCTGCAGCGAGTCGGCCGCTCCGACTGGTCATCGGCACCCCGCTGACACGTCACAACGACCCTCCCCTTCAGTTAAAGGGCAGGACCATAGAGAGCTCTGCATGTAGGGCCACCAGGGAGGGTTTCAGCCGGGCCAGCGGCCTGGCACCCAAGAGGGCGTGCCAGGCTGCCTGTTGGTGGCCCGGCCGAAACCGGGGCCATAATTGTCGGCCCGACCTGGCAGTCGGCCGACAAAAATAACATGGAGCCGCCGGCAGTGCGACCTCCCCTTTAAGGGTAGACGAGCCGCCCAGTCACTGACAGTTCCCCGCCGGGGAAAGCAGTCAGTGGCACCGACCGGTGGCAGCACTCCCACGGGGCAATTCCACGTGAGGGGTCGCGCCGGTTGGTAAACGGTCGACGCGTCCCTGACGCGGCAGGAAAATGGCTGGTGCGGTAACCCATTCCTGCTGCCAGGTCGGCTCATCCATCTGCCCCCGGTCGGTGAGGCCTCTCCGCTCCATTCACACCTCTTAGAGGCGGTAATGGAGCTTATGGAGCGGGGCAGTTTTGGCCTCAAAGCCTTTGGTTACCCAACCATAGGGAGTAACAAGGTAACAATCACTGGAAGAAGCCTGTAAACATTGCTGAGGTCATCAATAATTTTAAGAGTTGGGCAAACATTTGGCAAGAAAATGAGTGGAGAGATGTGGGTATTGAATGGAGTATTCCGTTCTTAAGCTCTGAGTCCGACTCATTGTTTCTGTTCTTGTACGTTCCTCTGTTGCTAAAGCAGACTAAAGGCTGCCCTGTGAATGTTGCTCACTTTACTGTATGTGGCAGTGCCACCATTAGACACTGGGAATAGGCATTCAGTGATATTCAACCTCACTTCCCCCAATCTCTGCGAGTCCGACCCTTGGATGAAGACATCCACATATTCAACTAATAGTACCAGGTTGTCAGCAGTCCACAAGAGAACTGCTGGCTCCTGCACTTATTAAGGACACATAAAGGCTTGAGAAAGGGATAGTGTCAATTTACATTATGGGGTGGGTCATTGTTTATTTGAACAAGTCGGGGAATCTCCCCATGCAGAGCCACTCAAATTCCTGATCACATATTAACCCAAGTGTTGCACTGTGTTGAGTAATAGTGACTCAACACACAAGCTGAATCAGTCTGATGAAATAATTATATGCACGGGGCATGCGAGGAACTCCAGTCCTTTTAGTGAACCAGCCAGTTTGGATGTGATATTCAGACAAGTGGCATTCTGCAGTGTTTAGGGATTAAACTTTCATCCTCTCTAAAGAGTGAGTATCTGTAAAACCGAAGTCTGTCTTTTTTTTCCTCCCCTCCCATCTTCTTCTGAAGACATTGACTTCCTTAACATGGCTCAGTTGGTAGTACTCTTGCCTCTGAATTAGAAGGTTATGGGCTCAAGTCCCACTTCAGAGACTTGAGCACAAAATCTAGGCTTATACTCCAGTGCAGTACTGAGGGAGTGCGGCATTGTCAGAGGTGCCGTCTTTCAGATGAGATAGTAAACCAGGCTGCCCTCTCAGCAGGACATAAGAGATCCCATGACACTATTTGAAGTGTTGTCCTGGTGTCTTGGCCAATGTTTATCGCTTAACCAACATCATTGAAGCAGATGATCTGGTCATTAACACATTTCTGTTTGTGGGAGCTTGCTGTGTGCAAATTGGCTGCTGCTTTTCCTACATTACTGCACTTCAAAAGTTCTTGATTGGCTGTAAGGCACTTTGGGATGTCCTGAGGTTGTGAAAGGCGATATATAAATTCTAGCTCTTTCTTCATGGGCTATGGTTGTCTTGCCCTAGTGGCTATTTTTCACATGTCAAGCCTTGGTACCTAATGGCGGCAGATAGTTTGCCCATGGTGAGCAATAATTGAGTCCAACCCTGTCCTCATCCTGATGTCAGCACTCCCACACTTCGAGTAAGTGGTCGCTCTATAGTGATCAGGAGCAGGAACCTCAGCTGATTTTCCTTTCTCTAACTCAATCCAATTTTAACATCCCTACTACTATTATGGCTGAGGTCAGATAACTCGGTAACAAACCTGTGATTTTCTGTTCTGTCTGGCTCAGAGACAGAGAAACTTTACCTTTGAGCCATTAGCATTACATTTTGTTGGTAGATTATAACTATGTTCAAATGAAAGACTTTTTCCGCAATTTCCCACTAAGTAAATTCCTGCCTTCAGTCAAGCTGCCTGGAAAAGGTGTAGAGTAGGGTAAGGATCAAGCCCACAGGGAAACATGCAAACATCAGGGAATAGGAGGCAATTCGTGCTGCTCTCTTGTACCTCCGTGTTATGTATTAATGCTTTGGGGGGGTCACCAGACACCAGAGGGTGCCGCGGTTGGAGGTCAACGGGCTGTACGCACGTGGCATGTGTGCTTGGTCACCTGTATATAAGCTGGGTGTCTTTGTCACGCAGACACTCTTGGGCTGGAATAAAGATGGATCAGGTTGCACCTGAGTGAGTTATAGTAACCAGACTCTTGAGTCATTACACTCCAAATGGCTGGGGAATATCATGGTGTTTGAGGTAGAGTAGGCAGAGAGGAGAAAAATAACAAAGAAAGAAAGACATGCATTTATCTGGCACCTTTCACAACCTCAGAACATCCCAAAGCATTTTACAGACAATGAAATACTTTCGAAGTGCTCTCACTCTTTGCAATGTAGGAAACATGGCATCTAAGTTGTGCACAGCAAGCTCCCACAAACAGCAATGAAATAAACCATCATCTGTTTTTTAGGTGTTGGTTGAGGGATAAATGTTGGCTGCGGCACCGGAATAATTCCCCTGGTCTTCTTAGAAATAGTGCCTTGGGATCATTTATGTCCACATGAGGGCAGACGTCACATCTGAAAGACGCAATGGAGTGTCAGCCCAGATTTTATGCTTTTAGACTCTAGTCAAGAGTTAGCTGACGTAGGGTGGAAAGAGGTTCATGTGGAACATAAAAACACCGACGTAGACCATTTGGGCCAAATGGCCTGTTTCTGTGCTGTAAATGCAATGCAAGTCTCTGGCTTAATGGGGACCTAAAAATAAATCACATTTCAGGTTGTTAGGGTGATTTTGACATCACATGGGTCCATGGCCATTTCCACATTGTGATTGGATAATGGTTAATTTATGTAAATTTACCAATACATATTAACTATCAGTCGCGTGACTCACTAGCTTAGAATGACATCACATTGTGTAAAATGCAACAATCAGATGTGTCTTGGGAAGTCAGTCAGTGACTTAGTTCCCTTTGTCACCTTGCTTCTGTTTCTGACCTCTTGAGCATCCCCAATTTGTTTTGCTCCACCATCGGCGGCCATGCCATCAGCTGTCCGAGCCCTAAGCTCTGGAATTCTCTCCCTAAACCTCTCTGCCTCTCCACCTCTCCTCCTTTAAGACGCTCCTTAAAACCTACCTCTTTGACCAAGCTTTTGCTTATCTGCACTAATATCTCCTTATGTGGCTTGGTGTCACATCTTGTCTGATTATGCTGCCGTGAAGTGATGTGGGATGTTTTACAATGTTAAAGGTGCTATATGAATGCAAGTTGTTGTTTCCGTTTGTCACCTTACTTATAACATCTCCTGATAACCTTTCCTTCTGTTAAACATGGCCCTCAGCGTTTCAGCATGGAAGGAATCTCCAGCGTCATCCAGAGTGGCATTCGACAGACCTTCGGAAACTCGGGCAACGAAAAACAGGTAGCTAGCTGCTCTTGGTATTGTTCCCCTGTTATATCGTTCGGGGTTCATAATGAGCTAGGGGTTGCCAACCCTCCAGGGTTGTCCTGGAGTCTCCAGGAATTAAAGATTAATCTCCTGGACATTGCTGCGAGCATTCTGGGAAAAAAAACCATTGGGGCATTGAATAAAACGGTGTGTTTTTGTTTTCATTTTCTTTAAACACTTTTGTTTGAGTTCTGAAATTATTGACGATGGGGCGAAAGGCTGTTTGAGTGGGCAGAACGGTCGGAGGTCATGTGGTGAAATCGCTAAGAATATGTCTAACCAGAGTTGGCAACCCTATAATGAGCCAGCATTGGATGATAAAGGAGAACTGGATTTAACAAGGCTAAAAGCAGCAGCAGCTGACAGCTCACTGCCAGGTTTCAACCTCCACCCGACTGTTTCAAACTAGTTGATCAATTGCAACATTGCTAAAGCACTCAGCGGTATTAAGGGAATATCTATTAATTCTTAAAATCAAATTGATGTATCGAAACCCTACTGAAAGCCACTCTTTCTACCACAGAACGTGGAGCAAGTGATGACTCAATCATTGTGTTTGTATCACTATGCATATCATTCAACAGAAGCTGAATGTATCACTAAACACCATCGGCTGTCAATGGGGCGTGGTCTGAATACAAAGCATGTACAAATCTTCATTTATTGACAATCACACAACTTGATTAGTACAGAAAGTGAGAAAATTGAGTGTGTTTGAAAGAAATCAGAAGTGTGTAAAAATGTGAACTTTGCACTTTATAGGCACTGTGGCATAACTGGTCAGAGAATCCCCACCGACCCACCCACCCTGCCTTTTCTATCACTTTTGTGTGCCCAGAATGAGTGGTTTATGGTAAAGAGCATCTCAGCAAATGTAGGGGGGTGGAGGGAAAGTACTCCTGCTGAACCAGCTAACCGCCTGTTTCCTTGCTTCTAGTACCTAACCACAGTAATTCCTTATGAGAAGAAGGGCACGCCTCCAACAGTTGAAGATCTTCAAATACTGACCACAAGTGAGTCATTTAAAAAAAAAACACTGCTGTACAGCTTTCTTACACTTTTCGCTTTGTTGTTTTAAACGTTGAATTATGCACACACTCAGTTGTAGTAAAGGTAGGATCTTTTTTTCAGACATTCATACTATACAAACCAAGTATGAAAGTTACTGAGACACTTCACAAAGGCAGTTCTTCCAATTTCCATGGCTGCTTGTGACACACACACCTTCCAAGATTCCAGTGCCTAGTGTCTAGTGTGTGTGTGTGTCAAACTCTCATCTTTATACCAAAAAAGCCTTTGAACTCTTGTTGCCTTGCATAGTACATGCAGACAATTAAAATGCAGACGATGTAGACTCAAATGACATTGTCCTGAAATCATGGCTAACTGCTTTCTGAATTACTATATACAAACCAGATCGTTTAACATACAGACGATGTCATCAAATTATTATTCGCATAGTAACAAGTGACACTCAAATTCTCAACATACAGATAAATGACCAGCTATTCATTTCACTGGCTAAATGACACTATATCGTCTAGCAGCCTGTTTCAATCCAATCTTGAATCTTCCAACTTTTAACCCTTTCGATATTTCCAGACCGCGGCCGTAGCAAAGCGTTTCAGAAATGTAGGCTTGTGCTCCCACAAACACTAGCTCCAGTTTTTCCTGAAGAGTTTCTTTGGTGAGATTGTGTTTTTTGGGGCTATGTCTTATCGCCTTGCAAAGATTAGATAGCAGAGTAAGGCTATCATTAACAACCTGCCTTAATCCAGTCGGAAGTGAACCACTATATCACCTCTCTGATATTTCCATTAAAAATAGCCATCATTGAGTGAAATTACAGGTGGTTTTATGCTCAGTGTTAACTTGGCTCAGATTGGCCAATATTTCAGTTGGGCACCCATACTACTATCACATCACCCAAGGCTGCACTTGGACCCAGGTTCCAGAGGTGAGAGGTTATTGCGCCAACCCACCATACTAATGGACCTCATAGTCAATTACTGGATTATACCCACTGGTAAATAGCAACTCATCATGTAACCAGCAGTTACTTACTACCAGAGAGACGGAATAATCTGGAGAAGTATCTCTCCACTTCCTGATTTTCCATTGACAGGAGTTTTGAAACCAGATTATAGTTTCTGGATTTCCCTGAAATACAGCTTTGCTTTTTGTTTGTGTAAAAGTAACGCTTAACAAAATGTCATGGCTTTAGGATATTGCCATATTATCAGTCTGTTACACACAAACCATCTAGTACTCAGTCTTCCAACATGTTCACCTTCTCTTTCTTCGCTCACTCCTCTCCCACATGGACCTATTTTTTCTTCAGGTCTCTCACTACCATACCTTTCTCCCCATTGTTTATTTCTCTTGGCGATTCACCTTCCATTCTGTCTTTAAATATTTTATGCTGTATTTTCCTTTCTTTGTGAATTTTTCCTACACTTGGCCAAGGCTCCTCTGCTGTTGATAGTCAGCCTGAAGCTGGTGCCCCCTCGAACTAGCTGGCAAGAGACTCTCGAGTCTAACAGATGTGCTCATCCCTTCTGATTTTCCCCCTCCTCTCCCCCCACCCACCACCCCCATTTGGGTGATATAGCCTATTTTCAGCAAATCCCCTTCAGATTGGAAAGGGAGCAGATCAAAAGAAAAGGACTTGCATTTATAAAGCGCCTTTCATGGCCACTGGATGTTCCAAAGCACTTTACAGCCAATGAAGTACTTATGAAGTGTAGTCACCCTGTTGTAATTTGGGAAATGCGGCAGCCAATTTGCAAACTCCCACAAACAACAATGTGATAATGACCAGATAATCTGTTTCAATGATAAAAATTGGCCAGGACACTGGGGATAACGCCCCTGCTCTTCTTCCAATAGTGCCATGGGATCTTTTACATCCACCTGAGAGAGCAGACGGGTCCTCGGTTTAACATCTCATCCAAAAGACGGCACCTCCAACAGCAGCACTCCCTCAGCACTGCACTGGAGTGTCAGCCTAGATTTCTGATCTCAAGTCTCTGGAGTGGGACTTGAACCCACAACGTTCTGACTCAAAGGCGAGAGTGCTACCCATTGAACCACAGCTGACAGGGATTGAACCCGCAATTTGCCTTTGCCCCAAAGCTTTGAGCATCACCGTGTCACCCCTTCCTCTTGTTCTGCGATGTGAACAGTATGTTCCATAATCCCTCACTGAGTGATTAATGAGGCTGACCTTCAACAGGCCATATAGTACCACCCACCTCAGCTCTGGACAATGGACTAGTCACAGTAACATGCAGCCTGTATACATTCAAAGCAAATCACCAGGTTGTGCAGAGTAAGACGTGTACACATAGCTGCAATAATGATGGATTGCCGAATGTGTCCAATGGTCGATGTTCCTTGCATCACTTGATGCCTTATTTCTCACAATTGGCTGCTCCCCAATGTGCATTCCATATGTATTTATACTGCAAATGCAGCAGTGACACTCCCAAAAGATTAATTCTCTCCTTTTACAATCAAAAGCTTTCTTTGATAATTTTGAAGATGTTAAACAATTAATTCTCCTGAGATACTGGGGATGAATTACACAGCGCTGTGCAGCAATATCATAAAAACTTTCAAAGAGCATCTTTATGATTCTGCTAGAAATACCGACCAAAATCTTTATAAATACATCTGCAGTGTCCCTGTGCAGTGACCAGAGTAATCCTCCTCAAAATGTTGGCTAGAGGCTGATTTAATTCCAGTCAATAAACTGTAACAAGTCTCAAAGTGATATCAACCATTCAAGTGGTTTTCAAAAGCACTTATTTTGTGTTCCTTAATCCTGACTGGAAAGTATTGGCATCTTAGCTCCAGACCTCCATTTGAAATCTCATTGGGTTAATTCACTATATAGCTTATGTATTTGTGTAATGACAGCCTGAGGGAGACAATGCCATTGGCTGACTGGGAACATCACACTGATTTTGTATAGTGATCAGGCTCCTCCTACTCTCTGCTCCCAGCCAAACGCCCTTGTTAATTGCCCACTTTAAGGATTAGGATACAAATGACAAGTAATTATCTTTTATCAGTTTTGTTTTATGTTATGAATTTACTTTCTTGTGGTGTCGTTAAGAGTTGTGTTTTATTGGGGCTGGGTGGTGCTGTGAATCAGACATTGCTCTTTCGATTCTAGGGACTGGATTTGAATCTAGCACGGACCAAGTGGGTTTGAGGTTGACAGGACAAAACTGGTGAAAGATTGCTGAGGTCAGTCAGAGAGACCACAAGAATGGCTACTGTGGAACACTAAATTCTCACTCGATAAGGTTACTGCACAAGATAAGAGCTCATGGGGTTGGGGGGAAAATAATAGCATGGTTAGAGGATTGGCTACCAAACAGAAAACAAAGAGTCGGGATAAATGGGTCATTTTCAGGTTGGTAAATGGTAACCAGTGGGGTGCCACAGGGATCAATGCTGGCGTGATTCAACTATTTACAATCTATATTAATGACTTGGATTAAGGGAGCGAGTGTACTGTAGCCAAATTTTCTACTGATACAAAGATAGGTGGGAAAGCAAATTGTGAGGAGGACACACAGAATCTGCAAAGGGAAAAAAAGATAGGTTAAGTGAGTGAGCAAAGATTTGGCAGATGGAGTATAATGTGTGAAAATGTGAGGTTATCCACTTTGGTAGGAAGAATAAAAATGCAAATTATTACTTAAATGAAGAGAGACTACAAAATGCTGCAGTACAGAGGGATCTGGGGGTACTTGTACATGAAATACAAAATGTTAGCATGCAGGTACAGCAAGTAATTGGGAAAGCTAATGGAATGTTGGCCTTTATTGCAAGGGGGATGGAGTATGAAAGTAGGGAAGCCTTGCTACAGCTGTACGGGGTGTTGTTGAGACCACACCTGGAGTTCTGCAAATAGTGTTGGACTCCTTATTTAAGGAAGGATATACTTGCATTGGAAGCAGTTCAGAGAAGGTTCACAAGGTTAATTCCTGAGATGAAGGGGCTGGCTTATGAAGAAAGGTTTAGCAGGTTGGGCCTGCACTCATTGGAGTTTAGAAGAATGAGAGGTGATCGTATTGAAACATATAAGATTCTGAGGGAGCTTGACAGAGTAGATGCAGAGAGGAATTTCTTCTGAGGTTTGTGAATCTTTGGAATCCTCTACTGTGGAGGCTGGGTCATTGAATATATTTAAGGTGGAGATAGACAGATTTTTGAAATAAAGGGGATTCAAGGATTATGGGGAGAGGGTAGGAAAGTGGAGTTGAGGTTGATGATCAGCCATGATCTTATTAAATGGTGGAGCAGGCTCCAGGGGACAAATGGCCGACTCCTGCTCCTATTTCTTATGTTTCAGGCATGGGCCCTGCATGCCACATTTTTGGCATTTACCAACATGGCGGGCAGCGCAGGTCCGGCTGCTAACGGCTGCAATGGTACTACGATCGCGCGGCCGTAACACGTGACATTGCTGTTCATGACCCTGTGTTTGTCCTGAATTATGGTCATGGTCCAAAGTGGGTTGCTGGCACTGTTTTGGCCAAGGAGGGGAACAGGGTGTTTGTAGTCAGACTGTTAAATGGCCAAACATGCAAGAGGCACATTGACCAAACCAAACTGCGCTTCACAGACAACCCTGAACAAATTGAAGATGACATCATCATCGACCACCCAACACACATCCAACCATCAGTTGACCCTTGTGTCATTAACGAAGATGAACCTACCATCCCTGACAGTCCTGTCAGACCGACTGCTCCGCAATGCAGCAATGGTCCTACTAACTCGCCCAAGCTTAGGCTCAAACTGAGAAGATCAACCAGGGAGTGGAAGGCCCCGGACCGTCTCAACTTGTAAATACAACCTGTACCAAGGACTTTGGGGGAATGATGTTATGTATGTTAACTGGATTTTACCTACCACCGGAGGGCGCGAGTGTCTCAGTCCTAATGGTCACTGGCAGACACGTGCAAGCCGTGTATATAATGTTGGCAGCCATGTTGAATCCTCACTGAGTAAAGTCATGCCTGAACTAGCTCACCGTACTTAGCCTCGTGGAGTTATTCGATACATATTAGTGGCTTTGGAATCTGTTTAGTGCCCAAAAAACAGGCTCAGCGTGGCCAAAATTCTCGGCTACTAACAATGAGAGTGATTAGGTGTGGAAACCCAAACTGTATAGCTCAGGAGCATTGTACACTTTAATCCTGAGAGATTACATTGAAGACTTGAACACAGATTTATGCTGATTTATATTTACAGCAGAGCTTAAGGCCTATGGATGCCTGGGGAACAAATAAACCCTGACAAATTGAAGTCTTCAAAAGCTCGCTTTTAAATTACAGATCTCTGGTATATTTACAATGCCAGTTTAATGCTAGCTCTGATTCTGGTCCCACTAACATCATGAAAAAGTGGGGAATCTACAATGCTAAGATGTACACAGGTGATGCCTTTTAACAACAAGACATTCAAGGCCAAATCTCCCCATCTGATAATTCATGATTGACCTCAATAATTAACTGTCTTCAAACAACTGGTTAAAATAAAGGACAGACTTTATTGTCAGTGTCATTTTTTAATCTCATAATACCCCTGTGAAGCACCATGGGAAGTTTCACTACGTTAAAGGTGCTATATAAATACAAGTTGTTGTAGTGCAAGAAAGTGGAGTTGAAGTGGAAGATCAGCCATGATCTTATTGAATGGTGGAGCAGGCTCGAGGGGCCGAATGGCCTACTCCTGCTCCTATTTCTTACGTTCTTATGTTCTTATGCAGTACAGTAGTGAAATTCTCTTCTGAGATTGGCACTAAGACAGTTTGTTGGGATGGGATAGAGGGAGCTGTGCTCTGCATCTAACTATGTCAAACCTGCCCTGGAAAAGGGCAAAAAGTGGAACTATATAAAAGAAAAGAGAGATTTGCATTTATGCCTTGGAGAGGGTGCGGAAGAGATTTACTAGGGATGAGCGACTTCAGTTAAGTGGAGAGACTGGAGAAGCTGGGCTGGTTCTCGTTAGAGCAGAGAAGGTTAAGAGGAAATTTGAATGGTTTTGATAGTGAATAAAGAGAAACTGTTTCCAGTGGCAAAAAGGATAGATAACCAAAGGACACAGATTTAAAATTGGCAAAAGAACCAGAGGCGACATGAGGAAACCCAACATGTGGTTATGATCTGGAATGCACTGTCTGAAAGGATGGTGGCAGCATATTCAATAGTAACATTCAAAAGAGAATTGGATAAATACTTCATGGGAAAAAATGTGCAGGGCTATGGAGAAAGAGCAGGGAAGTGGGATTAATTGGATAGCTTTACCAAAGAGCCAGCACAGGTACGATGGGCCAAATGGCCTTTGTGTTTCTTTCAAAATTCCATAGATTCTAGAACGGTTCCCGCAGATTGGAAGGTAGCTAATGTAACCTTGCTATTTAAGAAAGGAGGGAGGGAGAAAACGGGGAACTACAGACCAGTTAGCCTGACACCACTAGTAGGGATAATGCTCGAATCTATTATTAAGGACGTGGTTACAGGGCACTTAAAAAAATAATAATAGGATTGGGCACAGTCAACATGAATTTATGAAAGGGAAATCATGTTCTGCAAATCTGTTTTTTGAGGTTGTAATGAGCAGAATAGATAAGGGGGAAACAGTGGATGTGGTGCATTTGGATTTTCAGAAGGCATTCGATAAGGTGCGACACAAGAGGTTATTGAACAAAATTAGGGCTCATGCAATTGGGGGTAATATACTAGCATGGATTGAGGATTAGTTAATGGACAGAAAACAAAGTGTAGGTATAAATGGTCATTTTCGGGTTGGCAGGCTGTAACTAGTGGGGTACTGCAAGGATCGGTGTTTGAGACCCAGCTATTCACAATCTATATCAATGACTTGGATGAGGGGACTAAATGTAATATATCCAAGTTTGCTAATGATACAAAGCTAGGTGGGAATGTAAGTTGTGAGGAGGATGCAAAGAGACTTCAAGGGGATATAGACAGGCTAAGTGAGTGGGTAGGAACATGGTAAATGGAATATACTGTGAAGAAATGTGAAGTCAACAACTTTGGTAGCAAAAATAGAAAAGCAGAGTAATTTTTAAACGGTGAGAGATTGGGAAATGTTGGTGTTCAGAGGGACCTGGTGTCCTTGTACACGAATCATTGAAAGTTAACATGCAGGGACTCCAAGCACTGAAGAAAGCAAATGGTATGTTGGCCTTTGTTGCAAGGGGATTTGAGTATAAGGGTAAAGACATCTTACTGCAATTATATAAAGCCCTAGTAAGACTGCACCTGGAGTATTGTGTACAGTTTTGGTCTCCTTACCTAAGAGAGGATATATTTGCCATAGAGGGAGTGCAACAAAGGTTCACTAGACTGACTCCTGGGATGGGGGGATTGTCCTATGAGGAGAGATTGAGTAGACTAGGCCTATATTCTCTAGAGTTTAGAAGAATGAGAGGTGATCTCATTGAAACATACAAAATTCTTACAGGGCTTGACAGGGTAGATACAGGGAGGATGTTTTCTCTGGCTGAGGAGTCTAGAACCAGGGGTCACAGTCTCAGAATAAGGGGTGAGCCATTTAGGACTGAAATGAGGAGAAACTTCTTCACTCAGAGGGTGGTGAATCTTTGGAATTCTCTACCCCACAAGGCTGTGGAAGCTCAGTCTTTGAGTATTTTCAAGACAGAGTCCAATAGATTTTTGGATATTAAGGGAATCAAGATATATGGCGATAGTACAGGAAAGTGGAGTTGAGGCAGAAGATCAGCCATGATCTCATTGAATGGCGGAGCAGACTCGAGGGGCCGAATGGCCTTCTCCAGCTCCTAATTCATATTATGTTCTTATAATATAGCTCCTTTCATGACCTCAGGATGTCCCAATGTGCTTTACAGTCAATGAAGTACTTTTGAACTGTAGTCACTGTTGTAATGTAGGAAATGTGGCAGCGAATTTGTGCACCGGAAGCTCCCACAAACAGCAACAACCCGATCATCTTTTTTAATGATGTTGTTTGAGGGATAAATATTGGCCACGACATCGGGGAGAACTCCCCTACTCTTCTTCAAAATAGTGCCGTGGGATCTTTTACTCCTTGTTGAGAAGGCAGACAGGGCCTCAGTTCAACATCTCATCCGAAAGATGGCACCTCCAACAGTGCAGCACTCGCTCAGCACTGCACTGGAGTGTCAGCCTAGTGCTCAAGTCTCTGGAGTGGAACTTGAACCCAAAACCTTCTGACTCAGAGGTGAGAGTGCTACCCACTGAGCCACGGCTGGCACCTAAATATATTATTCTTCTTCTTGACAGTCCCTCGGAGTCGAGGATGACTTGCTTCCACACTAATATGTGTTCTCAGGTATCCGGTCTGTCGGAGTTGTCCATGAGGGTCCTGACATTCCAAGTCCTGAACTACATTTTAAAGGGTGGAAGATGCCTGTGCGTGAGTTCTTTTAACGTGGGGTGGCCGTTGCACACCAGCCACCACACGGGCTTGACCGAGCTAGGTCTTAGTCCAATGGCAAGGGGATCCAAGACGATTGGAAACCGGGCTCTAAATATATAATCCCAAAGTTATGAACCGAGAATCTAATCATTCTAATCAACCTCTCATTTTAATTGTCAAATCCTGACGGATACTGGGTCTCTCGTTAATTTCCCGCATTCTGTGCTGAGTTAGTTGACTTCAGCCAGAGCAGTACTGGGACAGGGGGGAGGTGTACAATTGAATCTGAAGGGGGCCCTTGCCTCTGATTACCATCCAATAACTCAGGATTGCACATGGATGTCAGGAGAACGTGGGATCTTGCTCGCTTGTGTTTCCCCCCCCTCCCACCACAGACGGCCATCACTCGCTGTTCGCAGTCAGCAGAGGAATGGCCAGTTGGGTGGGACGTTGAAGGATTGGGGTTCCCACGGCTCAAGTAAGGAGTGGGGGAGAGCAGAGAATTAAAAAACGGCACGCAAAGGAACAAGGATACAGAGGGAAGATGGTGGACATGTACCAGAAAGTTGAGTGTTTGAAGCCACTAATCAACCAATTATCTTCCCTCAGTTCTTCTGGCGATGAAGGAGGACAGTGAGAAGGTTCCAGTTTTACTGACTGACTACATTTTAAAAGGTAAACAGGCTTTAAAAAAAAAAATAGATGAATATGTATAATGAACGTACTTCCTTTGACCTCTCGCTTCTTCCCCACACTCGGCACCATTCCCAATCAGGCAACCCGATGGCCTCCTCCACCAATCTTATTCTGCTCCTGGCCGCTACAGAGTGCACAAAGTGAAATCATGGATGACTTTTTCCGATTTCCATCACTTTGGGAACATGCTCAGCCATAGTGCTGGGCATTGTGGGATGAGAATGGATGCGTGAAGGATCATTGGTGTTGACCAATGCCTGGCCAGTTTGTTGTGCAGCGTATAGGGTTACCGATACATCGGCGTGAGATGTGTGGTTAAAACTACAGGAGTTGATGTAGCCCCATGGACTGTATGGCTCGGCATTGATTATTGTTTCCCTGTTATTAGCTATCGACCAGTATTGTCTTCGGTGAGGTCAGGAGAGGTGAGTGTCCCTCTCAGATCCTTATTCATGTGATGGATGGGAATTAAGAATTGATTTTTCTGCAATTTGTTGAGCAGTCACTCACAGCATGAGCTGAACTGGAGTCTGTAAAGTATAAAAGCAGTACATTGGGACTGAGAGAGCAAAAAGAAGCTTTGTAATTATCATTCATAGGAAATATGGTTTCTTGCGTATCCTGCAATATTCCAGTGCTATTCGCTAACTTTTTCTTAAGGGCCACAAACCTAGCCATGGTCTTGGTTGAAGATCACTGTCAGGATGCTGTGGTACAACAGAGTGATGGGCATGATCCCTCGCATCATTACCTCCTGATTTCAATTCTGATCCTATTGAGGCCAGGCATTTCCCCACAGGAAAAGGAAAAACACAGTCCCATTAACTGGTCCTACTTTTAAAGTGGCCCTTTCATTTGCTGTGTGGAAGGTGGGTTAACCCGACCTTCTGATAACATTCTCTTAGAGCTGAAGAGCAAAAAAGTAAAGAACTTATAATAGCACCTCAGGATGTCCCAATATGCTTTACAACCAATGAAGTGCTTCTGAAGTGCAGTCGCTGTTGTAATGTAGAGAAGCACAGTAGCCAATTTGCGCACAGCAAGCTCCCCAAAAAGCAAGGAAACAGCTGACCACATAATCTATTTTAGTGGTGTTAGTTGAAGGATAAATGTTAAGGACATCTTCCCTGCTCGTCTTCAAGTAACACTACAGAATCTTTTATGAGCGAGCAGTTGGGGCTTCAGTTTATTTTCTCATTTGAAAGGCAACACCTCCGACAGCACATCACTCCTTCAGCACTGCACTGGAGTGTCAGCCTAGATTATGTGCTCAAATCTCTGGAGTTGGGCTTGAACCCACGCCCTGCTGTCTCTGAGGTGAGAGAGCTACCAGTGAGCCAAGGCTGATGAGAGCACTGAATCCCAGCTCAGCCACAATCCCACAAGAAGACAGACTGTGAATGGAGGTCCCAGGGGTGAATGGAGCAGTAATTCTGCCAGGGTTGACAGCTGAATGTGAGGTAGGCCGCAAACTGCCCCTAGGCTGAATAATGAATACAACAGCAACAGCTGGAAGTTAATATTAATGTCTAATGAACAGCTGGGATCATGTGTCCTTCCGGGATTGTTCTCCGAAGATGCTGTGTGCAGTCTGACAGGGTCGGGTTGGTGTGTTAGCTTCTTGTTCATTAATCGTGTGACGCCTGTCCTTCTCGGCTCCATTAAGTGTTGACTCGTGTCTTTTCCTTTCCAGTTTTGTGCCCAACTTAAGTCCAGGCGTTGTCCCTGTGGAAAGCCAGGATTGGCTGAGCTGCCAGATTCCCGCTTGCAGACTGCATCTCAAGGCCAAAATAATGTCCGACATGCTAACCACGTGAAACTGTCTCCATCAATCAGAAGAATGGGCATGACCAAATGAAAGGAATGTGGTTTCTTAAGCTTCGGGAAAGGTTTTGTAAATAATATATTTTTAAGGGTCACCCGACATTGGGGTTGGCGTCAATAATCCAATATCTGAAAGAATCCGCAGAGCGAATGGAAACTAACAGGAACAATCTAGCTGTACTTAATCTGTCACATCTTCATCATTAGGCATGCTCTGTGCTGGAGTTCAGGGAATTCAGAACTGTATAATAATCCAATAGTCCCTAATCCACTCCCGGTTTGGGGGATTTCCAGTAAGAATCGCTGCAGTTCCATCCATTCCAAGTTAACTCCACCTCCGTGATGGATCACACAGATCCTCTATTATTGGCTGGAAGGTCTCACCAAAGTTGCATGGGCTGTCACGTTATGGTTATTGCAGTGCGACACAGTCCTAAAGTAGTAAATAGTGAAATCATTTGAAGTTGAGTGTGTACCAGGATAGGAACATTAGCAGGCATGCTCCAGAGAATGAGGGGGTCAGCAGGGCGAATAACAACCAGGGACTCACCTGATAACTTCTAATAATTGCTACCGAGTGAGAAGTCATATTCCATGATTTCTCATTCTGGGTACGCCACACGTTTGATAAGATAGCTGAAAATATTCACTTGTAGTGCAATCAATATTGTTGCACTGATCTCTTAAAATGGTTCCTAGTGAAGTCACCGTGAATCAATATCTCTCACTGTGCCAGCTGATTTCTCCATTGGTCAACTCCATTGGAATATGAAAGATATTTCATATCTGGTAAGATGCACATTCAAATCTTTAACAATGATTCATGAAATCAATTACAAATTTGCTAGCAGGGACACAGGCCACGTTAAGATGGTGGGCACTGCGAAGTCATACTGGCGAATGTGTGTTATCCAGCACTGCCGATACAGTCTTCATGGTTGGTGTGCTTTAAACCAAGCCCATGCTCATCGACAGACATGAGTGGAATGACCAGCCAATCAGCACTGCTCCCAGCAGCAACGACAAGCCCAACTGCGACACCATTTGATGAAGAATCTAGCCCAGGCACCTCCAAAGCCAACAAAGTCCTCAACAATTTCCCCGTTACACGATCAGCACAAAGTCAGACATCTTGCTGCAGCCAGCACCTACTCTTGTGCCATGCCGTGCCAACGCAAAGCCTAACTGCTTCTGCTTTCCTATCTTATAAGGGTCTCTCTGACAGCTCATTTGAGCTGTTAAATGCTCTGTAATAAAGTGTCATCTTTATAAGGTGACCATTCTATATAAAATGCCATGTCTATAAAGTGCCCTTTCTTGCATGCCTGCTCTTTTGTGTGGTTGTCCCTTTGTGAGGCGCCCTCCTATAGCTTGCCCTCTGTAACGTGCCCTTACTTTCACACGCCCTTTCTCTGTAGGCAGCTTTTGTGAGATGGCCTCTCTGTGAGCCAGCCTCTCCATGTGAGGTGGCCTCCTCTTTCGGAGATGGCCTTTCTTTGAGTAGCGTTCTCTGTGCAGTGACCTCTCTGTTTTTCCTCTTTGCTTCAGTCCCACCTTCTCCTTTCAAGCAACGTATTTGATTGCACATGAGGGCAGTGCCAAATGGAGGAGGGACCATTGAACTCTTTCAGTCCCGGAACTGGCATTGAATCTGTTCATTCCACTAAAACAGAATGAACCTGTCCAGAGTTTCTGACCTAGTGGAAACCTTGGCGAAACAACATTACCAGCAGAGTAACAGTGGATGATTGGGAGAATCCCTGCAGAAATTCAGCCCAATAATTTCACCTTGTGTATCCCGATTCCATCTCACTTTAAGCCGCCTGGAGTTTGATTCTGCAGCTCTGATTTTCAATGGAGTGCTTCCCCTTATGATGCAGGATTTACGCACTTTTGGCTATGGCTTTTCTGTTTATTTTGCAGAAGCCATGCACGTAACCAAGTCAGTGTTGCTACAGCAACAATGAAGCAGCAGGATTGTTGGCTGGCAGGTGGTGGTGGGGGGAGGTAGGAGCAAGTACCAGGTTAGAGTTCTTGCTTCCAAATTCATTCTAAACATCAAGCCTATCTCACGAGGTGAGTTCCCGCTGCATGATTTATGACATTTACACCATGGGAGGAGTCAGGCTTTAGCAGATGCTGGGAACCATGTTGTAAGTAAGGGAGGGAGGGGCAGCAGTCAACCCAAATAAATTCACTTCAATTCTCATTCAGGAACGATCTCCCATAGAGGAACAAATTGCTTTCTGATTGCTAATCCCTGCTCCTCAGCAATTCACATCCCTACTCCTATTGGTTGCCGTGTTGCCTAAGAAACCAGAATTCTTTCAGCAGACACGTCCCTGTCATGTCGTAAAATTCACATCCTGAATGGTAAAGATAGATTGCTCAGCACGTTACAGATTGTGTAAATATTCTTTGAGTTTAGTGCTTTTGAAGGGAGACTCGCGCCCAATAAGCTCGAAGATCAGCCATCGTTCAGTATTACCTCCGTGGTGTTCTGATCATTTATTTATTTCCACGATGAATGTGGTTTATATAAAGAAGGAAACGCAGCCCCTCAGGCAGTCGACTTACAGAACACGAGCCTTTGAAAAATCTAACCTTACAACCTACATTATTCATCCTTGGTCGGTTGCCTTCCTTGGTGTGAAATTTCCACAGACCCAGCATCTCAGAAACCTTTACAAATTAATGGCGTTACAATCTTTAAAACTGTGAGCAAATCTTGCTGCTAACGGCAGTGGAAATCTGGAACGCTCTCCCTCAAAAAGCTACTGAGACTGGGGGTCAATTGAATGTAGCAAAACTGCGATCGATTTTTGTTAGGCAAGGGTATTGAGGGATTACAGAAGCAAGGTGGGTTAAGATACAGATCAGCCATGATCTCATTGAATGGTGGAACAGGATCGAGTGACTGAATGTGCTCCTCCTGTTCCAATGTTTTAGGTGACTGAAGATGGTAAAGGCGTTCTGCTTTTTCGCTGAGGCAAGCATCCCGTTCCTCTACTTGTAAGGAGCGATTGGAAAGCCCCTCTTGTGTTGGGGCGCCTCGGGTAGTTTCAGTTTAGACCCTATCCCTACGCAGAGGAGGATGTGCAATTTGAAAGATGTGCAAGAGGCTGAGTCAACGTAATGATCCAAACCTGCAAAGTGAAGTTCAAACTTTAAACCGTGTGATTGATGGCAGCCATCATCGCAGATTCACATCCTGCCACAGCAAGGAAATGGATGGCACCATGAATTGAGCACACCGGGTAATTTTGACCCCACCTCTCTTCAGTGAGAGCTTCTTGTCCCTGTCCGTCAGAAATACTGTCCGGCATGAAATTACCATTTATGGGGTCGCCGCCTGTAATGTATTTGCTTCATGGGTTCTTTGTTTAAGAATTATAGCAACACCTTGCTATTAAGAACTGGTTGGTTTATTAACAAAAGGTTTAACAATCACACTACACATTACCAGTTCATCCACCAGGCTCACAACCACCTGCCTCATCGTGGATGGCCCAGACACAACTGACTGGGGTTTTATTGAGTCTTGTGAACATCATGTGACTGGCTAAGCCACCCACAATGCAACAACTCTACAACTATTTTAAGTTGAACAAACCTGTGAGCGTACTCACAGGTGCATACATTACAGACGCCCATTTTTCCGGCCCACAAACAGATGTACACAGGGTGTAATAAACATAAAAATCGACCCTAAATGAAATGAGCTTTTTCTAGAGCCCAACCAGTGCCCAGTGTTGTGAATCCACAGCGCAAAACTGCCCACAATTTGGCAGTGATCAAACTCTAAATTGGCGGTCTCCCTCAGAGAGGTTGCAAGGATTGCTGATAAGGAATTGGAAATGTTATACTGGGGTGAGAGAGGGGCAGCATTTGCTGAGATAGAGATTAAGACGCATTGTTTGTGAGGAGTAGCAGAAACATTACTCAGCATTTTACCAACGTTACAGCTGATCTGGGAGTGTTTGATGGGGCAATGGAGTGTAAATGGAGCATTATTCATGCTGTAACTTTGCTGTCCCAGATCTGAATGTGCCCAACCAGACCAGGGGCATCGAAGTAAAAAAGAGTGTTCCTCTAACATTGACATCTATGACGTGAGACAAAATTCACACAAGGGTAGAAATGAAGAGTTAGAAATCCTTGTGCCAATGCTGAAACTCGCCACTTATCTTATTTTAAGTACAGGCTGTGGTCTGCTCATTTGAACAGGCATGTAACTGGACTCCACACAGGATGAGTGTTTGCAAATTGGAGGGAATAAAGAGATTCTAAACTTACTGGTGCCAAAGGTCTCCAGTGGCTGGAAGCCAAGTACTGTGATTTGCAATTGCAAATACTGGAAATCTAAAATCAAAACAAGGAGATGCCAGAAATACAGCAAGTTCACGAGCATCTGAAAAGAGAAAGGGGATCTCCGATTTGGATGGAGACCGTTGATTAGAAGAACATGTGTTCAGATAAAGGGTCTCCATCTAAACATTAACCTGTCTCAACAGATGCTGTGTAATTGCAGTATTTTCTTGGTTTCGTTTTTCAAAGGCTCATGGATGTTGTCAGTAAGGAGAGAGGCAACAATTGAACCTTGTGTCAATAAGGAGAGAGAATTGAGTGTGGTGTCACTCTGCCCCATAAGTGGATGTGTTTCATTGATACTGGAGGACAAACATTAATATTGATCATTTAATTATGCTGAATTTGTTTTAATACAGTGGGAGAATGGAATGGAGAGATTCTGCCTCACTGTCTTCCTGCAATGATATGTATACAACTTCCAGTGTTCCACCTTTAAAGAGACAATACCCGATTAACCTCTTTTTTGCTCTTGTGCTCCGAATCAGCCTGGACCTCCCCTCCCCTCCTCTCCCACATTCATGTCATTAAATTATTTGACAAGGTCGGATGGTCCAATGCCCAGGCTCCGTGCAGTGCCATTTTCTGGTTGACGCATTAGTGCGTTTTCCTCCAGCAGTGTATGTGGCAAACTCACTCGGGTGTCCAAGTTCAGAGTCCGACAGTCCAGAGCACTAGTTACTGACCTACCTCCTGCTTGCCATACAGTCAGTGGGACATAGTATTGACCCGTCCATCCCGCCGCCGCTGGCGATATCACTAGTGCTTTAGTGGTCAGCATGAGGTGTGTTGGGGAAGAGCCAACTGTGTAGCCCTCCCCCCCCCACCCCCCCGACTCTGCCAATGGAGTATGCTGCAAATGAGAGCTCCTGGCCCAGCCAATGATTGCCAGTACTCACTGCCCACAGTAGCAGGCACAGTGGAGTGCAAGACAGTCCAAGGACTCGCATAGACCACCGTTAAGCTATGAGGTGGGCCTCCTCTTATTGCCTGTCCTGTTATTGGGGGGCCACCTAGTTTAATTTTCTTTTTTGAAAGGTACATTTTTGTACCACATTTCTCTTCCCCACATCAGAGCCACATGAACCCTCAGCCAAAGCAGGAGTTCTACTTACTATAGTGTGAATGGAGTTGTTCCAAGATGGGATGATCCAGTTGAGGAATGAATCCCTCTGCCTTAGGGTAGGAAATTCTGAGACTCAGCAGAAAGGGAGCTGATGGATTTGAGCATCGCCAATTAATGGGAGTCAGCCAGGGCAATGAAATTAAAATACTCTGCTACTTGCGAAAATCACTACAGACAGATTTAAACCCAGTCTTGCAGCTTGACTAAAAAAGAGTGATATTGTCTCTTTAAAATATACTTCTGTAACCAATATATGTCAAATGATTGCAAAATATGATAAAGTTGTAACTGAAAATGCTAACATAATTGACAATAAAGGTTTGCAATGTTTTATATACATGGAATTTTACAGTTCTTCAAAAACCAGCTCTTTACAAGTTAAGACCCTGCCATGTCACGGCGTGTGTATAAGCTCAAGTCAGCTGTTGGCACTCTTCGTAGATCAGAAGGTTATGAGTTCAAGCCCCAAATCAGGGCATCAGTGCGTGATCTGGATTGGCATCGGGGCAGGGCTGAGCGAGTGCAACATTGGCAGTGGCACTGAGGAAAATGTTCACGTCAGTAGCCCCCTGTGCATTAATGAACAGGACATTACCAACTCTAACAAGGAGCGGAGGTCCATACTGCTAGTTGTTTCCCTCATTGGCACATTTTCCGTGGCCTGGGAGCGGGCACAGGAATAATTGTAGCATTGGCCTGCGGTCCCGGTATAGACCCGCTGTTGAATGCCCACTTCAGTATCGGTGGGTGCACGACTCAATCGGATAGAGACTCTGCCAATCCTATACTGGAGTCAGGCCTCCCACTTCCCCATGTTGTGCTTCCTCCTCGGTGTCCCTTCCCTACACTGGGAGAAGCTGAAGGTTTGACATTCCTTCATCAGCCTCTGCTGCAAAACCACTGGCGTCACTGAGCTGTAGACATTGGTTGTACATCAAAGCCCAGGTGTCAGGCTGACATATTGAAGGATTGGTGTTGCAGGAATAAACAAAAGGATTGGAGATAGAACAATATAAACACATTGAAGGATTGGAGAGGGAGAGAAAGCAGCACTGATTTGGACTTATAACGCTGCTGGTATTTCTCTCATATTTGCTGTAAAAGTCATTCATTTTAAAGAGAAGACTGCAGGTGTTTAAAGCCCAGTAGTGAAATAGAATTTTTATCATTTACTGTTTGGCAATGACTTAGTTTGGAATTTTGTGCGTGTCAAAATTTCAAGAATTTGGTCCAAATGACAATCATCATGGAAACAAAGCTTAGAACTTCCCCAAACACCCATTACCTCCACATATACCGTACAAAATAGCCCCATACAATGAGGCTGCCTGTCCACCTGTTTCAGGAAAGGAAATAGTAGAAAGACTTGCACTTATAGGGCCCAAATTTGCCTAGGAGATGCTCCGTTTTTTTTGGAGCAACTTGATTTTTTTGGAGTATCTTAAAAATCCCCATTCTGCCCATTTAATTTGCGCCAGTGTAAGTGAGATAGTTAGGATTTTTTTTAGTTTCGTTTTTTTCAAAAGGAGGTGTTACCAGTCACCTAAGCCTGTTTTGACCATTTGAGCAAGTTTGGACAGCTAATAGTTGCTCCAAACTAACTTAGGCCAGCATATGTGGCCACTTGTGGCCCGCACGGGAAACCCTTGCAGCGAGTTAAGAAATCAGCACAGGTAAGTACATTCTAAAGCAGCAAGCCCTAAAAAATAAGCATTCAATAACAAATAAAAAATACAAGGAAGCTGAGAGGACTTGCACCTACTACCAAGACTTACAAAGCACGAAACAAAGCACAAAAAGTAATAAGCATTTAATTAACAAATAAAAAATAGAAGGAACCCTGCACCTAAAGCACCAAGATCAAAGTAATAAGCAATCAATCAATCAATACAAATAAAAACAAAGTAACCTTGTCCGAACTACTCCTACACAGTCCCTTTCAGTCCCTTCAATAGCATTCTTTTGCTGGCTCATACTTTATTCTAACCAGTGGCATATAAATACTCAGCACAATGTATAGACCAAGTGCAGTGCACTTATTCCATCCATTGTGTGGCCTTGTGAACATTGCCAGCATGATTTGTCTCAATGCTTCCCATTTGTTTCAGCCATTGGACACCTAACCCAATCTACTTCTTCTAAACTGATTCCCTTGTGAAAAACATCAGCATACTAACCAGCTGCAGGGTTTCACTGACAACCTGCTAGGATTCTGGTTCTCTCAGACCTCCTTTTACTGGTGTGGCTGGATAAGGCAGCGGGCCGCCGATGAGGGAGCCCTTTCGGCCAGGGATAGGGGCGGTGCGCTTCGGCCCCTCCCACACAGCCTGCAGAGCGCACTCACAGATTCTGGAGACGAGGAGCTACTGCGCATGCGCTTACACTCGAGCGTGCATGTGCAGAGGTCCTGACACTGTTTTCAGCGCCGGGACCTGGCTCCGCCCCCCACTGCTTTTGCCACGCCCCGCCAAGGCCCACGACGGTCCACCGAGTGGGGAGAATACCGAGGTAAATTTTCTGCGCCGTTTTTGGAGTACAAAGTCGGCGCACCTCAGGCAAGTGCGCCGTTTTAACCGGAGGGCCAAATTTTAGCCCATATAATGGTCTCATGACACCCCCAAAATGCTTTACAGCCAATTAAGTACTTTTATGTAGTCACTGTTGTGGAAACGCGGCTGCTAATTTGCACACTGCAAGGTTCCTCAAACAGCAAGGTGATGCTGACCATATAATCGGTTTTAGTGATGTTGTTCAGGGGTTAACTATTGGCCAGGACACCAGGGAGAACTCCCTTGCTCTTCTTCAAAATAGAGCCATGGGATTGTTTACATCCCCTTACAGAGGGGAGACGGGACCTCAGTTTAATGTCTCATCCAAAAGACCACACCTTCCTCTGTACTGCAGTGGAGTGTCAACCTAGATGTGCTCCACTGTCTGGAGTGGGACTTGATTCCACAGCCTTCTGACCCAGAGGCGAGAGTGCTACCCACTGAGCTACAGCTGATACCTGATCCTGGTTTATCTCACTTATTGCAGCTACCTAGAAGTTAAAAGTTCAAACCTGACCAGACTGGTTAGGACTAGTGATGTTAAACTACACTGTTACATCAACTTGCAACCCATCACATTGATATCTAACATCACAAAGGCCAAAAAGTCTGTTGATCGATAAGGCAGCCATATACACAAGTATTTTAAGCAACTGACAGATAGGGTGTCAAATCAATGTTATGATTTATTCAATACATTATTATTGACCTTGGTATTGGCTGAATAGCTGGTGACAGAGAAAAATAACTCAGGACATTTTGTAATAAGGAGGCTTCTCGAGAATTTTTCTTCAACAAGGTAAGATGGTCGAACCATGGAATAAACATGTGCAACTGAATCCAAAGCCAAGACCTATAGACGCAACTGAAGAGCTTGAGGTCCCCCAAAATGGAGAGGACTGTAACAGCTATGCATGCAGTGGACCTATGAGCAGGGCGAAGTGCCGCGATGTGTCAACATGTGTCAAGGAGCAGCCAGTGGTTGCAAATGGAGAGCAGGTGTGCAGTCTGCAGATAAGGTGCGGGGAGGAGGCGACTGAAAATCATGAGGATGTGAAGTGGCATGAAAAGAGGAAAGAAGGCCCAGAGGAGGTGGAGATGGAGTTAACCAACGGGAACTCTGAAGGCTTTACCATTATGAAAGATATTGCCACGGTGCAGGCACAAATCTGCATGACCAATGCAAACACTGAGGGGCTTTCTGAACCGATCATTCTAATTTGTCAAATACCAGCAGATTTCAGTGGCTCGGTAAGTTCCGAGAGTGACGCTGATACCCTGTCGACCAGCAGCGGCAGCCCGGTCTTCTCCAATGACCAGGACCTGTCCCTCTGGTCCACATTGTGGGACCCTCCATCACAATCACAGCATTTGACCGTTGACCCAGAATCGTTACATCAGATGTCCAATGACACAGCAAACTCTCAATTAAAACTGATCAACAGGTTAGAGACCTGGAGTACGGGGGTGAAGAAGAAGTTCAGAAGTCAATTCCACCAGCTGACGCAGAGAGTGAAACCTAAAATAAGATCACCTGATCAAAGTAAGGAGGAGGAAGATCATGGTCTGCTGGAGGAGCACAAACTGGAAGATGGATTTTGTGACATTCCACTTGTATAATTATTACTTCCACTTAGCTCGTTATAATATATATTGTAAATAAACATTTAGTACATTCCTTGAGAAAATGTTATTAAATGTTATCTATCAGGCATTATCTCACTTGCTGTAACACACTTTAAAATCAATAATATCCCAGCACAAAGGTGCCTTAGGCTTTGCATGCACCTCAAGTGCATAATGGCACAAACTCTGAATAGCAAAGTTAGTTAATTTAAATGTATTTTTAACCACACAATAGGTCATGTAGGGGTCAGGGGGTGAAGTGTTTGGTGCCAGTAGCTCTTAAAGGGCTGCCACTCATTCCTAAAGGAGCACTGGCTCCAAATAAAAATACTTAAAATGGCAGGAGGAAGAATTTGAGACTGAGCAGCACCATTCTGAGATGCTGCCTTCTGCAGGAGGCTGGGTGTTTTGGAGTGGAGCAGCACCCTCCAGCCAACAGGATCCCACGACATCCTAATAGCATTTCAGTGTAAGTTTGGTGCTGCGTCAGAGAGGGTCAAAGCACAGCTCCATAGCAACTGTCCACCTAATCTTCAGTGACATGCCACTGTTTTATTAAGGCATTCACAATGTGTTTCCAATTTGGCCCGTTAAAGGAACAGAAACCAAGTAGACTGCCCACTCAAGGTATCTGCATGCTATGCGATTGCATGCTCACACAAAGCGATTGTTGGTCCGGGCACTTGCACCATTCTCTTATATTCGCCACTCCAAAATATCTCCCGTTCCTATCTACAGGGGAAGACCACACATCACCAGCATCAGGAGTGGGAGGGGGCATCTAAGCTGCAACCCTTGACTCCTTACAAGGGTAGGGCACTGGAGATTCTGGACATGGAGGCAATCGAGGTATTAGGGCAGAGTGATGTTGGAAGTTAGGCAAAGCTAATGGGTATGTATCTTCCTTTGTTTTTCATTCTTATGTTTCTTACGCATGCATTCAAACCCTCACACGCAGGTGTACAGTGCACCATTGCAGTGTGACAAGCTGTCTAGACGTCTATTGAAAAATCCGAGTGTGCAATGAACCAAGTATGTACTGGTGCGTCCTTAGTGAACCAAGTGTGTACTTAGTGCTAGCAACGTTGGAGAATTGCCACCAAGATGTAACACCTTGTGGCAGTGGAGCAGCTCCTCCACCATGGGATGAAGAATCTGTTACGATTCACATCACTTCACGGACAATGTTGACCATGGCATTCATGTTGCGCTCAAATTTACAATACACAAATCAGATGGGCGAGGTATTCTACTGGTAGGATCAAGTCAGAACATTACCCCTGTAGTGCCAACAGTGAAACCAAGCAAAACACTTTATTTTCGTCAAGCCTGTTCTGCCTTTCAATTAGATCATGGTCAATCTGTATCTCAATACTGTTTACCCGCCTTTGATCCATATCTCTTGATACACTTACTTAATAAAATCTATCAGTCTCAGTCTTGAAAATTGAAGTTGAGCCAGCATCAACAGCTTTTTGAGGGAGTGAGTTCGATTTCCTCCACCCTTTGTGTGAATGGCTTAGCTCTAATTTTATGATGTCCTCTTGTTCTTTATTCCCTCCTCAGAGGAATTTTTTTCTCTGTATCTATGTTATTGAAGCTGTGATATATTCTTACTACATCACTGAGAAGCACACTGCACAAGTTGGCTCTTAACAGAATGTGTGACTTTGGCACAAGACCCTTTTATTGTATTTACATCAATAGCTGCATTACATTAGTCGTTCACTAGATGGAGCAGTAGTCCACTAAGGGGAACTCTGTTACAGAATCCCTTAATCATTTTAATTACCTCAGTCAGATTACCCCTCAACCGTTTGAACTCAAGGGAATACAAGCCACATTCTGTGCAACCCGGTTTCTTGATTGAACCCTTTAAGCCCTGGTATCATTCTGGAGAATCTGCATGCGAGACGGGAGATTTTTCTCTGAAAGGTCGGAGCATTGTCGGAGTGGTCAGGAGACAGGCAGCCTCGCAGATGGCCTGGAGGGCCGGAGCTAGTCTCTCCAGGCCTGGGAACCGGGTTGTGTTTTTCTGTGTTGGGGGTCGGAGCGCTCTCAGGATAGTCAGAAACCCACACCATCGCAGGCAGTCTCGTGAGCCAGAACTGATCACTCCAGGCCTCGGAACCAGAATGTATTATTTGCAATTCATCTTGTCATTTACTATAATTCTGTAAAACAGTTATATAAAACCTAAATAAAGCTTGTTGGATAAAAAAATCTCTCGGGCTAGAATCTGAGTGGAGTTGTTGTCACTGGACCAACAACCCTTTGTTGCGTCAGTTACCATGGAGAAATCTGCTCACAGAGGCCATTTGGCCCATTTCGGGTTAGGGGTGTGCTATCTAATTAGTCCCACTCCCCTGCTCTTTCCCCATAGCCCCATAATGTTTTCTTTTCCAAGTATTTATCAAATTCCCTAGAGCGTGCGCTGTGATTGGGGAAGCATCCTACGTTACAGGCATCCACTTATCTTAGTGGTGTCATCAGGTCTGCTGACCAACTTCCTTGCGAAAGAGTACCTCCAGCAGCACCAGCCAAAGCAAAGCCATTTCACCTCCGTCTGTAGGTGCTAATATGGGGAGGGGTGGGGACAGGGTGAGGGGGAAAGAGCATCACTCCTGCAATTTAATCTGCCTGGCACCCCTTTGTAGATTTTTCTTTTCTTCCAATCACATCGGGTGGGTAGTTTCCCTGTGGGAACCCTTTGTGGGGGAGGGGGGGAAATAAATAAATTACAATAATTGACACAATCGTTCATGCGTTCATGATAAGTGCCAGCAGAAGCAAAATGAGGAAAATAGTTGAGAAATGGCTAAAATGCATTCCTTTATATCACTCCCGTAACCTCCAATATACTCCTGCCGCCGAGCATCCCTGGATGTCGATTTCACAAGGATGTGATGTACGTCCGGTGTCCTGCACGCTGGGCCAGATTGTGCGCAGGAATAACGTGGCTTCAATCAAATATTCAATTGAAGAGCCCTCCCCCCCCCCCGGTTTGTGGTGGGTGCTCCCCCCACCCCTGTACCTGCAATGGTCTTGCCCACCAGAAAATAGTTCAGAGTATTAAGCGAGTGGACTTCGGGCAGAACAGGACTTCCTCCCTTGCCCACCGAGCACTGCCTGAAAATTGGGCAGTATCCGTAGGAAGATGTGGGAGGTTTGGGGGGGGGGGGGGTTCAACTTCTGGGAGGTCTGCTGGCAGAGAGTTCTGGGCACCTGCCCAATCCCTCCGGCAGGAGGCTCGAGCCGTGTCGAGGCCTGGGTCTTGTTACCATGCCGTCGGTGAGCTGTGGCAGCTCGCCAGCTTTGTGCTGGCATCGAATCGGTTGGCAACAATGTAGTTCCGGGGGGCTGATCGCAGAGGAGGGGGAAGGCCCACATTATTCAGGAGTCCCTCCTGGCCCCAGAAAAATAATTTTACACTTATTTTATCGGGGTCTCTTTCTCTCGACCTTACTGAGCGGAGAGTTCTCGGTGCACACTGCACCCTCTGAATTACATTGGGGTCCTGCATACATCACAAGACCCCAATTTGCGTAGTTTAGTGTGGATCCTGCCTGATTCAGCAGGGCTGCCTAGCGGAAGGCTCAAGTTAAAATGGTGGCTGAGTGGGAATGGGCTGGAAAGTCGATCACTGCTATTTTAACTCCGCTTGCGCCCTGTTTCCGCCAGACGGAAGGAGTTAAAATCGCCCCTCTGGCATTTAAAAAGCAAAAGCCAAACAGAAGCAGATGAAGCAGATCAACAATGTCATTCTTCCTACAGATAAGAATAAATGCAACAAAGCTCCATATGGCTCAGTAGGTAGCACACTCATTTCTGAGTCAGATGGTTGTGGGTTCAATTCCCACCCGAGGGATCTAGGCTGACACTAAAGTGCAGTGCTGAGGGAGTGCTGCACTGTTAGCGTCCTTTGGATGAGATGTTAAACCAAGGCCCCGTCTGCTTTCTCAGGTGGATGTATTAGATCCTATGGCACTATTTCGAAGAAGAGCAGGGGAGTTATCCCTTGTGTCCTGGCCAATATTTATCCCTCAATCAACATAACAAAAAAATAGATTATCTGGCTATTATCACATTGCTGTTTGCAAGTTGGCTGCCGTGTTTCCCACATTACAACAGTGACTACACTTCAAAAGTACTTCATTGGCTGTAAAGTGCTTTGAGACATCTGGTGGTTGTGAAATGTGCTATTTAAATGCAAGTCTTGCTTTCTTTCTAATGTAAGAAATCGCAGATTGAAAGAAATGACTTGAAACAAATAAGTCTCTATAGACTGGAGTTAGAATTACTGGATAGACGCTTAAAATCTGCTTATGTTTTTGATTCCCTGCAGATGTTTTAACATTTAATGATTCATTCCATGGTACAATAGCTAAAGCTACTTGAACAGCGTGAACTTCAATAACTGATAACAGGCATCTGAAGGCCAAGAATGGCCTGTCTGACTCCAACCTTCGGACGATAAGGACAGGAGAAATGGGCCTTCAGAACGTATAAACAGGAAAGGCATGTGGAGAGAAGGCTTTCTCCTAAGAGTTGAGACAAAGAACTCGACATATCATAGATTAAATGGTCCTGACCATTATTTTACACCAGGTCCATTCCTAAAAAGAGAATAAAAGAGATAATTAATGAGCTTTTCAGGGCAGATGGTGCAGAGAAGAGCTGTTCCCGCCACCAGCCATCTGTCTAATCGGGACTAATACCAGCTACTTATCATAGTCGCATGTCAACTATGTCTATCCTGATTGTGCGTTGTATTTGACTATATTTGAACTACCGCTCGTTAATAAAATGCCTTATGATTCCTAAGACCCTTTGGGTAATCTGTGTGCAATCTGTGATCCAAATCTTACACTATGGTGCTGTGGTTAGCTTTGACCTGCACTGATGCATTTGCAATGGGTGAGAACAGGCAGAGTGGCCTATGCTGCAGCCCATTGCTGCTCAACAACAACAACTTCATAGGAACGTTCTAAAACAAAGTTTGACACTGAGCCCCATAAGGAGATATTAAAGCAGTTGACCCTTGGTCAAAGAGGTAGGTTTTAAGGAGCGTCTTGAAGGAGGAAAGAGATGTAGTGAGGCGGAGAGGTTTAGGGAGGGAGTTCCAGAGCTTGAGGCCTAGGCAGCTGAAGGCACGGCCACCAATGGTTGAGCGATTATAATCAGGGATGCTCAGGAGGGCAGAATTGGAGCAGCGCAGACATCTTGGAGGGTTGTGGGGCTGGAGCAGATTGCAGAGATAGAGAGGGGCGAGGCCATGGAGGGATTTGAAAACATGAATGAGAATTTAAAAAATCAAGGCATTGCTTAACCGAGAGCCAATGTAGGTCAACAAGCACAGAGGTGATGGATGAATGGGACTTGGTGTGTGTTAGGACACAGGCAGCTAAGTTTTGGATTACCTTTATGGAAGGTAGAATGTGGGAGGCCGGCCAGGAGTGCATTGGAATAGTCGAGTCTGGAGGTAACAAAGACATGGATGAGGGTTTCAGCAGTAGATGAGCTGAGGCAGGGGCGGAGTTGGACGATGTTACGGCGGTGGAAATCGGCGGAGTGATGGGTTAAGGTTTCCTACTTCCCAGTCTCTAATACCAGTGTGGCCATCTCAGGGAGAAACCAATGCACAGTATTTCCTTGAAGAGAAGGGAAAATTAAAAACACAAGCTCCAAATGCTCATGCATAATAGTTGATGAAAACAAACTCTAATTTTCAGCTTCTTTGACTGTGCAAACTGACCACTGCTGAATAGCATGTGAGGTTGTGCACATGTAGCAGGATGTGGCTAGGAAACGGTGCAGTATGTTGCCAATTAATGCTCCTCTGGATCACGTCTCTTCTACAGATTAGGAATCCTGAGAAGTGTGAGATAATGCATTCTGGGAGGGCAAACAAGGCAAAGGAATACACATTAAATGGTAGGACACTGAGAAGTGCAGAGGGACCTTAGAGTGCATGTCCACAGATCCCTGAAGGTAGCAGGCCAGGTAGATAAGGTGGTTAAGAAAGCGCACGGCATGGAATACAAGAGCAGGGAGGTTATGTTTGAATTGTGTAAAACACTAGTTAGGCCACAGTTGGAGTACTGCATGCAGTTACAGGAAAGATGTGATTGCACTAGAGAGGGTACAGAGGAGATTTACGAGGAGGTTGCCTGGACTGGATCATTTTAGCTATGAGGAAAGATTGGATAGGCTGGGGTTGTTTTCTTTGGAACAGAGGAGGCTGAGGGGAGACCTTATTGAGGTGTATAAAATTATGAGGGGCCTAGATAGAGTGGATATTAAGGAGCTTTTCCCTTAGCGGATGGGTCAACAACCAGGGGTCATATATTTAAAGTAAATGGTAGAAGGTTTAGAGGGGATTTGAGGAAAATTGTCTTCATCCAGAGGATGGTGGGTCCTGGAACTCACTGCCTGAAAGGGTGGTTGGGGCAGAAACCCTCACTACATTTAAAAAGTACTTGGATATGCATTTAAAATGTCAGGGCTACGGACCAAGAGCTGGAAAGGGGGATTATGCTGGATAGCTCTTGGTTGGCTGACATGGACACGATGGGCCGAAACGGCCTCCTTCCGTGCTGTAAATTTCTATGATTCTATGAAGACCATGTAACACACAAAAGATTAATTCTCAAGTGACTTTTGAAGGTCTTCCTCCATAAAGGAGTCATTTTACGAGACTGAGCACCTAGTGTGGTGCATCGCCTGCTGGGGACACACATCACAAACCTAGGAGCACACTCAAAGTTTTTATCAATTGATCATTAGTGGGCAGAAGATCATGGAGATTCCCAATTTGCAGTAAGTGTTGCTGGCAGACAAAATAGCACATCCCCTGTCAGGTGGAATAAGCTGCTCCACACTGGGTGTTCCCACTCACATCGCAGCTTTAAATAAATAGGAGCAAGTTTTAGTTTTAATTACCTTACAGTTAACATTAGAGGAGCTATGCAAACATGCAGGAGGTTTAACGCTGCCCACATTCAAGTGAAAATGATGTTATCTCTAATGGCTCAATTTTCCCCAAAGCTTTTTTTTGGCATACTTGAAGAGTGACGCCTGTTTTTTGGGGGCCCCAGTGCACCAAAAAAAAGTTCTAAGTTTCCCCGTTGGATTTCTTCATTTTGGCATGGCCTAACCTGACCTTTAGTTTTGATCTGCGCCAAAAAGATGGTGCTGCCATAGTAACCAGGGACACAATGCGAGCTGAGGCTGCAAAGTGAAGCATACAGCCAGCTCCCAACACATTAAAACACATTGCATCTGCCATGTATTCAACTGCCATTGTAACCCATGTATATACTGGCCTAAGTTGTACACCACACTCGCTCACAGGGGTTCCACCCGCAGAGCTGCCAATGAAAAGAATGCTCAAAACCAGGTTATCCCTTATACACCCCAACATGAAAGAAATTGTTGAGAGCAGGCACCAGTCACAATGTGACTACCATGACGGGAATGCGAGGGCACGATGTATTGATGTCAATGACTCTCTCTTTGTCCTCAACTATACTGCAGGGCCTAAATTGCTTGCAGGCACTGTGATTTCCAAAGAGGGGAATAGGGTTTTGGTAGTTAAACTTACCAATGGACAAATCTGCCGCAAGCACGTGGATCAAACAAAAAGGAGGTTCAGCAACCCCATCGAAGAAGCAGAGGAAGAACACGATGTAGAGTTCACTCTTCCACAGGTGACCGAACACTGGAACCAAGCGGAGGAGAGCACAGTCACTGTGGACAGTCCGGACAGGCCTGAGGCACCGCAAACAGCAGACACTCAGACCAGCGCCCAACAACCGGAGCCCCAACTCAGGCGCTCTACAAGGGAGCGTAAACCACCAGAGAGACTTAACCTGTGATCTCCATAAAACTTTGCGGGGGGAGGTGATGTCATGTATTCAACTGTCATTGTAACCCATGTATAAACTGACCTAAGTTGTACACTGAGAATATTGACCACTAGGTGGTGAACTTGTGGGAGACACTCCTAATCTGGACTTCCAGGTATAAAAGGGGAAGCTCCACCCACCGTCATCACTTCAGTGCTGGCTAATAAAGGTTACTGGTCACAGAGTAACCTTCTCTCAAGTATGGGCCTGTATAGTAAGGACGTATTAGCATCAATTTAAAAACACATTGAAATATATTGCAGCAACTTACCTCCAATGCCCCTGCTGAAGGGCTTGCAGGTCTGGTCCGCCGCCCGAATGGCCTCCCCGGTCCGCTGCCAGAATCGGTCCCCCGGTCTCTCTCTCTCTCTGTCTCTCTCTCTGTCACTGTCTGTCTTTCTCTCTATTTCTGTCTCTCTCTCTCTCTGCTTCGTCTCTTTCTCTCTCTGTCTCAGTCTCTTTCTCTCTTTCCGGGCATTTGCTGTACTTACCTGCGCCGATTTCCTTACCTGCACCAATTTCTTTAACTCTTTTTTCTGCAGAGGCCACATACGCTGGCCTAAGCAGAACTGGAGTAACTCTCAGCTGGCCAAACTTCCCTAAATGGCAGATTACGCCTCTTTGGCTGGAAAAAAAAACTAAAAAAATCATAACTGACTGACTTACTTACGCTGGTGCAAATTGATCGGGGAAACTGTGGATTTTTAAACTTAGGCCAAAAAAAGCAGCCTGCTTAAAAAAAATCGTGCAAATAACTGGGGAAAATGAGTCTAACACTACTCCCAGAACTTCCTCTTAAGATTTTCAGGCACTAAAAGCTCAGGCTTTAAAACTAAATATTGTAAAATCCTAGAAATTCCTGTTAGCGATATTAGAGAACAAAAGCTTGCTGCTTTCCTACAAAAATCCTTTGTCCATTATTGTAATGCAGGCATTAATCTACTTAAAATGTAAGAGGCATTAGTAGTCCCCTTGCACTATTTTCCTCTTCTTTGAGTAGAGAGAAAGATGATGTTGTGATAAGGATGAATTCACGAGGTATATAGATCAAATTGGCGACAGCTGATACCTGTACTCTTGAGCATCAGGGAAGCCAGTCCATACTCTGCGGGAGCAGGTATACTGAACAAAGGGAAGTTGCTCTGGTGTTGTACGCAGAAACGGAGAGATAATTTATCCTGCCTCTCTGAGGTTTCTCTCAGTCTGAAATTGAGCTATATTCATGATTCCTTGTTTCCAGCCTCAGATCGATGACATCAGATCTCTGTGCACATTTGAGGACACTTCATCTAGGGACGTGAACTCTTAAAGGTTACATTTACACCGGGGAAAGGGATCTGATGCTGGGGACTTCACTTTCAGATTCTATGTAGGCCAAGGATCCACATCACTTTGCCGTGTTACTGAAGTTGGAATTATTAATGCACACAAATACATCAGTTGCATTTTCTCATAATGGTGTCAACCGTGGCTCAGTGGGTAGCACCCTCGCCTCTGAGCCAGAAGGCTTATGGGTTCAAGTCCCACTCCAGGGACTTGAGCACAAAAATATAGGTTGACACGCCAGTGCAGTACTGAGAGAGTGCTGCACTGTTGGAAGTGCCGTCTTTCAGATGAAACCTTAAACTGCTGCTCTCAGGTGAATGCACTATTTCGAAGAAGAGCAGGGGAGTTCTTCCTGGTGTCTTGGGCCAATATTAATCCCTCAATCAACATCACTAAAACAGATTGCTGTTTATAGAAGCTTGCTGTGTGCAAATTGGCTGCTGTGTTTCCTGCATTACAACAGTGACATTTCAAAAAGTACTTAATTGGCTGTAAGGTGCTTTGGGACATCCGGTGGTCATGAAAGATGCTATATAAATGCAAGTCTTTCTTTATAAGAACCCTTTCTTTATAAGGCCCTTCAAGACTGCTCTGCCATTCAATAAGATCATGGCTGATTATCAACCTCAACTCCACTTTCACATAAAAATCCTAATTGATGCCCTTTTGACTTTTCCATTGCACCTGCAGAGTTCACACCCCATAGCTTCTTAATAGAGAAACAGATTCCAGATCCCAGGCTGGTTGGAATATTACAGATATTTAGCCACAGATTGGCACTTTACACAGAGATGTCATGCAGAGGTTACATGTGGTGATGCTACACCATTGTTACACTTCTTGTGAAGCTTCACAATGTCAGCAAACATCACAATTACCTCAAAGCCTACTTAAAGCGGGTGCAAGTGAATACGTTGTCAGTTCACCAAAGACCAGGCGGGAACACCATGATTGTTACAACTTGGTTAATCTTCCTTTTCGGGGAAGCACTGTACGATCGGATAGTATCATTAATTGGAAACTACACATCAGGTCGAACCTCATCCGGAAAGGGTAGGAATGAGTTGCCACATGGTTATTTTCAATGTGCATGCATGTGATTTTGGACCAGTTAAGTTTTTTAAGTGAAGCTTGATAACTTAAGTATTTTATTAGAAAACGTAAATGGGACCAGAATCATTATCAAGTGCAGACAAAATCAGCCAATTTGCAGACCTCATCTAAGCCTTCATTCAGTCTAAAGCAAGGAATTAAATGAAACATAATCCAATTCACTGATGTAATTTGATGTTAAATTTGTGCTAAGGCTGCAAGATCAAATTTGCAAGTGGACTAAATGTCAGAACAGTGAGCATTTATAGGGTAGAATAATGTAGTCATGGTATGGACTAGCTACCCAAAGACCGAGTTCACAACCCACCATGGTGAGTTTTGAAGTTGAGTTTGGTAAAGCTAGTAATTAGTGGGAACAAAAATGGCCGTGAAAGCTACTGCTTTGATGTAATAACCTAACGTGCTCATGCAGGGAAGGGAACTTGCCACTCTTTCCTGGTCAGGCCTGTATGTCGCTCCAATACAGCAATGGGCCTTTGTCTTACCAATGTTTAGTGTAAGGCCTATGCTTTTGTACGCCTTGGCGAAGATGTTGACGATGGCTTGGAGTTCAGCTTCTTAATGTGTGCAGACGCAAGCATCGTCTGCGTACTGTAGATCGACGACAGAGGATGGGACGGTCTGGGATCTAGCCTAGAGGCGACGAAGATTAAACAGGTTTCCACTGGTTCTATAGTTTAGTTCCATTCCAGTAGGGAGCTTGTTGAGCGTGAGATGGAGCATTTCAGCGAGGAAGATCGAAAAGATGGTTGGCACAATGACGCAGCCCTGTTTTACCTCGGTCCGGATGTGGATTGGATCTGTGGTGGATCCGTTGGTCAGGATCACGGCTTGCATGTCGTCGTGGAACAGGCGGAGGATTGTGACAAACTTTTGGGGGGCAGCCAAAACAGAGGAGGATGCTCCATAGTCCCCAGTGTCAAAGGCCTTTGTGAGGTCAAAGAAGGATATGTACAAGGGTTGGTGCTGTTTCCTGCAATTCTCTTGCAGTTGTCGCACCGTGAAGATCATGTCCGTTGTACCCCGTAGCGGATGAAATCCGCACTGTGACTCCGGGAGGAGCTCCTCAGCCATAGGGAAAAGACCAGCATTGAAGCACTAACCACACTCAACCAGCACCATTGGGTGGGCCACATTGTCTGCATGCCTGACACAAGCCTCCCAAAGCAAGCACTCTACTCGGAACTCCTACATGGCAGAGGAAACGTTTCAAGGATACCCTCAAAGCCTCCCTGATAAAGTGCAACATCTCCACCAACATCTGGGAATCCCTGGCCAAAGATCGCCCTAAGTGGAGGAAGAGCATCCGGGAGGGTGCTGAGCACCTCGGGTCTCATCGCCGAGAGCATGCCGAAACCAAGCGCAGGCAGCGGAAGGAGCGTGCGGCAAAGCAGACTCCCCACTCACCATTTCCTTCAACGACTGTCTGTCCCACCTGTGACTGAGACTGTAATTCCCATATTGGAATGTACAGTCACCTGAGAACTCACTTTTAGAGTGGAAGCAAGTCTTCCTCGATTTCGCGGGACTGCCTATGATGATGATAATGACGCAATGGGCCAAAAATTGCAGTCGGAGGCTTCCCGTGGGCGGATACCTCTGACCAAAATTCTTTTAACGAAAATACATGGTGGTCCCGGAATAACATATGATTGTGCTCTGAGGCCTAGCTACCCAGTCCAGTGTGGGGGCCCACGTATTCCAGGAGCGTATGTGCAGCTTGGGATCACGTGAGCCAGACCAACCAATCAAAATAGTGTCTCCCCATTCACAGTAATGGTGAGTTGATCACCATTTCTATGAATGGGGATACCCCAAAATCACATAAACATTTAAAATAAATAACAGAAACACTTCACATATTTAAAATTAATTGACATATTTTAGACAAAAAAAGTTTTAAATTTTTTTAATAGGGGTAAAAATAAACTTACCTTAATGGATAGGGTTTTTAATATTAAAATACTTGATAACATATAATTTTTCTATCTTTTAAAACTCTTTTGCTGGTAAAAGCAGGCCTTACACTTGCTTTCGCCAGCCGTAAGAGTTTGAAGGACATTCGCTGGGCAGAGTTGGGCAAATAGCCCGAATCTCCGCCCACGAAGGCCCTTCCCCCGGGGATGCGTTGGATCTCTCAAAAGAAATTTTGACAGTGCGCAAGTGACGGATTTCGATGCATGCGCATCGCGCGCCGCGAACCGGCACTTGTGGGGCCGCTTCAGGTGCGTGCGCACGTCGGTCGCACCCGTAGAGACCACGATTTTAGGCTCATTATGTGGCTGATTCTCTAAAATAACCAATTGGCATCACCAACCTTCCCAGAATAACTAGGGATGTCATCAATAAATTAAATAACATTTCATTCAGGAACACTTTTTTGCTTAGATCGGGATTTCTGTAAATTGGGAGTGAATGTTAAGATGATTCTGCTCTATTGAAGCTCTATTCAATTGGAGTGAGTTGTGAAGGGGTTCCGACAGTGAAATCCCATAACTTGGAGTGAAGGGGAAGGGGCTTGCTCCATTGGGATCGTGTACAATGGGAATGTGTGAGAAGGGGTTTGATCCACTGGGATTCTATGAATTGGAAAATAGAAAGGGTTTGCAAGTTAGATTGATGCATTGGAACTTTGTGCAATGAAAAGTAATTGTATTATGAACATGCCCATTATAAATTAATGTGGAAACTGGATTCACACTTGTTAAAAACTTATGGCCAAGATTTGTCAGTTAAGTAAGTTTAAAGATTTACAAAATGTTTAAAGCTGAAAATCCCAGTTCGACACTCCCAGAACAGTCATAGAATTATATAGAATACATGTCACAGAAAGAGGCCATTTGACCCAATTAGTCCACGCTGGCGTTTATGCTCCACTTGCGGCTCTTCTCATCCGTCCTCATCTAACTCATATCAGCATAACCCTCTATTCCATTCTCTGTCATATGCTTATCTAGCTTTCCCTTAAATGGATCTATACTGTTTGCTTCAACCACTCCCTGTTGTAGCGAGTTCTATATCTCGCCGCACTCTGGGTAAAGAAGCTTCTTCTGAATTCCCTATTTGATTTCTTGGTGACTATCTTATATTGATGGCCCCTAAGTTTGCTCTTCCCTACAAGTGGAAACATTCTTTGTGTCTACTCTATCAAAACCTTTCATAATTTTAAAGACCTCTATTAGGTCACACCTCAGCTTTCTCTTTCCAAGAGAAAAAAGAGACACAGCCTGTTCATCCTTTCCTGATAGGTTTAACCTCACAGTTCTGGTATCATCCTTGTAAATCTTTGTTTGCACCCTCGCCAGTGCATCTATGTAACTTTAAGGGCGATCGACATCCATTTTGGGCGATACATTGGCCATAAATGGGCCCTATGATTCAATATTGCAACACCCCCACATCGACAATAACACCTCCACAACTAGAAACATTCCATGCAACTGATTGCACTTAACTATAGAAGTCATACCAGCCCTGGACTGCCAGCCACCCCCACCCCCCCAATTAAGCTTAATTTGCCAGCAAAAAGAACAACCTCTGGGCATCCACTGTCCATGATGCAAGAATTGTTACCTCACTTTACAACTGCTGTTAGTTTACTGCTTCTAATGTGTTTAATGATATCTCTCATGCTTTCAGGTTCAAGCAACAAACCCATAGGCGTGGCGACGCGTTTAGGTAAGAATGTAAGATAATTGGATAATTGGTCAATGACAACGAGTGGCTGGCTATCTCAAGCAGATCAAATAATATTGTGATTATAAATAATTGGTATTGCTTTAGGGGTGAATTTGGTTGATCGAGGAGACATGTGATACATCTAAACAGGCTAGCTACAAACATAGAGGAAAATGTTCAGTTTTGTTCAAAAGACAGATGGAGAGGAAGGGGAATAAGACTTTAATTGTGGGTAAGTGTAACTTGGAGAATGATCAAGGGGAAGAATTCCAACATCAAAGCAGAAAATAAATTCAGGCATGGTAAACATACATTAAAGATCTAAATAGTCTAAGGTTAAAGTGAAGAACACAATTGCTGGAAGCTTTTAGAATTAAATATTGGAGTTGGAGGCATATTAGCAGTAACAACTGGTGCTATTGGAGAATCTCTCAGGTAACGCAGTGGCTCCAGTTGTGTTTACAGGAGCTTGGGCCTTGAGGAGAAAAAGGAAGGTTAGATAGCAGAGATGATCGAAGATACAAAGAGTTAATGAGATTAGGCTTTGCAGAGCATTTTGATGTTGGAGAGGTAGGCTGTGAAGCAAAGAGGTTCAGGAAGAGAATTCTAAAGTTCTGGGTGTGGTTACTGAAGTTCTGCCATCAGTGGGCCATCCGCCATATTGGTAAAGGTAGAAAAAGAGGCATCGCATTCAAACATTACTGTTTATGATATCAGAGGATGAAAGCTTGCTACGTTGCTATAACATCCTATGTTATAGCAACATAATCTATTTAAAATCAATGAGGCATTAACATGTGTCTACCTAGTCCCTTTGCACTATTTTCCTCTTCTGAAGAAGGCTATTATGAATTTAGCCATCTGGTCTCAGATTTGAGTAGGGAGAGAAATGGTGTTGTGATAGGGTTGAATCCAGAAGGTGCATAGGTCAAAATGGTGGTAACTCAGACCCGTACCCTTGAGTATCAGGGAAGCCACTCCGTACTTTACCGGTGAAGTTACAATGCACGAAGGGAAGTTGCTTTCGTGGTGTATGCAGGTAAGGAGAGTTCATATATCCTGGCTCTCTGAGGGCAGACTCAGTTTGCAATTGAGCTATATTCATGGCTCCGTTAGTTATCATTAGCACGATGACATCGGAACTTGGCACGTTTGAGGAAATTTCATCTAGGGACCGGAACTGTTAAAGATTATATTTACACCGGGAAAAGGAATCTGGGCATCCAGGGCCGGTACCTGAAACATATGCAACAAATGGGTCCTAATGCCTATTGAGGTGTCTTGTACAAAATTAGGCTGCCCTGAAAACATGGTCTACATGTGGCCTAACCAGTGAACCTTTTAGAGACTGCTGGAGGCCATCACCAAAAATAAAAGTTTGTTAAAAAATGTACTTCATAAATGTAGAGACGAAGACTCTACCAGTTACTAGTTCCTGCTCAGTCCTTTCCCGATCACCTACGCCCCCACCCCGACTCCCAATCACCTGAACATGCTCCTCCCAATTGTCTGCTCCCTCCCAATCATCCCCCTTCCTTCTAATCACTTCCTACCCTCCCGATCATCCACCTCAACAACAACAACTACAACAACTACAACTTGTACTTAATGTAGTAAAACGTCTGAAGGCACTTCACAGGAGTGTTACAAGACAAAAATTTGACTGATCCACACAAGAAGAAATTACGGCAGATGACCAAAAGCTTGGTCAAAGAGGTAGGTTTTAATGAGCATCTTAAAGGAGGAAAGAGAGGTAGAGAGGCGGAGAGGTTTAGGGAGGGAATTCCAGAGCTTAGGGCCTAGGTAGCTGAAGGCATAGCCACCGATGGTTGAGCCATTATAATACGAGATACTCAAGAGGGCAGAATTAGAGGGATGCAGATATCTTGAGGGTTGTGGGGCTGGGGTAGATTACAGAGATAGGGAGGGGCGAGGCCGTGGAGGGATTTGAAAACAAGGATGAGAATTTTGAAATTGAGGCGTTGTTTAATCGGGAGCCAATGTATGTCAGTAAACACAGAGGTGATGGGTGAACGGGACTTGACGCGAGTTAGGACAAGGGCTGCCGAGTTTTGGATGACCTCAAGTTTACGTAGGGTAGAATGTGGGAGGCCCTCCAGGAGTGTGTTGTAGTCAAGTCTAGAGGTAACAAAGGCATGGATGTGGGCTTCAGCAGCAGATGAGCTGAGGCAAGGGCGGAGATGGGCAATGTTACGGAGGTAGAAATAGGCGGTTTTAGTTATGCCGCGGATATGTGGTTGGAAGCTCATTTTAGGGTCAAATATGACACCAAGATTGCGAACAGTCTGGTTCAGACTCAGTCAGAAGTTGGGGAGAGGGATGGAGTCGGTAGCTAGCGACGGAGTTTGTGGCGGGGAAAGAAGACCACGGCTTCGGCATTCCCAATATTTAATTGGAGAACATTTCTGCTCATCCAGTACTGGATGTTGGACAAGCAGTTTGACAATTTAGAGAGGGTGGAGGGGTCGAGAGAAGTGGTAGTGAGGTAGAGCTGGGTGTCGTCAGTGTACATGTGGAAACTGACTCCCCCCCCCCATATCTCCTCCTTCCCCCTCCCAAGTCCTACTTGAGGGTCACGGCCAGCACCACAACGGCCCGAAATCCAACGTCAGTTCTCCGGTGAGTTGCTAAGTGAGACCCAGCAGGTGTCTGCACCTCACCAGTCTCATTTAAATAGGGCCCGAGGCCCAATACAAGGTGTGATTGGGCCTATCCATTCTGGTGTAGGGATCACTCCGCAGGCCTGCATGAAACATCTAGGCCATGAACTTTAGTTGTTGAACTTCGAGATCAGTGGAATGCTCTAATGTCTTCTCAAGTGAATACTTCAAGGAAATTACCCCTGAACACCCTGGTTCCATTTTAAGGTTATGTCCACTTGTGCTGGACTCCCCCACCGGGGGAAATAGTTTCTCTCTATCTCCCCTAACAAATTCTTTAATCGTCTTAAACACTTCAATGATATCCCCCTTAATCTTCTCTGCTCGAGGGAGTACAAACCTAGTCTATGCAACCTGTCCTCATTATGTATCCCTTTTAATATTATTCTGATTTATCTGCTCTGCACCCAGTAAGACCAATTGATCCTTCCTAAGGTGCAGTTTCCAGAACTGAACACCGTACTCTACATGGGATCTGAGCCAGACCTTAGAAACACCGTCCTCAGGGAAGCCTGCACTGAGAAACCTGAGTTGGGGCATCTGAGCTGGGGATCTGAGCTGGTGGGGGAGGTCTGAGTGGGAAGGCCTGAGATGGAGACTCTGCCAGGCTGAAGCTGGTCTGTGGGTGATCAGCAGACAGTAGAGGCACTTCCAATGTAAGTGTAAAACGTTCCCTTTGCAGGGGGAGGGGGAGGGAGGAGGCCTCTGGTTGCATTTTATAGGAGAAAGACACTGCCTCCTCCAAACTTGGCAACAACACCAACATCCGAGAGAGGATCAGTCAAGCACAAGTATACGCCCGGCCAAGGTCTAGAGTAGCTTCCAGGCATAACTGCATCAAGGCTTCAAAGATACTGCAACCAACACCCCTCCCCCCCACCGCATCCCCCCACCCACTCATCCAAAGCAATGACACCAATATTCCAAGCCACCCTACCCAACTGTCCATCAAGCCCAGACAAGTGTCACTACACTTTACCCTTGATATAGAGACCAAGCTCTCGGGCTTCCACTGTACAAAGCACCAAATCCTGCCCTCACCTCAGACGTGATGTTAGCTCACCACATGTGATCTATTCAATTATTTTTCCCTTGCAGACTGCTCGAAGGGTGGATCGAACAGTGGGTCAAGCAATACGACACAAAAAGGTAGGAATGTAACACTACTCTCTCAGGTCTATTATGTAAAGGCAACGGGGGAAAAATTGGTCTCCTTTGCGCCTCCTGTTAGCGCCTCCGGGGATGATAATTGGGCGTTAACAACGTACCGACCGGGCACGGCAAAATAAACAACTCCCGCTAAATTCACCTGGAGGTTTGCGGCGGCGGCAACGCCACGATCTCTTGCGCCCGGAGATTGTAATGTCATCGTCCTGCGCATCGCCCCGGTAGCACCCCAGACACGAACTTTGGTTCCGCCCCCAGCAGATCGCCAGGCAACAACACCAACAGCTGCAGGAGGCGAAGTTAGGGAGACCGGCCGCTTGGCGAGCGGTAATAAAGGCAAGACCGCTGGTCCAGAATACAAACATGTTTCTATCCCTTAGTGTAGTGTCTCTGCATCTTGTTACAAACTCACACAAGGCATGTATATATCAGACACGGTCGCTGTGACCTTCACTTTATTCCCTGGATGGGACAGAGTTTGATCTGTCGGGCTGTGATGGGGGAGCCCGCAGTGTCAAAAGCCTCAACAGCCATCACTATCTCTGGATGGACATCCCCTTTTATACCTGGAAACCCAGGTGAGGAGTGTCTCCCGCAAGCTCACCCCCTGTGGTCAGGGTGTGCATTTCAGGGGTACAGGTACAGTGTGCATGAGTTACATTTACATAACTATTGTCATTGCAAGATGGTGAAATACATGACATCACCTCCCCCCTTGAGTCTTTTAGTTTCAGAGGTTAAGTCTATCGGGTGGTCGACACTCTCTCATGGAGCGATGCAGTTGTAGCTCTGGTGGCTGAGCCTCAAACGCGTCTCTGTCACTTGAGGTGTTCCGGCCTGTCCGGGCTGGCCGCAGGGACTTGCATGCTGAGGGCTGTCTTTTTTGCTCGTACGCTGGCAGTGGTGTGGGTGCTATCTCATCATGCTCTTCTTCCGGTTCCTCCGTGCCTATGCTGAACCTTGTCTTTACTTGGTCCAAGTGTTTGCGGCATATCTGCCCATTGTTTAGTCTGACCACCATGGCCCTGTTTCCTTCTTTGCCAATTACGGTGTCCTCAAGCCATTTGGGTCCCAAAACATGGTTAAGAACAAATACCGGGTCATCTATTTCTATACACCTCCCCCTTGAGCCTCGATCATGGAGCTAGGTTTGGGATTGGCGCTTGCCCTCAACAATGTCTGCCAGGGCTGGGTGAATGAGGGCAAGCGCATCTTGAGCGTGCGTTTCACGAGGAGTTCTGCTGGCGGGACTCCCGTGAGCGAGTGCGGCCGGGACCTGTAAGCCAGCAGGAGGTGTGATAGGCAGTACTGAAGGGAGGGTCGGATGCGTAGCATGCCCTGCTTTATGACTTGGACCGCCCGTTCCGCCTGGCCATTGGAAGCCGGCTTGAACGGCGCTGTCCAGACGTGCTTGATCCCATTGTCTGACATAAACTCCTGGATTCATTGCTGGTAAAACAAGGGCCATTGTCGCTGACCAGGATGTCCGGCAAGCCGTGGGTCGCGAAAACCATACGCAGACTATCCACTGTGATGGATGTCATGCACGAGTTCAATATGATGCACTCGATCCACTTCGAGTATGCATCGACTACGATCAGGAAAATTTTCCCCATGAACAGGCCCGCATAGTCTACGTGAATACGTGACCATGGCCTGGTGGGCCAGGGCCACAGACTGAGTGGAGCCTCCCTGGGGGCATTGCCCAGCTGGGCACACGTCGTGCACCTGCGAACCCAGTGTTCCAGGTCTGAGTCAATCCCCGATCACCATACACGTGACCGGGCAATGGCTTTCATTAACACGATGCCAAGGTGCTGTGGAGTTCCTTGATGAACACTTCCCTTCATTTCTGGGGCATGACTACCCGGCTGCCCCATAATAGGCAGTCGGCTTGGATAGAGAGTTCATCCATCCGTCTCTGAAACGGCCTGACTTCCTCGGGGCACGCCCTGTGTGCAGGCGCCCAATTCCCAGTCTTTATCATGGATAGGAGAGGGTCCCTGTTGGTCCAGAGTTTGATCTGTTGGGCTGTGATGGGGGAGCCCGCAGTGTCAAAAGCCTCAACAGCCATCACGATCTCGGCGCTCTGCTCCGATGCCCCCCGGTGGTGGCCAGTGGGAGCCTGCTGAGTGTGTCAATGCAATTTTCGGTACCTGGCCGGTGCCGTATGGTGTAGTCATACGCAGCCAGTGTGAGGGCCCATCACTGTATGCGAGCTGACGCGTTAGTGTTGACAGCCTTGCTGTCGGACAACAGGGATGTTAACGGCTTGTGGTCCGTCTCTAGCTCGAACTGTCTACCGAAAAGGTACTGGTGCATCTTTTTCACACCATACACACACGCGAGTGCTTCCTCCTCGACTATGCCATATCCACGCTCTGCCTGGGAGAGCGACCTGGAGGTGTAAGCCACCGGTTGGAGTCAGCTGTCATTGTTACCCTGCTGCAAAACACACCCAACCCCGTAGGATGACGCATCGCATGTTAAAACCAGTTTTTTACAGGGGTCATACCAAGTCAACAGTTTGTTGGAATACAGCAGGTTCCTTGCCTTATTGAAAGCCCGTTCTTGACAATCCCCAAAACCATTCACAACCTTTACGGAGGAGCATGTGTAACAGCTCCAACAATGTGCTTAAGTTCAGCAGAAAGTTCCCAAAATAGTTCAAAAGTCCCAGGAGTGATCGCAACTCCGACGTGTTGTCGGGCCTGGGCGCCCGGTGAATCGCCTCAGTTTTTGATTCAGTGGGCCGGATCCCGTCTGTAGCAACCCTCCTGCCCAGGAACTCGACCTCTGGGGCCAAAAACACACACTTGGCCTTTTTCAGCCGCAAGCCTAACCGATCCAATCGGCGTAGCACCCCCTCCAGGTTGTGGAGGTGTTCCACGGTGTTTCGACCCGTTATAAGGATGTCGTCTTGGAATACGACCATTCCAGGGATGGACTTGAGCAAGCTTTCCATGTTTCGCTGGAAGATAGCCGCTGCCGAACGAATGCCAAACGGGCACCTGTTGTAGACAAATAATCCTTTGTGCGTCATGATGGTGGTCAGAAGCTTGGAATCTTCTGCCAGTTCCTGAGTCCTGTAGACCGAAGTGAGGTCCAGCTTATTGAACAGTTTTCCACCTGCCAGCGTGGCAAAGAGGTCCTCCGCTCTCGGAAGCGGGTATTGGTCTTGCAGCAATACTTGGTTGATGGTGGCTTTGTAGTCGCCACAAATCCTAACCAAGCCATCTGCTTTGAGGACGGGAACGATGGGACTTGCCCAGTCGCTGAATTCAACGTCCAAAATTATGCCCTCTCTGAGCAGCCTGTCCAGTTCACTTTCAATTTTCTCACGCATCACATACAGCACCGCTCTGGCTTTGTGGTGCACTGGTCTGGCGTCCGGAGAGATGCGTATCACTACTTTAGTGCCCTTGAACGTTCCGACACCGGGTTGAACGAGTAACTCGAATTTTTGCAATACCTGCGAGCATGAACTATGTTCCATGGATGAAATGGCGTGCACATCCCCCCATTTTCAATTCATCTCAGCTAGCCAACTCCTCCCCAAAAGCGCGGGGCCATTTCCCGGAACAATCCGGAGTGGCAGCCGGTTCTGTAATCCATTATGCGTTACCACCAAGTTTGCACTGCTCAGCATTGGGATGATCTCTTTGGTGTACGTACGTAGCTGTGTCTCAATGCGTTCCAGTTCAGGCCTGCTAGCTCTGTGTGGCCATAGGTCTCTCAAATTGTTGGGCGCTCATGAGTGACTGGCTAGCTCCCGTATCCAGCTCCATGTGCACCGGGATGGCATTCAGTAAGACTTTCATCATCATGGGTGGCGTTTTAGTGTATGAGCTGTGGACATCAGCCACATGAACTCTATGAACTTCAGCATCCATGGTTGTTCCCCAGGCCTCATCCTGCATTACAGACCCCTCGTCTGGTTCCTCTGTCTCGCAGACTAGCCTCGCTACTGCCTTTTTGCACATCCTGGCCAAGTGTCCACTGACATTACAAATCCTACAGGTATAACGCTGGGACCTGCAGCTTTTGGCAGTGTGTCTACCCCCACACCTCCAGCATGAGCTGAGAGTGCTGTTAATAAAAGGACTGTTCCCAGGCATTCCTCTCTGATGACCTGTTTGGCTGTTTCAAAGCACTCTGATAGAGGGTGTTAATGGTCCCATCATGGGATGCATCGTTCCTCGTGATGGCGTGAATTGCCGATCCCCTTTCCATTGTCCCTGTTGCGGGCCCACCCTGGAGCTTGTTGCTGCGTGGGCGGTGTCGAATTGCCCTTGCCTGCCTGCCTGGGCGGTGTCGAATTGCCCTTGCCTGCCTGCGGGGTTCTGTATCACTTTTACAACATTAACTCCCTGGTTCATCGCAACGTTAAAACCAGGGCTGCGTGCGTAAATTAGCTTGGTCTCCTCTTCCCCTGCCATAAAGGTCTGAGCTATAAAGTCAGGTCCTTCGCCTTTATGAGCTTCCTGAAAATGCCGGCATGATTAATGCCCTCGATGAAAAAGTCCCTTAAAATCTCCCCACTGCAGGCATCGGAGAACTTAGAGACTGGCCAAACGGCGCAGTTCCACCACAAAGTCCGAGACGTTTTGACCCTCCCGACGCCGGTGAGAGTAGAACTGGTGCCGGGCCATGTGTACGCTACTTGCTGGCTTGAGACGCTCACTGATCAGCTGGCTGAGCTCTTCGAAGGACTTGTCCGCCGGCTTTTGGGGTGCGAGCAGGTCTTTCATCAGCGCATACGTCTGTGGACCACAGCTGGTCTGTACATGCGCCCTCCGCTTGTCAACAGCTGTCTTTTCCAACCAGTCCTTTGTGACAAAGCTCTGCTGGAGTCTTTCCACAAAGTCGTCCCAGTCCTCACCCATGCAGTAGTGTTCCTCTGTGCCACCGGTGGCTATCCTCGTGGTTCGGTGATTCCCGTTTCTCGTCGCCAAATGTAGTTTCTCTGCACCTTGTTACAAACTCACATGAGGCATGTATATATCAGACACGGTCACTCTGTGACCTTCACTTTATTCCCAGGACCAAGGAGTGCTGACCCTGGGTGGGACCTCCCCTTTTATATCTGGAAACCCAGGTGAGGAGTGTCTCCCGCAAGCTCACCCCCTGTGGTCAGGGTGTGCATTTCAAGGGTACAGGTGCAGTGTGCATGAGTTACAGTTACATAACTATTGTCATTGCAAGATGGTGAAATACATGACACTTAGGTTATCGTTTGAACATTTTGAATTGCCACAATTGATCAATCCTGCAATCTGTTCGAGTGCTTGGGACTGATCGTCACGGATCGCGGATACTCCAAGGAAAGTGTTGGCACTGGATTTAGTTCTCCACTTTCTTCCTGGAGCGCTAAAACCCAATTTAGGGAAATCTGAGAGTCAATATCACCTGGCGCTAATTTTTCCAGATTTGAAAAGTTAATGCCCCAAGTGGGGCGGTACCAAATTTCTCCCTTTCCAAGGTGAGCAGTCCAATGTCTCCTGGGTTGAGTAGTGGTAGAGAAAACTCTGGAGTCATTTCAGAAACAAATGAACACAGTGGGGATAAATTTTCACTTTGGTCAATAATGCAAAATGGGCAACAACTAGTCAGCCGCCCGTTACACATCTCTCCCGATTGTCATTACCATACTGTTTGTTCTTGGATAGCTCTACGAGATCACATGAAAATCCCAAGTTTATTCGGTCTTTCCTCATATCGAAGTCTTCAGACACTAGGGATCATTCTTGGGGCTCTTCTCCAGCACTTGAATGTTTCCCTTGTATTTGGTGTCTGCGCTCCAATAAGCAAGTGGTAGGGCGGTGAGTTCATACAGCGCTGTCGCGTTGAAAGGCTCCTTCCCTCCCTTAAAGGGAAGGGCCATCGCTGCAGGCTCTGTAAAGGAAAATCAACTTACTTGGACCACGACAGCAGCGGCGATCCCGTGTGATCAGCTCGACGCTCAAGCAGAGCGGGCTGATCGATCACGGGCAGGAACCGCGAAAAAAGCCGCAAGAAAAAAGCTACGTTTTTTTTTACGTACCTCGGTCACCTCGCCTTTAAGCATCACCCCCGAAGCGGCCGGCCGCCCGACGCACGTCTCCTGCAGCTCTCGGTGTTTTCGCCCGGCGCGGCAGCAGGGGACGGAAGGCAATTTCGGGTCTGGGATGATGCACATGGCGATGATGTCACAATCTGCGGGCGAAGGAGATCGGGGCGCAACACCATAGCGCCGCCACAAAACTCCCATTGAATATGGCGGGAGTCACTGTCACTGCCACGCCCGGTCGCAAAACCATTTGTGCCCAGTTTGTGCCCCCCAGAAGGTGCCTAATTTTATCCCCATTGTGCTCAAGGTGCGCGGTCTGATCAGAGAGCGAGACAGCTTCTGTGTTTGAAGGTTAGCTAATAGCTGAGGCAACCTACGGTGAGGTTAGTGTTTGAGGGTTAGATAACAGACTGGTTAGTTAAGGGACTACAAGTAGGCTGGCATTTAAAAGCTGGAAATTGGTCTGAGGGTGAGGTGAGGATTTGAAATTAAATTACTGTCGGCGGAAAATGATCGCTACACTTTAAATTCAACTGGTAATCAAGGAGCACATTCTCTCGGGCTTCCATCGTACTTGGCACAGGAACTGAAGCCTCCCTTTATAGATAGTGGTAATTCACCGTAGGTACCCAATTTAATTATTTCCTCTTTGTTTGCAGAATCCGAGTGTGGCTCGAAAACTAGTTCCACCGAAGGTAAGGATCACAACAGTACTTTAAGCGATCACGTATCCAATGGTAAGGATTTAACACAATGCTGTGAGATCCGTGGATGATAACTAAAAGATGATATTGCAAAACAGTCAGGAGCTGAGGACATAATATGCAAGGTTCTGCCGCTGTTTACCTGTAAATACCATGGGGTCGAAATTTCCCCCTTTTGCGACGCACGTTAGCGCCTCCAGGGAGTGCTAACAGAGTGCAAAATAGTTTTCACCAGGGGGGAGGGGAAGGGGGGCACTACCGGCTCCTGTGAAATTGTGGGAGTTAGTAGAGGTGCTACCACTGTAGCGCCCCGTGGTGGATAGTGCCTCACGGGTCACGAACTGGGCCGACCTCCTCGTTAAAGGGGAGGTCGGGAGTGGCCCGCGCTGCCATCTTACCTGTTTGGCCAACTCACCAGTCATCCCTTTTTTTTAATTAAGAACTAGTTGGTTTATTAACAAAGGTTTAACAATCGCACTACACATTACCAGTTCATCCACTAGCTCACAGCTGCATACTTCATCGTGGATGACATAGACCCAACTGACTGGGGTTTTATTGAGTCTTGTGAACATCACATGACTGGCTAAGCCATTCACAATGCAACAGCTCGACAACTATTTTAAGTTGCACCTGTAAATCAAGTAAATAAAGTGACCCCTGGTTAAAGGGGGGGGAGGGTGCACTAAAACCGACACAATTAAACAAATTAAACTTTGGACAGTCAACTGATTCAAATTAAAATTTGGTTGCCGGGGGTGATGATGCACTCCAGTCCCTCCGGCGCCTACCTCTCGTCGTCCCCTTTTTTACTTCTCTGGTGTGGTCGGGGCCACCACCGTGCAACCCCAGCACCATGCCACCCTGGTGGCCCAGTGGAGGCCATCAGAAGGCCGGCAGAGTGTGCAGCGACCCTCCCATTTATGCGAAGGGGAGGGGCATTGAACCGAGCCGGCTGTCAATCGCGCACCAGTATCGCCCCGGAACCCACCCCATGTGGAAATGGAGCGTGCGAGATTGCAAGGGGCGGTAACTGCAAATTCTCAGCCACAGCAGTCACCGCCCCCAATCGGGGCTCTGGGGAATTTCTCCCCCCTCCCCCCATGTACTGTGAATATAAGATAGCAAAGAAACACGCAAACTTTGCTGAGATTAATAAAAACTTTTTAACAATGGCAAATATCCATGGGTCAGATAAATGCTTGCGGGTTGTTTAATGTTTGAAAATAGGTTGGTGTTTGAGAATAGATTAGTGTTTAAGGGTTAACTGACAACTGAGCAGAGGTTAATGTTTGTGGGCAGCTCAGTGTTTGAAGGTAGATTAGTGTTTTGAGTGTTAATTAGTATTTGACAGAAGGTTCTTGTTATGCATTCCTGGGATGTGGGTGTCACATAGCAAGGCCAGCATTTATTGCCCATCCCTAATTGCCCTTGAGAAGGTGGTGGTGAGCTGCCTTCTTGAACCACTGCAGTCCGTGTGGTAAAGGCGCTCCCACAGCGCTGTTAGGGAGGCAGTTCCAGGACTTTGACCCAATGACAATGAAGGAACGGAGATATACTTCCAAATCAGGATGGTGTGTAACTTGGAGGGGAACTTGCAGGTGATCGTGCTCCCATGCGCCTGCTACCCCTGTCCTTCGAGGTGGTAGAGGTCACGTGTTTGGGAGGTGCTGTCGAAGAAGACTTGGCGAGTTGCTGCAGTTCATCTTGTTGATGGTACACACTGCAGCCATGGTGCGCCGGAGGTGGAGGGAGTGTATGTTGAAGGTGGTGGATGGGGTGCCGATCAAATGGGCTGCTTTGTCCTGGATGGTGTCGGGCATCTTGAGTGTTGTTGGAGCTGCACTCATCCAGGCAAGTGGAGACTATTCCATCATAGTCCTGACTTGTGCTTTGTCGTTGGTGGAAAGGCTTTGGGGAGTCAGGAGGTGAGACGCTCGCCGCAGAATATCCAGCCTCTGACCTGCTCTTGTTGCCACAGTATTTATGTGGCTGTTCCAGTTAAGGTGAGCCCCAGGATATTGATAGTGGGGCATTCAGCAATGGTAATGCCATTGAATGTCAAGGAGCGATGGTCAGACTCTTTTTTGTTGGAGATAGTCATTGCCTGGCACTTGTGTGGCGCGAATGTTACTTGCCATTTATCAACCCAAGCCTGAATGTTGTCCAGGTCTTGCTGTATGCGGGCATGGACTGCTTCATTATCTGAGGAGTTACGAATGGCACTGAACACTGTGCAGTCATTAGTGAACATCCCCACTTGTGACCTTATGATGGAGGGAAGTTTATTGATGAAGCAGCTGAAGATGGTTGGGCCGAGGACAGTGCCCAGAGAAACTCCTGCAGTGATGTCCTGGGGCTGTGATGATTGACCTCCAACCACCACAACCATCTTCCTCTGTGCTAGGTCTGACTCCAGCCAGTGGAGAGTTTTCCCCCTGATTCCCATTGACTTCAATTTTACAAGGGCTCCTTGATGCCACACTCGGTCAAACACTGCCTTGATGTCAAGGGCAGTGACTCTCATCTCATCTGTGAATTCAGCTCTTTTGTCCATGTTTGGACCAAGACCTGGAGCTGAGTGGTCATGGTGGTACCCAAACTGAGCAACAGTGAGCAGGGTATTGGTGAGTAAGTGCCGCTTGATAGCACTGTCAACGACACATTCCATCACTTTGCTGATGATTGAGAGTAGACTGATGGGGCGATAATTGGCCAGATTGGATTTGTCCTACTTTTTGTGGACAGGACATACCTGGGCCATTTTCTACATTGTCGGGTAGATGCCAGTGTTGTAGCTGTACTGGAACAGCTTGGCTAGAGGTGCGGCTAGTTCTGGAGCACAAATCTTCAGCACGACAGCCGGGATGTTGTCGGGGACCATAGTCTTTGCTATATCCAGTGTACTCAGCCACTTCTTGATATCATGTGGAGTGAATCGAATTGGCTGAAGACTGGCTTTTGTGTTGGGGGTAGGGACATCAGGAGGAGGCTGATATGGATCATCCACTTGGCGCTTCTGGCTGAAGATGTTTGCAAACGCTTCAGCCTTGTCTTTTGCACTCACGTGCTGGGCTCCGCCACCATTGAGGATGGGGATATTCATGGAGCCTCCTCCTCCCGTTAGTTGTTTAATGGTCCACCACCATTCATAACTGGATGTGACAGGACTGCAGAGCTTTGATCTGATCTTTTGATTGTGGGATCGCTTAGTTCTGTCTATATATAACATGCTGCTTCTGCTGTTTAGCATGCATGTAGTCCTGTGTTGCAGCTTCCCCAGGTTGGCAACTTATTTTTAGGTATGCCTGGTGCTGCTCTTGACATGCTCTTCTGCCCTCCTCGTGGAACCAGGGTTGGTCCCCTGGCTTCATAGTAATAGTAGAGTGAGGGATATGCCAGTCCATGAAGTTACAGATAGTGGTGGAATACAATTCTGCTGCTGCTGATGGCCCACAGCAGCTCATGGATGCCCAGTTTTGAGCTGCTAGATCTGTTCTGGATCTATCCCATTTATCACGGTGTTAGTGACACACAACACAGTATGAAGATGGGTCTTAGTCTCCACAATGACTGTGCAGTGGTCACTGCTACCAATGCTGTCATGGACAGATGCATCTGCAACAGGTAGATTGGTGAGGATGAGGTCAAGTAGCTTTTTCCTTCGTGTTGGTTCTCTCACACTTGCCACAAGCCCAGTCTGGCAGCTATGTCCTTCATGACTCGGCCAGCTCGATCAGTAGTGGTGCTACCGAGCCATTCTTGGTGATGATCTTTGAAGTCCCCCACCCAGAGTACATTCTGTGCCCTTGATAATTGGTCATTTCTTGGGGTTTGAGTGTGTGATACTGTTTTGGAGTAGGTTTGTGTTTGAGGACAGGGTTTTGTCTGAAGGTAAGGGCATTGTTGGACAGAGAATCACAAGACCAGAAGATGGAGGAGGTCCATTCTGACACGAGGGGACATCTTTGTGGCTCTTCTCCGACTGTTGAATGTTTCCCTTGCATCATGGCGGCCATAAGTGGACACATTGTGCTCAAGGTGTGGGCTGATCAGAGGGCTAGGCAGCTTTAGTGTTTGAAGGTTAGCTAATGGCTAAGGTGACGACTGATGGTGAGGTTAGTGTTTGAGGGTTAGATAACAGACTGGTTGGTTAAGGGACTTCAGGTAGGCTAGCAGTTAAAGGCTGGAAATTGGTCTGAGGGCTCGGTGAGGATTTGAAATTACATAACTGTCAGAGGAAGATGATCGCTACACTTTAAATTCGACTGGTAACCAAGGAACACATTCTCTGGACATTCTATACAGTTTTGCAACTGTATAAGGTATTGGTAAGGATGCACCTGGAATACTGCGTGCAGTTTTGGTCACCTTACTTAAGGAAGGATATACTGGCTTTGGAGGGGGTACAGAGACGATTCACTAGGCTGATTCCGGAGATGAGGGGGTTACCTTATGATGATAGATTGAGTAGACTGGGTCTTTACTCCTTGGAGTTCAGAAGGATGAGGGGTGATCTTATAGAAACATTTAAAATAATGAAAGGGATAGACAAGATAGAGGCAGAGAGGTTGTTTCGACTGGTCGGGGAGACTAGAACTAGAAGGCACAGCCTCAAAATACGGGGGAGCCAATTTAAAACCGAGTTGAGAAAGAATTTCTTCTCCCAGAGGGTTGTGAATCTGTGGAATTCTCTGCCCAAGGAAGCAGTTGAGGCTAGCTCATTGAATGCATTCAAGTCACAGTTGGATAGATTTTTAACCAATAAGGGAATTAAGGGTTACAGAGAGCGGGCGGGTAAGTGGAGCTGAGTCCACGGCCAGATCAGCCATGATCTTATTGAATGGTGGAGCAGGCTCGAGGGCCTAGATGGCCGACTCCTGTTCCTAATTCTTATGTTCTTATGTACTTATGTTCTGGGCTTCCATCGCATTTGGCATAGGAACTGAAACTTCCCCTTATAGATAGTTTAAGTTCACAGTAGGTACCCAATTTAGTCATTTACTCCTTGTTTGCAGATCCCGACATGTAAGCGATCGTGTATCCAATGGTAAGGATTTAACACAATGCTGTGAGATCTGTGGGTGATAACTAAAAGATGATATTGCAAAACAGTCAGGAGCTAAGGACCTCCTGCTTGAAATGAACAAAGATATGTGAGATTCTGACTCTGTTTACTTGTAGTTACCATAGACTGTGACTGTTATATATCACAAAAAGAACACGTAAACTTCGCTGAAATTAATAAAAATGGCAACTATCCAAGGGTCAGCTAAATGCTTGTGGTTTGATTAATATTTGATAAAAGGTTGGTGTTTGAGAATAGATTTGTGTTTAAGGCTTAACTGACACTTGAGGAGAGGGTAATATTTGTGGGCAGCTCAGTGTTTGAAGATAGATTGGTGTTTGATTGTTAATTAGTGTTTGACAGAAGGTTCTTGTTTAAGAATCGGTTATTTTTGACAATTGTTGGTGTTCATGCGTGTCTTAGCCTTTGAGGTTTTGTCTGAAGGAATGCGCAATGTTTTGCAGAGATTCACAAGCCCAGAAGATGGAAGAGTTCCATTCTGACAATAAGGGATATCTCTGTGGTTCTTCTCCGACGTTTGAATATTTCCCATTCATCCAGGAAGCCATTAGTGGACACATTGCACCCATGTGCTAGGCTAATCAGAGGCCTGTGCAGCTTTAGTGCTTAGAAATATAGAAACATAGAAAATAGATGCAGGAGTAGGCCTTCAAGCCTGCACCACCATTCAATAAGATCATGGCTGATCAATCACCTCAGTAACCCTTTCCTGCTTTCTCTCCATACCCCTTGATCCCTTTCGCCGTAAGGGCCATATCTAACTCCCTCTTGAATATATCCAATGAACCGGCATCAACAACTCTCTGAGTGAAGAAGTTTCTCCTCATTTCAGTCCTAAATAGATTACCCCTTATCCTTAGACTATGTCCCCTGGTTCTGGACTTCCCCAACATCGGGAACATTCTTCCTGCATCTAATATGTCCAGGCCCGTCAGAATTTTATATGTTTCTATGAGATCCCCTCTCATCCTTCTAAACTCCAGTGAATACAGGCCCAGTCGATCCAGTATCTCCTCATATGTCAGTCCTGCCATCCTGGGAATCAGTCTGGTGAACCTTCGCTGCACTCCCTCAATAGCAAGAATGTCTTTCCTCAGATTAGGAGACCAAAACTGAACACAATATTCCAGGTGAGGCTTCATTAAGGCCCTGTACAACTGCAGTAAGACCTCCCTGCTCCAATACTCAAATCCCCTAGCTATGAAGGCCAACATACCATTTGCCTTCTTCACCGCCTGCTGAACCTGCATGCCAACTTTCAATGACTGATGTACCATGACATCCAGATCTCGCTGCACCTCCCCTTTTCCTAATCTGCCGCCATTCAGATAATATTCTGCCTTCGTGTTTTTGCCACCAAAGTGGATAACCTCACATTTATCCACATTATACTGCATCTGCCAAGCGTTTGCCCACTCACCGAACCCAAGTCACCCTGCAGCCTTTTAGCATCCTCCTCACAGCTCACACTGCCACCCAGCTTAGTGTCATCTGCAAACTTGGAGATATTACATTCAATTCCCTCATCCAAATCATAAATAGCTGGGGTCCCAGCACTGAGCCCTGCGGTACCCCATTAGTCACTTCCTGCCATTCTGAAAAGGACCCGTTTATCCCAACTCTGCTTCCTGTCTGCAAACCAGTTCTCTATCCACGTCAGTACGTTACCCCCAATACCATGTGCTTTAATTTTGCACAACAATCTCTTGTGTGGGACCTTGTCAAAAGCCTTTTGAAAGTCCAAATGCACCACATCCACTGGTTCTCCCTTGTCCACTCTACCAGTTACATCCTCAAAAAATTCTAGAAGATTTGTCAAGCATGGTTTCCCTTTCATAAATCCATGCTGACTTGGACCGATCCCGTTACTGCTTTCCAAATGTGCTGCTATTTCATCTTTAATAATTGATTCCAACATTTTCCCCACTACTGATGTCAGACTAACCGGCCTATAATTACCCATTTTCTCTCTCCCTCCTTTCTTAAAAAGTGGTGTTACATTAGCTATCCTCCAGTCCATAGGAACCGATCCAGAGTCGATAGACTGTTGGAAAATGATCACCAATGCATCCGCTATTTCTAGGGCCACTTCCTTAAGTACTCTGGGATACAGACTATCAGGCTCCGGGGATTTATTGGCCTTCAATCCCATCAATTTCCCTAACACAATTTCCCACCTAACAAGGATTTCCTTCAGTTCCTCCTTCTCACTAGACCCTCGGTTCCCTAGTATTCCGGAAGGTTATTTGTGTCTTCCTTCGTGAAGACAGAACCAAAATAATTGTGTAACTGGTCCGCCATTTCTTTGTTCCCCATTATAAATTCAACTGAATCTGACTGCAAGGGACCTATGTTTGTTTTCACTAATATTTTTCTCTTCACATATCTATAGAAGCTTTTGCAGTCAGTTTTTATGTTCCCAGCAAGCTTCCTCTCATACTCTATTTTCCCCCTCCTAATTAAACCCTTTGTCCTCCTCTGCTGTATTACAAAATTCTCCCAGTCCTCAGGTTTGCTGCTTTTTCTGGCCAATTTATATGCTTCTTGCTTGGATTTAACACTATCCTTAATTTCCCTTGTTAGCCACGGTTGATCCACCATCCCCGTTTTATTTTTACTCCAGACAGGGATGTACAATTGTTGAAGTTCATCCATGTGATCTTTAAATGTTTGCCATTGCCTATCCACCGTCAACCCTTTAAGTATCACTCGCTAGTCTATTCTAGCCAATTCACGTCTCATACCATCGAAGTTATTTTTCCTTAAGTTCAGGACCCTAGTCTTGAAGGTAGTAAAGGGCTAAGGCAATGACTGATGGTGAGGTTAGTGTTTGAGGGTTAGATAACAGAGTGGTTAGTTAAGAGATTTCAGGCAGGCTAGCATTTAACAGTTAGATAATGGTGTGAGGGCACGGTGAGTATTTGAAATTAACTAACTGTTGGAGGAAGATGATCGGTACACTTTAAATTCGACTGGTAACCAAGGAGCACATTCTCTGGGCTTCCATCGTTCTTGGCACAGGAACTGAAACCTCCCCTTATAGATAGCGTTAGTTCACTGTAGGTACCTAATTTAATCATCTCTTCCTTGTTTGCAGAGACCGAGTGTGGCCCCAAAACTGGTTCCACCCAAGGTAAGGATTTAACACAATGCTGTGAGATCTGTCAATGATAACTAAAAGATGATATTGGAAATTGATAGCTGTTTGGTAATTAAGGGTATTAAAGGATATGGGCCAAAGACGGGTAGATGGGGTTAGGACATAACATAAGAAATAAGAGCAGGAGTAGGCCATTTAGCCCCTCGAGCCTGCTCTGCCATTTAATAAGATCATGGCTGATCTGATCTTGGGCTCAACTCCACTTCCCTGCCCGCTCCCCATAACCCTTCACTTGCTTAGGTTGGAGATCAGCCATGATCTCACTGAATGGCGGAACAGGCTCGAGGGGCTCACTGACCTCCTCCTGTTCCTATGTTCTTATATCCTAAAACTGAGGACCTCCTACCTGTTCAATTAGTTTGACCGGAGAATCAGGCCCCAGCTCCACTCTGCCAAAGCCCAGCATTGGCCCGTCACCCCTCAACACTCCTGTTTCTGAAATGAACAATAATATGCCAGATTCTGACTCTGTTTACCTGTAAATACCATGGACTGTGAATATAAGATATCAAAGGAAAAACTTGCAAACTTTGCTGAAGTTAATTAAAAAAAACTTTTAACAATGGCAAATGAGGGTTGATTAATGTTAGAAAATAGATTGGTGCTTGAGAATCAATTAGTGTTTACGGATAAGTTGGCACGTGAGGGGCGGTTAATGTTTGAGGGCAGCTTGGATTTGAAGGTAGATTGGTGTTTGTAGAATCATAGAAACAGCACAGAAGGAGGCCATTCGGCCTGGCGTACTTGTGCTGGCTCTTTGACAGGGCAATTGTACTTAGTCCCACACGCCCCGCTTTCTGCTCCTAACCCTGTACGGTCCTCATCCGCAAATATCTGTCCAACTATTTACATGTAAAATTATTTATGGATCAGCTTCCAGCACCTTTTCAGCGTTCCAGGTCCCGACAACTCTCTGACTGAAACAATTTCTCCGCATCTGCCCTCTAGATCATTTGCCAATGATTTTAAATCTATGAGCTCTAGTTATTGACCCACTTGCCAGAAGGAACAGCCTTTCTCTATCTATCAAAGCCAATCATCATCTTGAAAATCTCTGTTGCAAGGAGAACAGTTCTGACTTTTCCAATCTCTCCACCTAACTGAAGTCTCTCATCCCTGGTAACATCCTGGTAACACAAAAGCAAAATACTGCGGATGCTGGAAATCTGAAATTGAAACAGAAAACGCTGGAAATATTCAGCATGTCAGGCAGATCATCGACCTGAAACTCTTTCTTTCCCCACAGTATTTCCAGCATTTCCTGGTTTTATAACATCCTGATAAACCTCCTCTGTACACATCTTTCCTGATGTGTGGTGCTTAGAATGGCCCACAATCCTCCAGCTGAGGCCTAACCGGTAATTTAAAAAGTTCGAGCCTGATCTCTTTGTGTTTATATTCTATGGGGTTGAAATTCGGTTGCTCCCGCCAGCTGATACTACTTGGGTGGGGCAGCAATGGGGTTTAAACGGTCGGGGGTGCCGCCTGATGGGAAATTCGGTTGTGCTTTTTCAAGGCCGAAAAGATTTGGCGCACCGCCGACTACCGCCATGGAAATCCTGACGTCAGTACACGTGCAACGCCTCATTGGCGGCCGTCTGACCAAATTCACTTTTGCCGCCTCACTTATCGGTTGGCGGGGAACACGCAATAAAAAGTTGCCGTTCGCAAGTCGAGGTAAAGATTCTTGGGCGATATTTAAAGGGAGTCGCAGCCGGGCCACAGACGTCGTGGTCAGTGCCTCATTCTCTCCTCGCTGAGTGCGGAGGTGTTGGCGTGCTGTGACTAGCATTTGGCAAACATTGGTGGGTTTCATGTCAAATCCATTGGCAACTAGCATATCGCAGCTACCTTCTGCAACTCAATGGGGGCAGTGATGGTACACCACGTAATCCTGCGGCGGAGACTTCAAAGGCGCCAGCTACAGAGATGGCTTTAGGCCAATGTGGATGTGCGCCAGAGGAGAGCTCCCCAGACCTTGGGGGCAGGAGGCCGTACAGACGCAGGGTTTACCGTGCACATTATTCCTACCTTAATATGTCCGAGGAGCAACCTATAAGAAGGCTGCAAGGAGGTGGTCACTGAGCTCTGTCACCTCCTGCAGACATACCTCGAAGCTGACATCGGTCCCAGGACCTCGCTGTGACAGCAGCCCTCAACTTCTATACTACCGGCTCCTTCCAGTCTCCTATGGTGATATATGCAATATCTTGCAATTTGCACTACATTGCTTCATTCACCAAGCGACCGACGCTCTCTACAGCCGTTGCATGGACTACATAAAGTTCAGCATGTCTAAGCACAGCCATGATGAGTGCTCCCAAGGTTCAGGGAGCCATTGATTGTACGTATGCGGCATTGTGGGCCGCAAGGGCTACCACTCCCTCAACGTTCAGCTGGTCTGCGATCACAGGCAGATGATTCTCGCTGTCAATGCCCGTTATCCTGGCACCTGACACGATGCCTTCATCCTGCGGGAGATCATGGTGCCACAACTGTTCCAGCCACTGCATGAAGGACATGGCTGGCTCAGTGGCAACAAAGGATATGGTCTTGCCCCCTGGCTGATGACACCCGTCCGCAATCCCATCATACCTGCCGAGCAGCGCTGCAACACCAGCCATATCACAACCGGGGCCATTATCGAGCAAACTATCGGGGTTCTAAAGCAGCGTTTCCGCTACCTTGACCACTCTGGAGAGGCATTTCAGATAGACCCACCTGATAGAGTCTCCATCTTCACCATTGGGTGCTGCATGCTGCACAACATGACCATCATGAGGGGTCAGCCATTACCACCAGGAATGGATGATCTATCAGGAGGACGACGATGATGAGGAGGAAGACGAGGTGCTTCAACCAAGGACGAGGCAGCCTGACACTGCTGTGGCTACAAGGGCTGCTGATCAGAGGCTCGTCACACATCGATTCCAGTGAATGACGCAAGATGTGCCGAATGGCCAGCTTATTCACCTGCCGATCTGTTGAAGACATCGCGCCCCACCTTCCAAGCCTCCGTGTATACAAATGGCAAGACAAGATTGAGACAAATTAAAAAGAATTTTTATTTACAACAAAAACCATAGTTTGCTGTAAAAAAGCACTAAAGGACACCATCATCCACAGCAAACAATAATTGAAACCAGACCCCTTCAAATATTATGACCCACATCCACGTGCAACTATTCACATTAGTTCATATTCGAAGAAGGACATGATCTCTGGCCAGTATCACACAATTCTTTAATGACATGCAAGTGTAACTAATGACATGAGTTCATATTCGAGCAAGGTCACCACCTCTGGCCACTGGCACACACATATTTAGCAAGTCTTCCTCAGTGCTTTCCCAACCCTTTCCTTTTCCCCCTCCCATGCCTACTGCTCCTCCTCAATGGGGTCTCAGTGCCTGCAGCAAGGCTGGTAGAAGGTCGCTCTGTTGGCGCCACTTCCACACCTGATGACCTAGCAGGATGTTCCCCAGCAGCTCGGGCCCTGAAAGCGCTAGCTGGGGACTGTATCACCTCAGCATGGGCAGCAGGGGCAAGGGCCCAGTGATGTCGTCCTGAGGGAGGACATCACATTCCAACAGGCCCGACACGCTGCTACTCCCCGGGCAGAGCCTCAGCATCTGGAGCAATCTGGGTGAGCACAGATTGCTGCCCTGCTTCGGCAACATTAGGCCCCCGTTGGCCTGATGAAGCCCCAGACACGATGGCAACGGTCAGTGCCTGCGTGGCATCAAGTTGGCTCTGCATCAGGTCAGACTGCGCCTGCAGCATACCATAGAGCTGATTGATGCCACCACGCACTGACGACATGACAGTCTGCAGGCCTACCATAGCGTCGGCCTGGTGCTCAATGGCTACTGCCACGTCAGCCATAGCCCGTGTCACCATGTCTGGAACCACATGGTCACTTGACGCATCCAACATCCATTGGTATACACCAAGGATCGGCTCGATGGGCTGTTGAGAGGCAGGTGCAAACCTTGAGGCAGACTCCTCCATCCTCACAGCTAGTGCATCAAGACTCTTGGGCACCCTTGACAATGCACCCAGCAGATCACTGTACATCTGCAATGACTCTATTTCGGGCTCATCATCAAAGTGCAGCTGAGTATCACTCAGCCATGCATTCACCCTCCTTTCCCCTCCCCCCGTGGTGTTGCTGCAGATCACTGGGTCCCGGAGCATCACCCACCTCCATCTCCCTGACCATACCTTCTGCCACAAAACTGCTGGCCCCGCTCTCTGAGGCCGCTGGATCTCCTGTCACCTCCAGAGAGGTGTCCTCTGCCTCATGCTCCTCTCCACCGTCACCCACAGTGGAAGGCTGATGGCAGGTCCCTGGCCGTCTGAGTTATCATCTGAAAGCACAAAGCCAGAGAAGCGTGGTTACCTACAGGGGAAGGGGCCAGGACTGGTAAAGGCATTCAGAAATGCCAGTCTCATGGACAGTGGTGAAGCAGTGTGGCGTCAGGACTAAGTGGCCTGCTAGAGGCTGCGAAGGAACTCAACATACTGTCACTGTCCCGAGGGGCTCGGCCCGACCCACTGCCACCGCACACACATGTGCGTCCATCAGGGCTGAGACGCAGTTAGGGGTTGCAGCTCAGGGTCCCCTCCTCCGGATGGCATCTGGTCTCGTCTCATCTGTGCGAGCTTGGCCTGTGAGATTAAAGAGAACATCAGAGTTAGTGGCCTTCTATCCATTTGTCCGCAGTGCCTTACATAGTTCAGAACATGTTAGTGTATGAGAGTCTTTAAAGGTCGATGTAACTTCCATATGGCAATGCTTGAATGAAGGGGGCGAGGACCTAACAGTTCCCGTGAGGATAGCATCTTCCAGATGCATATGAAGACTGAGGAGATAACAAGATGAGGGGTGGGTCTCCACTACGCAGTAGGAAGGTTAACAGCGCATGCAGACCCTTGGAGTGCGTGAGGCTGCAAATGCGGATCTTACATCTGGCCTCAGCCACGCAGAGCATGGAGTCAGACACATTCACATTGAGGAGAGACTGCACATTGAGCTCAGAGCATGGCGTGCTCAGGTTAATGTAAAAGATACTCACTCTCCGTAGCCGAGTAATGTTGTTCCACTGCTTGCGGCATTTGGTTTGCTGGGCTCAATGTCACTCGCTGACACTATTTCAGCAACTTCCCGCCAGAGCCTGCGAAAGGTCTGGGGCCTGGGGCTATGGCCTCCCTCCAGCCTCCATGCTCAGTCATTCTCGACGCCTCTCCAGGGCATCAAGCAGTGCACCGACGACGGTGCCCGAGAAGTGGTGAGCACGCTGGCGAGCTGCTGCTGCATCTTCCATCCTCACCCTGTGAGTGAGTGCGTAGGAAGGGAAGATACGCACGAGGCAGTGCCGTGCCCAATCACCGCCTCAATTCAATCCAGGTGGTGGCGGTATGTCTGTAGCGCAGTTGCAAATGATGATTGACGCCTGGACGCTTAAATGGAGTGTGCTGAGGGATGCAGCTAATAATGAGCGCATATTGTGGCATGATAACACCACTTCTCCGTTACAAGTGGACAGTCACACACCAGAGGCTGAATGAAACATTCAATGTTCATTTAATTGAAAATATCCCTAAAACTACCCCCAAAACCCCACCCCCTCAAAGAAAACACGTCAGCCATGGCCCGCGCCATCATGTCTGGGACCCCATTGGAATCGACCAAGAATGGGCTCGATGGGCCCTGAAACGCAAATGCCAAGATTGAGGCCACATTCAATGCAAGTGCATCCATGCTCTGCGGGATCCTCGCCAATGCACCCATGAGCTCGTGGTGCATTTGCATTGACTCCCTGGACACAGCCTCCAAGTCCATGTCCTCATCTGCCTGTCTTGGGCTGACTTACCATCCGGAGAGATGGCCCCTGAGCTTCCTCTCACGCTGGGCGTTGCTGCAGGCCACTGGGGCCAGGAGCCTCAACTTCAGCCAAGCCGGGAAGATGGTCTCTTCGACCGAGATGCTTTCCCCACTCCATGCAAATGTGGACTTCTCGCCCTGACCCGGCACACTGCTCTCCATCTCCTCCTCCTCATCTTTTCCATTGTCTAAAGACATTGACGGGCAGGCTGGTGCTCTTCTGGCTCATCATCTGTAAGCACAAAGCCACAGAAGTGCGGTTATCAGCTGGGGTGGGGGCAGTAAGGCAAGAAGATGGGGGTGGGGGGCATCGTTATTTTGGTTGCAACATCTTGCAAGGCATGTGGCCTCAAGGCTAAGGTGGACTCACACAAAGTGGCCATCTCATTCACATACCGTCACTGTCGACCGGGGGCTCTGCCTCCCTGCCCTCCACTGCCACGACTGCAGCGCCCATGAGGGCGGACACTCACTCCTCCACCTCGGACAGGTCCTGGAGGAAGGGTTGGTCCCGACGATGCAGCTTGCACATTGCAAGTCAAACTCGCGCAATGACAAAAGCAAAAAGTTGTTAGTGGCTGTGCAGGTGCTGGTGTGTCACATGTGTCTGCAGTAGGGTACTCGCGAGTAATATGGCGATGTGTGCATGTCAGCATTTCATGCTGCATGGCATCGCACACTGGATGTGGGAACGATGGGTCTGGGCACAAGCAACTACCAGTAAGTATGGAGCTTAGGCCTATGACTGCATATGAAGAGTTGAAAGATGCTAGTAGGTGGGCTCAGCCTGAGTAAGGAGCTAGAAGGTGAGAGAGGCTTGGATGGGCAGGGCCTGTCTGATGATGGAGAGGTCTCAGGCTGGCTTCAGCAAGGAGAACATAAGAACATAAGAATTAGGAACAGGAGTAGGCCATCTAGCCCCTCGAGCCTGCCCCGCCATTCAATAAGATCATGGCTGATCTGGTCGTGGACTCAGCTCCACTTACCCGCCCGCTACCCGTAACCCATAATTCCCTTATTGGTTAAAAATCTATCTATCTTTGACTTGAAAACATTCATTGAGCTAGCCTCAACTGCTTCCTTGGGCAGAGAATTCCACAGATTCACAACCCTCTGGGAGAAGAAATTTTTTCTTAACTCGGTTTTAAATTGGCTCCTCCGTATTTTGAGGCTGTGCCCCCTAGTTCTAGTCTCCCCCACCAATGGAAACAACCTCTCTGCCTCTATCTTGTCTATCCCTTTCATGATTTTAAATGTTTCTATAAGATCACCCCTCATCCTTCTGAACTCCAATGAGTACAGACCCAGTCTACTCAATCTATCATCATAAGGTAATCCCCTCATTTCTGGAATCAGCCTAGTGAATCGTCTCTGTACCCCTTCCAAAGCTAGTATATCCTTCCTTAAGTAAGGTGACCAAAACTGCACGCAGTACTCCAGGTGCGGCCTTACCAATACCTTATACAGTTGCAGCAACACCTCCCTGCTTTTGTACTCCATCACTCTCGCAATGAAGGCCAATATTCCATTTGCCTTCCTGATTACCTGCTGCACCTGCAAACTAACCTTTTGGGATTCATGCACAAGGACCCCCAGGTTCCTTTGCACCACAGCATGTTGTAATTTCTCCCCATTCAAATAATATTCCCTTTTACTGTTTTTTTTCCCAAGGTGGATGACCTCACACTTTCCGACATTGTATTCCATCTGCCAAACCTTAGCCCATTCGCTTAACCTATCCAAATCTCCTTGCAGTCTCTCTCAGTCCTCTACACAACCCGCTTTCCCACTAATCTTAGTGTCATCTGCAAATGTTGTTGCACTACACTCTGTCCCCTCTTCTAGGTCATCTATGTATATTGTAAACAGTTGTGGTCCCAGCACTGATCCCTGTGGCACACCACTAACCACTGATTTCCGACCGGAAAAGGACACATTTATCCCGACTCTCTGCTTTCTGTTCGCCAGCCAATTCTCTATCCATGCTAATACATTTCCACTGACTCCGCGTACCTTTATCTTCTGCAGTAACCTTTTGTGTGGCACCTTATCGAATGCCTTTTGGAAATCTAAATACACCACATCCATCGGTACACCTCTATCCACCATGCTCGTTATATCCTCAAAGAATTCCAGTAAGTTAGTTAAACATGATTTCCCTTTCATGAATCCATGCTGCGTCTGCTTGATTGCACTATTCCTATCCAGATGTCCCGCTATTTCTTCCTTAATGATAGTTTCAAGCATTTTCCCCACTACAGATGTTAAACTAACCGGCCTATAGTTACCTGCCTTTTGCATGCCCCCTTTTTTAAACAGAGGCGTTACATTAGCTGCTCTCCAATCCGCTGGTACCGCCCCAGAGTCCAGAGAATTTTGGTAGATTATAACGAATGCATCTGCTATAACTTCAGCCATCTCTTTTAATACCCTGGGATGTATTTCATCAGGACCAGGGGACTTGTCTACTTTGAGTCCCATTAGCCTGTCCAGCACTACTCCCCTAGTGATAGTGATTGTCTCAAGGTCCTCCCTTCCCACATTCCTGTGGCCTGCAAATTTTGGCATTGTTTTTGTGTCTTCCACTGTGAAGACGGAAGCAAAATAATTGTTTAAGGTCTCAGCCATTTCCACATTTCCCATTATTAAATCTCCCTTCTCATCTTCTAAGGGACCAACATTTACTTTAGTCACTCTCTTCCATTTTATATATCGGTAAAAGCTTTTACTATCTGTTTTTATGTTTTACGCCAGTTTACTTTCGTAATCTGTCTTTCCTTTCTTTATTGCTTTCTTAGTCATTCTTTGCTGTCGTTTAAAATTTTCCCAATCTTCTAGTTTCCTACTAACCTTGGCCACCTTATACACATTGGTTTTTAATTTGATACTCTCCTTTATTTCCTTGGTTATCCACGGCTGGTTATCACTTCTCTTGCCACCCTTCTTTTTCACTGGAATATATATTTTTTTGCGCACGATGAAAGAGCTCCTTAAAAGTCCTCCACTGTTCCTCAATTGTGCCACCATTTAGTCCTTGTTTCCAGTCTACTTTAGCCAACTCTGCCCTCATCCCACTGTAGTCCCCTTTGTTTAAGCATAGTACCCTCGTTTCTGATACAACTTCCTCATCCTCAATCTGTATTACAAATTCAACCATATTGTGATCACTCATTCCGAGAGGATCTTTTACGAGGAGATCGTTTATTTTTCCTGTCTCATTACACAGGACCAGATCCAAGATGGCTTGCTCCCTTGTAGGCTCTGTTACATACTGTTCTAAGAAACAGTCCCGTATGCATTCTATGAATTCCTCCTCCAGGCTACCCCCTGCGATTTGATTTGACCAGTCGATATGTAGGTTAAAATCCCCCATGACTACTGTCGTTCCTTTTTCACATGCCTCCATTATTCCCTTGATTATTGCCCGCCCCACCGTGAAGTTATTATTTGGGGGCCTATAAACTACGCCGACCAGTGACTTTTTCCCCTTACTATCTCTAATCTCCACCCACAATGATTCAACATTTTGTTCATTGGAGCCAATATCATCCCTCACAACTGCCCTGATATCATCCTTTATTAACAAAGCTACCCCACTTCCTTTCCCAGCATGGCCTGGTAGAGATAGAAAAGGGGTAGGAACTGCAAAGTCTTTACATTGTGTGAGACAGTGAAGTTCACATGAAGGTGTTAGATCTCTTAATTTCCAATGAAATACGAACTCCGATGGTAGTTTTAACTTTTTAATCTTGGCAGAGAGCAACAACCTTCTTGGCTTCAAGCCAGGTCTTTGTTCTTACTGAGACACATGGTCAGAATGGCTGTATTTTATACCTGGATCAATTTACAGAAAAGAACTCACCTTCTTTGACCTTATTGGCTCACTACCCAAGGTCCGAAAATGTCAAGTTGATTGATGAGTTAATGCAACATGCCGAACTGCATGTAGCAGCCTTGACTTGGGGGTCTGTGAATTTTCACAGTCTGTCTAAATGAGCCTGTTTGAATACTCTATCAATCCCCCCTTTGATTCTTTCACAAACTGAATCATAAAACTTCAGGTAACACTGGTTAAACATTCTACAAAATAATTTCATACATGTTAATAGAGTTTCTTTCTAAAATTTGTTGATGTGTTTCGCCACATGTCCGGACTAGTATTTTCCACACAAATTTACACCAACCCGAGTTCCATCGTGGCCACAATGGAAGTCTGGTTTTAGTAGGTTAATTAACCTTATTCCAATTTAATCCAAATCAATATCTTAATTCAACCAGTAAACAACCTTCCCTTAAGCATAACATACTCCTGTGCCACGTACAGACGGTCTGCTGGGACCTGCAAGGTGTCTCACCTGCGGGACAGCAGCTACAGCCGCCTGGTCGCAACAACATTTAATCAACATAAACAAACAATATAAAACAATTACAACAAATAGAATTAAACCTTCCACCAATGAAGTTCCTATTGAACCTAGCCATTCAGTGGCTCCACTCCACAAAGTGAATGATGGGGGTTGCTTAAGTTTTTCTACCTCCTTTTGGATAGCTCCGCTAAGTGGGTAATTTCGTCGGAGCTATCTGGGATATATGTGCAACACTCAGTTCCGAGAAGGGTGCAAGTACCTCCCTTTTCAGCCAGGATGTAATCAAGGGCCAGTCTATTCTGTAGGGCTACTGTGCGGATTGCTACCATTTCTGCATTGATTTTAACTAGAGCCTCTGAGGTATCATTGGCTACCCGTTCCACAACGGATGCCATGTTAATGAATTCCCTTGCCAGTTTGGCGGTCCCATACCCAGGGATCAGGATGGCAAAGAACCTCTCTGTTTCTGTGATAGCTCTCTTAGGACGGTGTAAATGTTCCGACAGTGACTTTATATGATACATATAAGGCACAATGTAGGCTAAATAGCAGGATCCCATCCAATTCTGGGGCAGCCAAGAGCAGGCCTTGTGGCCACACACCCAATAGGTGCCATGAGAGGCAATGAATGTTAGCTGTTTCTTTGTCAGCAACACTCCGGGGCCTGTCCAGGCTTTTCCATCTGTTTTATTCAGAATCCCCGTTGCGTTAAAAATTCCCACATCGGCCCAGTTTGGACGGTTCCGTGGCTTGATTATATTATAATTCCGGGAGCAGTTACTATACCCCATATTTTGGCCTCCTTTGATGTTTCTAATCAGACAGACCGATTCCCCCGGTCTTCCTATTCCCGTTGTATTAGTGATAACAAAAAATGGGGGCCGTTTGGAATTATTGTAGCACGGTTGGTATCCCCCTTCAAAGATAGTCAAATTGTAACCTGCTGACTTCCATTTACGTGCCCAGTTTTCCGTATCCTGAAACGCATTGCCTGTTTTGTTTTGATTAATTATCCACTCAGCCATTTCCGAGATATTCAAGGGAACTGGCCTCAAGGGAATCCCTCCCTTTGAGTGAATAGGAATATGCGCACATACCCAACAACTAGAAATGTTACCTTGTTTGGCATAAATGTATGACATATATAAAAAGATATTTACATGTAATTCCCTTGCTACCCTACTATTTCCCTTTGGTGCAGAGTGTCGGCTAGTAAGAAGTAGGCTTATGCCTATAATACCTACAATCAATAATACAGTAAATTTATACATTTTCGCAAAAAGTAATTGTCCTTATTAGATTTCAGTTACGGGTGCTCGTTTAACGTGTGAAGCGTGGATCCAGGCTTTCTTTCCTTGGACTTTAACAGCTGCCTGGGTGGTCAATAACACTTGATAAGGTCCCTCCCACTTAGCACCCAAAAGTTCTTTATGCAACTTTTTCACATACACCCAGACTCCCGGGATGATGTCGTGTCCTCCTTCGGGTGGATTACCCCAAGCTGCCGATACCTGTCGGGAACAGAACTAATAGCATTGGTTAAGTTCTGACAGTATGATAACAAAGTGTCATTCATTAAGTGAACATCAGCTTTCCGTAAATCGACAGTTCCTGGCAGCGACATGGGTCTTCCTGTTATAATTTCAAATGGGCTTAGACCTGTAGTTCTGTTCGGGGTTGCCCTAATGCTACATAGCACTATTGGTAGTGCCTGGGGCCATTCTTCTTTCTTCAAAGTTCTAATTGACCATGTCACCCGACCATCCTCAAAATGCAACGATGAATCTACTTGGATTAGAACGTCCATTCCCAAAAGGGATTGATCTACTGGGCCTATCCAGACCGGCGTGGTTAGTTCATGTGGACCCAATCCTATAAGTACTCTATCAATGGCATTGGAAGGTGAATGGAAAGGGTACTCACCCTGACGACCTTAGTAAGGCCGTTGAATGTATTGTGACATTGTGTTGCTGTTGTGGGCACCGTGCTCCAGGCTGTAACGTGCTCAGCCACCTCACTCCAGAGCCTTGTCAAATCCTGAGGCGGTGGCATTCGTCCCCCTCCAGGCTGGAGAGCACTCCAGCGACTCTCCACTGTCTCCAGCATGGCATCAAGGGCGGTGGGCGAGAAGTGGGGCGATAGTTGGCGTCCTCCTTGCTCCTCCATCTTCGCGCTCTGAAGACCCTGTGGAGCTGGAGCTGCTGATGCACGAATTTGAGTTGCCGCGCCTTTACGACTTGGCTGTTCCCAGGGTCTGACTCTGAGTTCCGCGCTTGCGCAATGGGTCCGCCAAATTTACCGACCAAACTTTTGTTAACGCCCCCCTCCCCCCCCACCCCAGCTGTAGTGTGCAACGGTTGATTTAGCGCCCCTGTCAGCTCTTCGACCGATTCGGACAAATTTCTCGTCAGAAGGCTCAAACCTTTCCAAGGTGCTAAAATTACCGCTCCACCTCTGCTATCGCCTCAACTGAGGCGTGACCGAATTTGTCCCCCTTAAACTTTGTGGTGGCAAAATTCGGTAATGCCCCGTTTGCTAGGCACAAATGATTGCTAACTTCAGCTAAATTGGGCTTTGGCACCCCTAGAAGAAAGAGGGCAGTAAATGAGGCGTTAATGACCTCAGTGGGGCACTGTAGGGGCATTAAAAGCAGAGCAATCCCCAATTTCAGGTGACTTGTATTCAGCAATCATCCTTCACACCTTCACACTGGCTCATTCCAGCTCTTAAAGGGGAGGCTATATCAAGCTGCAGCTGCTCATTTTCACCAGTAAGGAAAAGCTGACAGCAAGGGGATGAAGTTACAGGGATGGCTGCTGCAATTCCAGCTGGAAGCGAGAGGGCACAGCATTTTAATGTCATGGCATTTGAGGCATTGATGAGGGCAGTTGGGGGAAGGAGTGATGCGCTCTTCCTGGCAACTGGAAGGAGGCCATGACCAACAGTCTTCAGGGCCGTGTGGAGAGAAGTAACACAGGAGGTGCTGGCCAGCACAGTTGTGGATTGACCCCTCACACGCTGCTGGAAGAAGTTCAACGACCTCAGTTGGGTGGTCAAGGTGATTACATGCTTCCATGCCTCCTGCATACCAGCCTCTGAACCTCTGTCTGTGCACACTGAGCAAACCACCATGCTCCCACCAAACATGTGCAGCTACTCAAACTCACATCCCCATCTCACGCCTTGCCTACATTCACTGTTATTCAACTACGATAGGCATATCTCCCACATACATAGGGGGACTCTTACTCACACACATTCCTTCTTTTTGCAGCCAAGGTGGTACATAATCAGAAGAAGCAACAGAGGACTGGCGGGGGTGCAGGAGCTGTCCAACCTGGAGGAGCTAGTACTGCGGTTCATTGGCCTGCCGCTGGTGGGAGCCTTTTCTCCTTTTCTCATCCCACTTCCCCCTCACAACAAAAGACATTATCACTTTCCAGCTCCTGATACTGTCTGGCTTTCTTATTCCATTCCTGCCCCCTTGCCCTCACCTTAACATGCGTCTTGTGCCATTTATGCTTTCAGATGACCACCCTGTACCTGAGCCCCCCCGATGATAGTGACAAGGGAGAAGAGGAGGACCCAAACACCACATCATTGTATTTCTCACCCGCTGGCACCAGCTCAGAGACTGGCACTACGCGGTAAGAGGTTAGCCTAACAAGGGGTCTGTACTGGGTGATGCACCGGGGCCTCACGGGCTGCAGCAAGGCCAAGGGGAAAGGATAACTCAGGAGCCGGCTCCCGGGAGGGGAGAGTTCGCAGATGAGTTCTGCTGCACAGGACTCAGATAAGGATCTCGATGGGGAGGCGTTCATAAGAAGGGTGTTGGCCATGCACTCTGACAAGATAGTTGCAATGGCAAGGGTGCCTGAGAGCCTCTCGACAATGGTAAGGAGCGTGGAGGAGGCCACCTGCAGCATTGCACAGAGCTCTGCGCACACCATGGAGCCCATCATTGCCAGTATGCAGACGATGGTGGACTCCCAGAGAGACCGTGTGCATCCAGACCTCATTACGCATGTCATGGGCGACGTGACAGCTTCCACTGCAGCACAGGTGGAAGCAACTCAACGTCTTAGTGCTGTAATGCAGACAATGGTTGGTGACATGGAGTCTCAGACTGCTCTCGTGCAGTCTCAGGTTGCTGCTACGCAGTCAGTGAGTGTTGGCATCAAGCCTCATACTGGAGGCCACGCAAGCTCTGCTGCTGCCATCGCCACAGTCATCCAAGGATCACACGGAGTCACAACAGGCCACCAAACTCTGCTCCAGCAGACTGGTGGGAAAGCTGTGGTGCTGCCCCAGGGGAATAGCACTGGGTCAGTGAAGCAGGAACCTGCTGTCCTCTCTCAGGAGGGCAGCATTCCTGAGCCCACCACAGCCACTCCACCATTGCACTTGTCGCTGCCTGTCACCCAGCCAGCCCAGACTGCCGCCGCCCAGCCTGAGGTGGAGAAGTCTACAGTCAAACCTTCCAGGCTCAGAGCTAGTCGAGAGCGCCCTGCAAGGCCACCTGTAGTCTCTGGCCCTAACACTCAGCAGCCTTCCACCAGCCGTGCTGCAGTCACTGGGGACACACTGCGGAGGAGCTCTTGTGGGACAGGCTTGATGGACCAGAGGGTCTTTACCTGTCTGTCATGGTTATGTTCGAATAAGTAAAGTGAGTATTAAGAGGGGATATAAGGTACTGCACAAGTGTGATTCTTAAATATAATTGTTGTTTATGATAGTGTTAAATGGTATGAGATAAATTTTTATTGGAATGTTGCATATGTGGTGGTGTCTCTCATTTCAGTTTTGGGGCTGTGGTATAGAGGGGGAAAGTGGTGTGCTGATGGGGAAGTGCAGAGCAACCGGGAAGTGAGCTGGAATTCACTGGAACCAAAGTCTGATAAGGCAAAATGCCGATTGAGTGGCTGCCTTCTCTGTCGCTGGTGTTGCTGCTCCTGCTCCTCCTCATCCTCCTCTTTCTTCTCCTCTAGTTCCTCCTCATCATACTCCTCCGGAGATGGTGGATCTATGCCGGGTGGCAATGGCTGCCCGATGATGACCAGGTTGTGCTGCAGACGACGGCGGATAGGGACACCTGCTTAGCCGAGTACTGGAGGACTCCTCCTGAGTGGTCAAGGCAGTGGAACCGTTGCTTCAGCACTCCGATGGCCTGCTCAATGATGTTCCTGGTGGTGGCATGGCTCTCATTGTATGAGTGCTGGGCAGGAATGTTGGTGTTACAGAAGGGAGTCATGAGCCAGGTAGAGAGCACTTGTCTCCCAGCAGCCAGCCACGAGCTTCATGTGAGGGCTGGAAGAGAGCTGGCACACCGGTCTGGCACAGGATGAAGGCATCGTGGCTGCTGCCAGGATAGCGGGCATTGACGGTGAGGATTCGCTGTGTGTAGTCGCTGTTGGGAATAACTTTCCACACGAGTCCAAATACAGTGAAGAAAATGCACAATTTATTATACAGAGCGCTCTGGGAGAAGAGACAGAGGTTCCGCAACCTCGTGAGCAGCTTCTCCCCAGGCGTAGCCTTTTAGTTCCAATTATACTCTCGGGCGTCCCCGCCCCCCCATACATCAGTATCCAATTATCTCAGGTTATGGCACAGCATTGCCTTATATGGCCGTGATCTGCATGCTTTGTTCTTACACGGGGACACAGCATGAATTTACATTACAAGGATACATGTAAGGGGAGTCAGTTCCCCTTTATCAGCAGAAAAACAAATGGCCATTTTCCTGTTATCAGTAAAAGCAGCATATTCCTGCTTGCCGGTTCAATCATCCATTGTCTTACTTCCCTTATCACTTTCCTCAGAGTCAGCAGACCTTGGAGTCTGAACATGTTTATGCAGCCAATTTCAGTTTGACCATTCTTTCTTTCCCACAATGCATTGAGTCTTGTTTCTGACACAAATTCTCCCTCCAACGTACAATACAACGGACTAAAAAGTTTTTCCCCAACATTCCCTCCTTTTGGTCTTTTCCCACACCACGCGGAGAAGAACAATCACAGTCGAACCGATTCTTCTGATACCGTTGGCCGTGGATGGAGCTGGATCTGGTGATATTGCTGAGGGTGGAATTGCAGTCTCTGATATCCCGAAGCCAGCACTGGGGTTCGTCCGGAGTTACCGCTAGCATTGACATAAGTTAGCGAGACCACCAGGGCCGGGGCACACAATTTTGACACACATATCTTAAACATGGCAACCACTATGTACAGTGCGAAAAATATGCCTAGAACTAGTACCAACCCTTGTACAATATTCTGCCCCAGGCCCGACATCCAGCTCCCTAACCAACCGAACTACCCCCGACCGGTGGATTTCAGTTTTTCCACCTCCTTCTTTATGTGCTCGGCTAAGTAAGTTATGTCTTCAGAGTTGTCGGGGATGTAGCTACAGCATTCGGCTCTGCCAGGACATAATCCAATGCCATTCGGTTTTGCAATACGGTGGTACGTATTGCCACCATTTCTGCCGTGATATACTCCAGGCCTCGGCCGTGTCGTTGGCTGTTTGCTCCTGCACTGTCTCTATCCTTCGTATCTCGTCCATGTTTAATCCTACCCCCACCAGGACTAAGAGTACGCCAAAGAACCGCTCAACAGATGCGAGGGCTCTTTTAGCTAACAGAAATCCTTTGACGCTTCACGGGCAGCCATTTTTATGGTATTAGAGTTATATGTTTAGTTCTAACCTTATGCTACAGGTGCTGTTGCCCTTGGGGAGAATTTCCCGCTATAGCAAACCCCCCTTTCGGTCAAGGGGCTAGTCCTAGCCCCCTGAAACCGACACTAATTTATATTCTGTTATAGTTTTGTATCACCCGGTACTCCCTGCTTCAATGTGCTGGCCAGTCATGCGATTTCAGGTGTCCCAGTTGTTTAGATCAAATCAATACAGTTCGAATTACCCCTTTCACCGATTATGCGAATCTCCTTGCTTATCTGAGCTTTGCTGTTAAACCTCCGTCGTTGTGCATAATGTCTGCAAGACCGGCAAGCTATGGCTAAAACTAGCTGTATATAAATCACCCTGCAGCTCTGTATCGGTGTCCTTCTCCAGCATCTCAATCTTCGTCCGCAGTTGGTGGTAGAGTTTGACAGACTGTCCAACTCTGAGTCTTAATTCCCTTAGTACTTCTGCTAAATGGGGAATAGGAGCCTGTTCTGGCTCGTCATAGTCCTGCAGGTGATCATGGAGCTGATCGGTGGCGTCAATGGTCTCGGTATCTCGCCGTCTAACTTGGATAATGCGGGCTTGCCCTATAATAACGGGTCGTAGGGGTGTAAAGCAGAAGTTTGGTTGCGGGGTCTGGCATTGCAAGCCGTTATACTGATATGAATGTTTCGTGGTGGAGACGCAGTATCTCCCTTTGCCCCCGTACCCGGACCGGGCAAAATGTGTAGGGGCAGGTGCTATTTCCAGAACGCATCCATCGGTTCGATTAAAACCACACTCGTCTAATTCTCCCTGTCCCACCGGGTGGGGGCACACCGTGATCTCGCCCCTTTGTTTGCACCCTGTCAGGGAGATGCCGTATAGCATGTTATCTCTACGAATAGCGGAGTCTGCGGTTAAGTAGTAACGGAGGGAGGCATTGTCGCGTATGACCCCGATATTCTCCAGTTGATAAAGGGGAAATGGACCTGCGTCTCGTGTGACTATAGGGATCATCAAGACAATCCCCACTCCCGCAGCTGTGCCCATTTGGCAGTTTGGGATCGCTGGGTATACCCTGGTTAGTCCCTTCAGAGTGCAGTTGTCCAGTGTTCCCGTCAGCTTGGCTAGCTGAGCCAGATGTGAGCTGTCTATCCAGTCTGATACCTCCCCCCTTTGGATCTGATCGAGGTTGTGTCATATCTGTCCCACCATCCACAGAGGTATAAGCGTGATAGAGTTGCCCTCGTCGAAGCTTTCCGGCATCTTCCTTTTCAATTAGACGATTAACCGTTTTGGCATGTGTCTCGATTACTGAAATTCCATCTAACTCATGCATGTCGAGGTCACTCTGTGAAATCAGAGGTAAGGGTTAGGTTGGGTTTGTGGACTCCCCACCGTGGGGTACATTGGCTCTGTTGCCATAGGTGATGGTGCTATGGCTGCGCACTGCACTATCTGTCTGGTCCAGATTTTTAAAATCTCTTCCAGCTTATTTATCTTAGCTTTTAACTCTTGAATTTGTTTTGTTTGAGTATCTATTTTTTTTTATTTTTATCAGGCGAGTATTATTACATAGGCTAGTTCTGTTTTATTTTATTCTGACTATCCCACCATTTCCTTTATCTGTCAAGTGAGTCTTCTTTATTCTATTAAGAAATCCAAATTAATAATGTCCAATATAAAACAACTGTCAATAGAAAGGGTTAACTCCTTTACAGGTTTGTAAGAAGGCCTGATGTCATTACGTGACTTCACGTAATCATCCGAATAAATCATTAGTAAAGCCGTCATTTTAAAAGTCTTCTCATCAGGAAAGACAGCATTTTAGATTAAACTCCAATTTTTTCTTAACTTCTAATTCAAGTACCTGCCAAAGATTTTTTTTTGATTTAAAACGAGACCACACATTTTTAATAGCAATTTTGTTTACTGAAATCCAATTTTCACACAAGCTGTATACATTCCAACACTTTCTATAAGAATTTTAAAATCAGTAAGATTTTCTAATTCCCAATTTTTTCTTTCTGTGCTGAGTTCGCATAGCTTAGATCTTTTCTCCTTGTTATTTTCAAAACCCTCCTGCTTGTTTAGACTGTTCGGGACTTTTCTTGATAAACATGTCTATTCTGGAAATCTTTTCAAACTGTAGTGAAACTTTCTCGTAATTTAAAATCATTATCAGTGGAGAGTGTCTTTTAGCTCTTCCAAAAATTTTTTTTTCAATTAAACCAATATCTTTTTCACAGCCAATATCACCTAGTATTTAGTAAGTTATGTCTTTTTCCATCTCAAACACTTTTTTTTTCCCCTTTCAGCACCTATTTAGTACATTACGTCTTTCTTTTTTTTTAGATCTCCTTTCTTCAAATTAGATTTTGTATTTTACACAGAGGGCTCGTTTCTCGGCAAATTTGTTAATTTAAAATCATCAGACAATCGAAGACACTTTTCCTTTCAAATTAGTTCAATTTGTTTTCTTTCACGGCTGCGTCTTTATCTTTTTTTTTCATAACTAGAACGGAGTCTAACACGTAGGCTTTGAGGGCTTCTTTTCGTTATCTCAAATGTTCCAGTTTCAAGGTCGTTACAATGTCCTTTTTTCTAAACTGCTAAAGCTTGCCGTTTTAACATCAGATTTAATTTAAAAAATGTTTTTAGTTTGAATCTATCTCAATATTTTGCTGTGCCTTCCCTTTAATATCATCCGAATAAATCCACACCTGTGTTTCTAACTTAAAACTTCCTACATACAGGACAACACTACAAAGAGTTAAAAAAATGTTTTCACACTGTCTGAAAAAGTGGGTGGTGCTAAAACAAACAGACAGCTTTACCACTTTTCCAAACAGGCTTTCATTCATTCCGCAGTCAAAAATTTTACACAAGCATTCTCACTCAAAGACAGACATTCACAAAAATCTCTCTTCATTCAACAAAGATTTACTTTCTCTATTTTTCTGCCAAGTGACGGGTAAGGGATCCTTCGGGTCCCCACTCGAGTTCTGGTGTTATATTGGCCATAATACTTAAAATAGTTAGAGGTCTTTAAACTCTCAGCGGTCCACTTTTACCAGCATAACTTGTAGTAGACCACCTTGCCCTTGGTCCGCCTTCACCAGCGGAACGTGGAGCAGGCTTTTTCTAGCTATAAAATTTAGTGATAGCTCGTTAAGGATTGGGAATATTAGAGACCTAACTCTCAGCGGTCAGCTTTTACCAGTGTGACTTGTAGTAGATCGCCTCTCAGCGGTCCACTTTTACCACTCATCATAGCCTCACGTCACGGTCTCACGATTGTCAGAGGTACGCCTGGTCTTACTCACTTCTACCAGACGGACTTGCAATCTTTATCGTCAGAGGTGTCCTATCACACTTGCAATTCATCAAAATGGCCTCTGCGACTCACTACGATCTTATTAATTTGTTTTACACACGACCCTCACTGTCCTCGACCTGTGTGGCTTAAAGTCGCAATAAGATTGTTTCTTACAACACTCACACCAGTTCATACGTATCTCACAGTCACTCCCAGTTTTCCACCGTCACTTTGTCCTCCCGTTGTTCCCTTCGACCTTAATCCTTGGCCATCACGTGGGGCAGTTGCCCTCTTAATTCTAGCTCAAGTTAGGTGACTGAGATAGTTTGTGACAATTGAAGTGACGGGGACACTCGTTTCTTTCGTACAATACTTATAACACACTCCGTTTATAACAAACTTAGTTTATAACCCACGGTTCAACTGTGATTTCTCACCGCTCATGGATGTCCATTCTTTTGGTGAATCGGGGTCCCGGAGTCACCCGTTCCCGTGGCCCAATTTGATGGACGGTCAAACTTTGACTACTCGTCCCAATCCATCGGCTGGGGCGACCCGGAGCAACCCGTATTCATCCTGTTCGTGACACCAATTTGTTGGGAATAACTTTCCACACAAGTCCAAGTACAGTGAAGAAAATGCAGAGTTTATTATACAGAGCGCTCTGGGAGAAGAGACAGAGGTTCCGCAACATCGTGAGCACCTTCTCCCCGGGCGTAGCTTTTTAGTTACAATAAAACTCTCGGGGGCGTCCCCACCCCCCATACATCAGTATCCAATTATCTCAGGTTATGGCACAGCATTGCCTTCTATGGCCGTGATCTGCATGCTTCGTTCTTACATGGTGTAAAGTCCTGTCCCCTCAGTACAGATTCACATGAGGCATGTAGTGAAGTCAAGGTCACTCTGGACCTGCACCTTTATTTCACAGCTCTGGAATGCTGCACTTGCCTGAGACCTGTCCTTATATACCTGTCTCTTGCAAGTGCACCCCTGGTGCTAAGATATGCTGGTGGTTACAGGTCATATCTCATTACAGTCATGTGTAGCATGTTAGGATACAGTTATATATAATAATGTAAGATCCATGACATCACCCTCCCCCAAGGTCTTATTGTCTTTATAGGTTCAGTCTCTCAGGTGGTCTACGTTCCCGCGTGGAGCGTCTGAGTTGTGGTTCAGTTGTTTGCCTTGGTGTCTGTTTTTCTTTGGGTGTGGTTGCTGGTATCTCTCCTGGGCTGTCTGTTTCGATTGGTGTGATTGTTGTTGACTCGCCTGGGCTGTCTGTTGGGATTGCCCTTTCCTCAGGTTGTTCCCTCTGTCTGTCCACCAGGTGTGGTGCGAGTTCCACATTGTAGTCTGCCTCTGGTTCCGCAGTGTTGTTGGTAAATCTGCTTTTGACTTGGTCTACATGCCTCCGGCAGGTTTTGCCATTGTCCATTTGTACTACCAGTAGCCTGTTTCCTTCCTTGCCCGTTACTGTCCCTGCAAGCCATTTGGGACCCCTGCCATAGTTTCGTACAAACACTTTGTCCCCTATCTCATTCCATCTCCCCCTCGAATTTCTGTAATGGTACTCAGTCAGCTTACGGCGCTTTGCCTCAATGATTTCATGCATGTCTGGGAGGATTAATGAGAGCCTTGTTTTTAAAGTCCTTTTCATCAACAGTTGCACGGGGAGGATCCCAGTCAATGAGTGCGGACGAGATCTGTATGCCAGCAGCAGTCGCGACAGGCGACCCTGCAGCATGGGACCTTGGATTTTAAGCATGCCTTGTTTAATGATTTGCACTGCTCTCTCCGCCTGGCCGTTGGAGGCCGGCTTGAACGGTGCCGTCTTGACGTGATTTATGCCGTGGTCAATTATAAAGTCTTGGAATTCTGCGCTGGTGAAGCACGGACCATTGTCACTGACCAATATGTCAGGGATTCCGTGCATTGCAAACGTGTTGCGAGGCTCTCCACAGTGGTGGAGGTTGTGCTCGAGTTTAAAATGGTGCGTTCGATCCACTTTGAAAATGCATCGACAACTACGAGGAACATTTTGCCCATGAATGGGCCCGCATATTCTACGTGCACCCGCGACCATGGTTTGGCAGGCCAGGGCCAGGGGCTCAGTGGAGCCTCCCTGGGGGCATTGCTGAGTTGGGCACAAATGGTGCACCTTCGGACGCTGAGCTCCAAGTCCGCGTCAATACCAGGCCACCAGAAGTGGGATCTGGCTATGGCCTTCATGAGATCGATCCCCGGGTGCTCGCGGTGGAGCTCCCGGACAAATGCCTCTCTGCCTCACAGAGGCATGACTACTCGGCTGCCCCACATCAGGCAGTCTGCTTGTAGTGATAGCTAATGCATGCGCCTGTGAAAGGGTTTTAATTCCTCGGGGCAGGCATCGCGAGCCTCTGCCCAGTCACCGGTTAGGACACATCTTTTTACTAAGAATAACGTGGGGTTGCTGGCCATCCAGGCTCTGATTTGGCGAGTTGTCATGGGCGAACCTGTGGACTCAAAGGCATTGGTTGCCATGACTATCTTACAGTCCTGTTCGTCAGACCCTTCCGTGGTCGCCAGGGGTAGCCTGCTGAGCCCGTCGGCACAGTTGTCTGTGCCTGGTCTGTGCTTTATGGTATAGTCGTAGGACGCCAGCATGAGTGCCCACCGTTGAATTCGCGCCGAGGCGTTGGCGTTTATTGTCTTGCTCTCGGATCGGAGGGACGTGAGGGGCTTGTGGTTGGTTTCTAATGCGAACTTGGCTCCGAAAAGGTATTGGTGCATCTTTTTGACACTTTTTGGCACGCGAGCGCCTCCTTCTCTACCATTCCGTACCCGCGCTCCGCCCGCGAAAGTGACCTGGAGGCATAAGCTATGGGTTGTAATTTGCCCGCACTATTGACATGTTGCAAATCGCACCCGACCCCATACGCTGACGCATTGCATGTGAGAACTAGCTTTTCACCTGGATCAAAGAAAGTCAAAACATTGTTGGAACACAGAAGGTTGAGTGCCTTATTGAAGGCGCGTTCCTGGGCGTCTCCCCAAAACCAATCACACCCCTTCCTGAGTAGCATGTGGAGAGGTTCCAGCAGCGTGCTTAAGTTCTGCATAAACTTCCCAAAGTAATTGAGTAGCCCGAGAAAGGCGCGCAGTTCTGAGACATTCCGGGGCCTGGGTGCCAGGCGAATTGCTTCTGTTTTGGACTCTGTTGGGCGGATTCCATCAGCGGCAATCCTTCTGCCCAAAAATTCAACCTCGGGTGCGAGAAACAGGCACTTGGATTTCTTGACTCGTAGGCCTACCCGATCCAACCGCTTTAGTACTTCCTCCAAATTACGGAGACTGGAGTCGGTGTCCCTGCCCGTGATAAGTATGTCGTCTTGAAATACAATCGTCCCCGGGATGGACTTGAGAAGACTCTCCATGTTGCGCTGGAATATGGCAGCTGCCGACCTGATGCCGAATGGGCATCGATTGTACATGAAAAAGCCTCGATGTGTGTTGATGGTGGTGAGTAGCTTGGATTCCTCGGTCAATTCTTGCGTCATATACGCAGATGTGAGGTCTAATTTTGAGAAAAGTTTACCTCCAGCCAATGTGGCAAATAAGTCCTCCATACTGGGCAGCGGGTACTGGTCCTGTAGGGAGACTCTGTTTATGGTAGATTTGTAGTCCCCACAGATTCGTACGGATCCATTAGGCTTCATGACTGGGACGATGGGACTTGCCCAGTCGCTAAATTCCACAGGTGATATAATGCCTTCCCGCAGAAGCCTGTCTAGTTCGTGTTCAATCTTTTCCCTCATCACATAGGGTACAGCTCTGGCCTTGTGATGGACCGGTCTAGCATCCTGTGTGATGTAGATTTTGACTTTGGCCCCTTTGAAAGTGCCCACACCTGGCTGAAAGAGATGTTCAAATCGCTTTATAACTGTTGAGCAGGAGGTCCGTTCCTCTAATGACATGGCATGGACATCATCCCATTTCTAGTTTAGTTTTGCCAGCCAGCTTCTCCCCAGCAGTGCTGGGGGGTCTCCGGGGACAATCCACAGGGGAAGTCGGTTCACTGTCCCTTTGTGTGTGACAGAGAGCATGGCGCTGCCGAGGACTGGTACGATTTCTTTGGTATAGGTCCTTAGTTTGGTGTCGACCCTTGTGAGTTTTGGTCTGCCTCTTTTATGCGGCCACAGTTGTTCAAATTGTTGAGCGCCCATGAGAGATTGACTCGCTCCCGTATCCAGCTCCATGTTGACAGATATCCCGTTGAGTAGGACCCTCATCATTATAGGAGGCGTCCTGTTGTAGGAGCAGCGGCCATTGATCGTGTTGACCCACTGTACATCGGTGTCCCGGGTACTGTCCCCACCATCTTCTGGTCCGCTTTCCGACCCATCCGATTCGTATACCAGCCGAGCTGCCGTTTTTTTGCACATGCGGGCCAAATGCCCTGTATATTCATAATTTCTGCAAACAGCCTGCTGAAATCGACATCCCCTTGACGAGTGCCCACCCCCACACCTCCAGCACAGACCTGTTCCATTGTTCAGAGTGTTCACAAAGAATGAGTTGCTTCTGGCTGATCTCTCTTGAGCTTCTCTCAGTTTGTCGTTGATTGCTCGCATTGTGGGTTGATGAGGTGTGAACGGCCGTTCCTGTGGCCCTTGATGGCTTCTCCCTGCTGTTGAGAGCCTGTTCTCCCAGTTTTGTCTGTGGGGGTAGCAGCTTGTTTAGTGCTGTGAACTTCTTGTTCCGATATTTCATTAGTTGAGGTACCTGCATTGTAAATCAACTTCGTTTCTTCTTCCCCTACCAAGAATGTCTGTGCAACCAGTGCTGCTGCCGCTAAGGTCAGGTTCTTGGTCTCTATGAGCTTTCGGAATATGCCTGCGTGGCCTATTCCTTCAATGAAAAAGTCTCTCAGCATTTCTCTCCTCAGTTCATCGGAGAACTCACATAAACTAGCCAACCTCCGAAGTTCCGCCACGAAGTCGGGTATGCTCTGGCCCACACAACATCTGTAGTTGTGGAACCTGTGTCTGGCCATGTGTAGGCTGCTCGCTGGCTTCAGTTGGTCTCTTACTAGTGTGCTCAATTCTTCAAACGACTTGCTTGCTGGTTTCTCGGGTGCCAACAGATCCTTCATTAAAGTGTATGTTTTCGTGCCACAGCTGGTCAAGAGATGGGCTCTTCTCTTGTCTGCCTTATCGTCGCCTAACCAGTCTTTGGTTACAAAGCTTTGCTGGAGCCTTTCTATAAAGTCCTCCCAATTGTCTGCCGCATTGTACTTTTCATCTGATCCGTTGTTTGCCATTCTGTAGATTCTGTAATCCTGTAACTCGTCGCCACTGTAAAGTCCTGTCCCCTCAGTACAGATTCACACGAGGCATGTAGTGAAGTCAAGGTCACTCTGGACCTGCACCTTTATTTCACAGCTCTGGAATGCTGCAATTGCCTGAGACCTGTCCTTATTTACCTGTCTCTTGCAAGTGCACCCCTGGTGGTAAGGTATGCTGGTGGTTACAGGTCATATCTTATTACAGTCATGTATAGCATGTTAGGATACAGTTATATATAATAATGTAAGATACATGACACACGGGGACACAGCATGAACTTACATTACAAGGATACATGTAAGAAAAGTCAGTCCCCCTTTATCAGCAGAAAAACAAATGGCGAGTTTCCTGTTATCAGTAAAAGCAGCATATTCCTGCTTGCCGGTTCAATCGTCTATTGTCTTACTTCCCTTATCACTTTCCTCAGAGTCAGCAGACCTTGGAGTCTGAACATGTTTATGCAGCCAATTTCATTTTGACCATTCTTTCTTTCCCACAATGCATTGAGTCTTATTTCTGACACAAATTCTCCCTGCAACGTACAATACAATGGACTGAAAAGTTTTCCCCCAACAGTCGCACACAAACTGTACATTCAGTGAGTGGTAGCCTTTACAGAATACCTCAGCATTGTGATGCGGTGCCCGCAAAGTGATGTGGGTGCAGTCAATGCGCCCTGCACCATGGGGAAGCCCGCAATCCTGGCAAAGCCACATGCACGCTCCAGCTGCTTCTCTCTGACTATGGGGAGAAAATGTAGTCCCTCCTCCTTCTGTACGGAGCATCTGTGACCTCACGGTTGGAGCAATGGATGGCAAACTGGGAGATGGTGGAGATGTCTCCGGTTGCACACTGGAAGGATTCGCTGGTGTAGGAATTGAGCGTGATGGTGACCTTGACTGCCACTAAGATAGCCATCCTCACTCTGGTCAGAGGCTCAAGGTCTGGTTGCAGGAGGTGGCCGCACTCTGTGACCACATCCTTGCTGAAGCGCAGTCTTCAAACACACTGTCCCTCAATTAAATTAATGTAGGAGAACTGTTGTCAGAATACCCTGGGAGGGTAAGGTCTCCTGTTGAAAGCCCTGTTGGCCCTACTCCCTCTGGCCACATTTTGCTGTCTGTTTCTCTGTCTAAGTTGCCTCCCACGGTGGAGTTGTAGCAGCAGGTCGAGGGCCAACACAGCCCCCCCCCCCATGAAATGATATAACTGTTGGTCTTTTAAATCTGCCCTCAATGATAGTCACAAATGAACACTCCTTCAACTGAAAACCGCTGAAATCTGTCAAAATATCTGTCTGCCGATGTGGAAATAAGCACCAACCATTACTGGCTGACTAAAAATGTTCTCGAAGATGGCGCCTGTAAATAGCGCTCCTCCAGCCGACTCCCGACTGAAACACGACAGCTGAAGCTATCGTTGTCAATGCCAAGTGGGATCACAGGGGCCGAGAGCGAGTTTAGCTTCCGGGGCAGTAACAGGGCGCTGTGCACAGTGACGATATCATCATGTGTTAACGCTGCTGCAAAGTCCCGCCCAATTTAGTGTGAGGCGTTGTTCTTGCGACACCTGGGCAAAAACTCATTTGCTGCCCAATAGCGCCCCTGTGGGCGTTAACAGGCAGCACAAATTACCCCAATCTCACCTGCTATACGTTTTAGCGTTCAATTTAATGTTGCCTGCTACTCTTTTCTCGTAACCTCTCTCTGCCTCCCGTATTAATTTTTTCAATTTCTTCCTGTAATCCATAATCTGCCTGGTCTCCTTATGTAAGGAGGGATATATTTGCATTGGAGGCAGTTCAGAGAAGGTTCACGAGGTTGATTCCTGAGATGAAGGGTTTGTCTTATGAACAAAGGTTGAGCAGGTTGGGTCTGTACTCATTGGAGTTTAGAAAAAGGAGATGTGATCTCATTGAAACAGATACGATTATGAGGGGGCTTGACAGGTAGATGCAGAGAGGATGTTTCCCCTTGTGGGGGAATCTAGAACTAGGGGGCACAGTTTCAGAATAAGGGGTTGCCTATTTAAAACGGAGATGAGGAATTTTTTCTCTCAGAGGATCATGAATCTGTGGAATTCTCTACCCCAGAGAGTTGTGGAGGCTGGGTCATTGAATATATTTAAGGTGGAGATAGTCAGATTTTTGAACGATAAGGGAGTCAAGTGTTATGTGGAGCGGACAGGGAAGTGGAGTTGAGGCCAAGATCAGATCAGCCATGATCTTATTGAATGGCGGAGCAGGCTCGAGGGGACAAATGTCCTACCCCTGCTCCTATTTCTTATGTTCTTTAACCGAATCTTGCTCCTGACATTTGTCATAAGCTTTCTTTTTCTTTTTTATTTGATCTTTCATTTCCTTTGTTATCCAGTACGCAGTAGTTCTACCGTTTCCCTAGTTTGCCTAGTTTGTACCTAAACTATCTCTTCCCTAAATGCGCTCCATTGCTCTGTTACTGCTTTACCCGGCAATAACCTTTTCCAATCTACCTGTGCTCGGGCCCTTCTTAAATCACTGAAATTAGCCCTTCCCCAGTTGAGCAGTTTTAACTTTGATATTTTCTGATCTTTTTCCTAATTACTCTAAATGATGTTGTGGTCACTGTTGGCTCGATGATCTCCTATTGTTACACACTCCACTTCCCCGACTTCATTTCCCAGAACCAGATTCAACACTGCTTCCTTCCTTGTTGGACTGGATTGATCAATAAAATTCTCCTATACACATATTAAACATTCTTCTCCTTCCCTACCGTTAGCACTACGTTTTTCCCAGTTTATATAACAGGGTAATTTGGCAGCGAGGAGGTCGGCCTGGAAGGTAAGCCGAGATTGGGGGATGGGCAGTGGGCCCTTGCAGCAAGGGGTAAATATAGAAACATAGAAACATAGAAAATAGGTGCAGGAATAGGCCATTCGGCCCTTCTAGCCTGCACCACCATTCAACAAGATCATGGCTGATCATCACCTTTCCTGCTTTCTCTCCATACCCCTTGATCCCTTTAGCTGTAAGGGCCATATCTAACTCCACCTTGAATATATCCAATGAACTGGCATCAACAACACTCTGCGGTCGGGAATTCCACAGGTTAACAACGCTCTGAGTGAAGAAGTTTCTCCTCATCTCAGTCCTAAATGGCTTACCACTTATCCTTAGACTGTGTCTCTTGGTTCTGGACTTCCCCAACATCGGGAACATTCTTCCTGCATCTAACCTGTCCAGTCCCGTCAGAATTTTATATGTTTCTATGAGATCCCTTCTCATCCTTCTAAACTCTAGTGAATACAGGCCCAGTCAATCCAGTCTCTCCTCATATGTCAGTCCTGCCATTCCAGGAATCAGTCTGGTGAACCTTCGTTGCACTCCCTCAATAGCAAGAACGTCCTTCCTCAGATTAGGAGACCAAAACTGAACACAATATTCCAGGTGAGGCCTCACCAAGGCCCTGTATAACTACAGTAAGACCGCCCTGCTCCTATACTCAAATCCCCTAGCTATAAAGGCCAACATACCATTTGCCTTCTTCACCGCCTGCTGAACCTGCATGCCAACTTTCAATGACTGATGTACCATGACATCCAGGTCTCGATGCACCTCCCCTTTTCCTAATCTGCCGCCATTCAGATAATATTCTGCCTTCGTGTTTTTGCCACCAAAGTGGATAACCTCACATTTATCCACATTATACTGCATCTGCCATGTGTTTGTCCACTCACCTAACCTGTCCGAGTCACTCTGCAGCCTTTTAGCGTCCTCCTCACAGCTCACACTGCCACCCAGTTTAATGTCATCTGCAAACTTGGAGATATTACACTCAATTCCCTCATCCAAATTGTGAATGTATATTGTAAATAGCTGGGGTCCCAGCACTGAGACCTGCGGTACCCCACTAGTTACTGCCTGTCATTCGTTTATCCCAACTCTGTGCTTCCTGTCTGCCAACCAGTTCTCTGTCCACGTCAGTACATTACACCCAATACCATGTGCTTTAATTTTGCACACCAATCTCTTGTGTGGGACCTGCTAGCACAAGTCTTATACACGGGTTATACAATACAAGCAGCTTGTTGGAACATAAAATGTTCCAGCTTTCTCAAAAGCAATTACTTGGTTTTTTCCCCATACCCAGTTCTCACCTTTACATAATAACACATGTCGGGGCTCTAAGAGGGTGCTTAACCCCGGTAGGAAGTTTCCAAAATAGTTGAGGAGTCCCAGGAACGTCTGCAGTTCAGTGACGTTCTGTGGTCTGGGCACATTCCTGATAGCCTCTGTCTTGGTGTCTGTGCACTGAATGCTGTCCGCCGCGATCTTTCTCCCCAAAAACTCCACTTCTGTTGCCATGAAGATGCTTTTCAACCTCTTTAGCCACAGCCCTACACGATCCAGTCACTGGAGGACCTCCTCCAGGTTTTGTAGGTGCTCGGCAGTGTCCCGACCCATGACCAATATGTCGTCCTGAAAAAGCACCCTGCGTGGTACCGACTTGAGTAAGCTCTCCATGTTTCTCTGGAAGATCGCTGCAGCCGACCGAATTCCAAACGGGCATCTGTTGTAGATAAACAGTCCCTTGTGCGTGTTGATGCAGGTGAGGCCTTTCGAAGACTCCTTCAGCTCCTGCGTCATGTAGGCCGAAGTCAGGTCGAGCTTGGTGAACATCTTGCCTCCTGCCAGCATCGCAAATAGGTCGTCTGCCTTAGGTAGCGGTATTGGTCCTGTAGCGAGAAACGATTAATAGTTACTTTATAATCGCCGCAAATCCTGACTGTACCATCACTTTTGAGTACTGGAACAGTCGGGCTGGCCCACTCGCTGAATTCCACTGGGGAGATGATGCCCTCGTGTTGCAACCTATCCAGCTCAATTTCCACTCTCTCCCTCATCATATGAGGTACCGCTCGCCCTTGTGGTGAATGGGTCGTGCTTCTGGGACCAAGTGGATCCGTACCTTCGCCTCGGAAAAGTTTCCAATGCCTGACTCAAAAAGGGAAGGAAATTTGTTGAGAACCTGGGTACATGAGGCCTCATCGACATGTGATAACGCTCGGATGTCATCCCAGTTCCAGCGGATTTTGCCTAACTAGCTCCTTCCAAGCAGTGTGGGGCCATCGCCCAGGACAATCCAGAGTGGCAGTTCGTGCACCATGCCCTCATAGGTGACCTTGACTATGGCGCTGCCCAGGACAGTGATGAGCTCTTTGGTGTACGTTCTCAGTTTCGTGTGGATGGGGCTCAGGGCTGGTCTGAGTGCCTTGTTGCACCACAGTCTCTCAAACATCTTTTTACTCATGATGGATTGGCTAGCGCCAGGGTCCAGTTCCATGGCTATGGGTAAGCCATTCAATTTTACATTTAACATTATAGGTGGACATTTCGTCGAAAATATGTGCACCCCATGTACTTCAGCATCTACCTCCTCTCTCTGAGGCTTTGATCCACCATGGACCGATCTTCCTCTGCCACGTGGTGGTTAGCAGGTTTTGCAGAGCTTGAAGCTCGTCTGCAAGCTCGTTGGAGGTGCCCCATTGTTCCACAGCTCTTGCAAACCTACCCTTTGAAGCGGCATGAATAGGCTGAATGGAAGCCTGCACAATGCCAACAAGATGTGAATTGCCTTGCATTCATCCTTTGTTGCGGACTCTGAGTCATCTGGGTCACCTGAGGCCTGCTGGCAATTGCAGACTCATGGGTTCTGCCCTGTACATTTCTGCTCGCAAACACAGTTCCAGTTAATTTATGAACATTGCTAGCACTTGTGTGTTGGGAGATTTGTTTGGTGTTATCACTGGTGGACATAAACACCTATGCTATCGCAATGGCCTTACTGAGGGTCGGTGTCTCTACAGTCAGAAGTTTTCGTAGGATGGTCTCATGGCCAATGCCCAGTACAAAAAAGTCTCTGAGCATCTGCTCCAGGTAGCCATCAAACTCACATTGTCCTGCAAGTCGCCTTAGCTCAGCGATGTAGCTTGCCACTTCCTGACCTTCAGATTGCTGGCACGTGTAGAACCGATACCTCGCCATCAGCACGCTCTCCCTCGGGTTAAGATGCTCCCGAGCCAGTGTACTCAGCTCCTCATATGACTTATCTGTGGGTTTCACCGGAGCCAGAAGATTCTTCATGAGGCTGTAGGTCGGTGCCCCGCAGAGTGGAAGCAAGGCTTCCTTGATTCCGAGGGACTGCCTATGATGATGATGATTAGGGAAATTATAGTCTCCTAATATTACTGCTCTATTTTTGTTACATGTCTTTGAAATTTGTTAACAAATTTGCTCTTCTATCTCCTTTTCACTGTTTGGAGTTCTATATAAAAAAACTCCCAACAGTGTAACATTTCCCAATGTTCCTTAACTCAAGCCAAATAGATTCACTGCTAGAACCTTCGAATGTATCCTTTCTATTTAACATCAGTCTTAATCAGTACTCACACTCCCCCTCCTCTGTTTTCTCTCCTTTTTGCAATGCTTCCTTCTCTATCCAGCTCGTTGGCTACAAAGTACTGGTCTAACCGTTCACCATGGGCTTCCCAGTCCTCACCCTCCGAGAACTTCTCCAGGATGCCCACAGTTTACTGCATCTTTGCATTGGATTCGTATTCCCATCGCCAGTTATTGTGTTCCTAACACAGATGAGACTGCAGACAGGGAGGTTAAAGTAACAGTGACCTCAGTTTTTATTAAGACACTCCAGAGTGAGGAGCAGGCCTTAGGGGCTGGCTTATATACAGTGCTCCCAAGGGATGCTGGGATCCATTGGGACTTCAGGGTATGCGCTCCCTGTTGGCGGAACATTGGAGTGCACGCTTTACAGATACACAACACTTTGCCCCTTTAGAATTTTGCTGTAATGTAGCCCTTTTTGATTTTTGCTTTTTGGGTTTCTCTGCCCTCCACCTTTACTTTTCTTCTTTCTATCTTTTGCTTCAGTCCCCATTTTACTTCCCTCTGTCTCCCTGCATAGGTTCCCATCCCCCTGCCATATTAGGTAGGTAGAGTACTTTGGTAGCTAGAGTACTTTGAGGGTCAGCTAGGTAGGTTTGGGTAGCTAGAGTACTTTGAGGGTCAGCTAGGTAGGTTTGGGTAGGTAGAGTATTTTGAGGGTCAGAGTTAGGACCAGTGGGGGCTTAGGCAGTGAGGGGGGGGCCAAGAGCATGCAGAAAAAAAGTGCAGGCAGTGGAAGTTGAAGGAGCGTGTGGCAAACCAGTCTTCCCACCCTTTCCTTCAACAACTATCTGTCCCACCTGATACAGAGACTGTAATTCCCATATTGGACTGTTCAGTCATCTAAGAACTCACTTTTAGAGTGGAAGCAAGGCTTCCTCGATTCCGAGGGACTGCCTATGATGATGATGATTAGGGAAATTATAGTCTCCTAATATTACTGCTCTATTTTTGTTACATGTCTTTGAAATTTGTTAACAAATTTGTTCTTCTATCTCCTTTTCACTGTTTGGAGTTCTATATAAAAAAACTCCCAACAATGTAACAGTTCCTCCTGTTCCTTAACTTAAGCCAAATAGATTCAGTGCTAGAACCATCGAGTGTATCCTTTCTATTTAACATCAGTCTTAATCAGTACTCACACTCCCCCTCCTCTGTTTCCTTCTCTATCGTTACATAATTTAGCCACCTGGTTTCCCGAGGCCTGAGAAATCCAACCGGCCAGGGTTAAACCTGAAAGGTTGGTTAAATATGAAGCAAAAAGCCTTGTTATAATATTTATCTGGCCAACCTGCCTCCTGGGAGTGAGTTGGTTATCTGCACTTGTCTCGTCTCCATTAAAGCTGGAAGTGGGCGGGTTGGGGTCGAGTTTAAGACCTTTTTGGGCTGGAAATTGCCCTCCTCACCAATTGGGGCAGATCATTCACATTAAATGGAGAATTACCACCAGAATGGATCGAAATTCGGCCCTTCTGTTGTAAAAAATGAACGAGGCGGTGTTAGGTGAGAGAGGAGCAGAAGAGAGTCGAGAGCAGGGTGGAAGGTGGGGGCGGCGTCATTTAGCGCTGTTCTGATGTGTAGCAATGTCCCTCCCCTTCAGTTAAAGGGGAGGGATGCTGCCAGGCCGAGTGAAGCTTCCGCAGCGCTCACAGCACCACCAGGGAAGGGTTCGGCCGGGCCTGTTGGCGGCCCAGCTGAACCCGCGTCCGCCATTGTCGGGCCGACCGCAGAGTCTGCCGCCAAAAAACAAAAATGCTTGCCGGGCGGGTGCGCTGCCCAGCCACTGGCAGCTTCCCGCCTCACGAAGCTGTTGGGGGCACCGACCAGTGGCAGCCGCGCTCTTGCGGGGCAATTTCCCCCGCGCGGTGGAAAAGGAATCACCGCCAGGCAGTAAGGGGTTGGCACGCCGGGTGGGGCGGAAAGTCGAGGCACGGCGTAAACCTGCTTCCGCCGCCCCCGGCCCGGGGGCAATTGTGGATGGGTTGCACCCTCCACGTTCCCCTGGTCGCCGTATCGCCGGTAACGGGCCTTAAAAAAGGGGCGATATCAGCCCCTTTAACATCCCACCCGACCCCGACCCACCTGTTTATTGGTGGCTAAAATTACCCCCATGTTTGCTGTTGTAGAAACACTTGTCTATGCCCCATACTATTGAATCCCTTATGACTACTGCATTTCTGCTTTTTCTTTTGCCTGTGTGTGCAGTCAAATCCCTCGCCGTGCCGAGGGTTTGAGTCTTACTACATTCCTCCAAAGAGTCGTCACCCTTCCCGGTATTCAAACTGAAAACTGGTTAGCGAGTACCACTGGCTTGGCGGGGGGGGCGTGGGGGTAGTATTCCTGCACTACCTGTGTCTTCCTCCTACCCTGTCTGATGGTCACCCACTCCCTCACCTCCTGCGCCTGCTGTAGCAGTGGGGTGGCCACCTCCGAACACACACTCCGGGAAACTCTTCGACTCTTGGATGCCCTGCGGTGCTGCCAAACGCTCCTCAAGCTCTGAAACTCGGAGCTTGAGCTGAAGCAATAGGATTGAGTGTTGGTGTTTGAGTGTTAGTTACTGTTGGATGGTAAGTTCTTGTTTAAGAGTAGGTTATGTTGCACAATTGACAATGTTTGACAACTTTTATACAGTGCTTGACAGGGTAGATGCAGGGAGGGTGTTTCTCCTGGCTAGGGAGTCTAAACCAGGGATCACAGTTTTCGAATAAGGGGTCGGCCATTTAGGACTGAGATGGAGAGAAACTTCTTCACTCGGAGGGTGGTGAATCTCTGGAATTCTCTACCTCAGAGGGCTGTGGAGGCTCAGTCATTGCCTATATTCAAGACAGAGATCGATAGATTTTTGGATATTAAGGGAATCAAAGGATATGAGGATAGTGCAGGAAAGTGGATTTGAGGTAGATGATCAGCCCCATGATCTTACTGAATGGTGGAGCAGGCTCGAGGGGCCGAATGGCTTACTCCTGCTCCTAATTTTTATGTTCTTCTATTCATTGCTTGGTGTTTGAGGATGTAGGGGTAGGTTTGTGTTTGAGGACGAGTTTGTGTCTAAAAGTAGGACAATATTAAAGAACACAGTACATAAGAAATAGGAGCAGTAGTAGACGATTTGGCCCCTCAAGTCTGCTCCATCATTTAATAAGAACGTGTCTGATCTGATCTTGGGCTCAGCTCCACTTCCCTGCCCCATTCCCCATAACCCTTCACTCCCTTATCGTTCAAAAATCTGTCTATCTCCACCTTAAATAGATTGACAGTGATTCAGAAGATCAGAAGATAGAGGAGGTCCATTCTAACATGAGGTGACGTCCTTATGGCTCTGTCTGGCACGAGATTATTTCCCTTGCAGCCTGGTGGCTATGGGGTCAAGTTTCGGCCTGAGTTGCTCCTATTTATTTGGAGCAAATGGTTTAGAATGGATCCCAGAAATTGCAATTCTCGGCATTTAGTTTGCTCCAGCTCTGGTCAGTTCGAACAGTTTCATTTTGGAACAGATTTTTATTTTCAAAAGGGGGCATGTCCGGCTACTTACATCTGTTTTGAAAGTTTAGGCAGTAAAAACTTACTCCAGACTAACTTAGAATGGATTAAGTGTAGATTTTGCCTACACTTTAGAAATCAGGCGTAGGTTACAAATCAGGCGTAGGGAACGAGGGGTGGGGGAAGGGCGGGGAAGGGAAGTAATTAAATTCTCCAAGCATTCAACAATCTTACTTGTACAAATAAAGAGCCATCCTGAATAAAAAATTCTAAACAAAACAAATACAAAACATTGAATATTCCTACCTGTGTAAAGCAGCAGCAGCCTTCGAGCTGCGGTGCTTCAGGCAGGCCTTCCTTCCATGTAGGAGACAGGGGCGGCGGCAGTGGCTCGACAGCAGCTGAAGAAACAGCAGGCAGCTTTCGAGCTGCGAGGGAGGCTGAGGCCATTCGGCCAGGGGACAGGGTAGGCAAAGCACCGGGAGGGAGAGGCAGCCAGATAGCCAGTTTGAAACTTAAATTTGTAATTGTAGTATGGGTGCTGCATTGTCAACACCACGGATTATGCAATGGTTCGCCAGCAATTCACTGCATAGGAGAGAATTGATTAGAGCTCACCGCACCAGGTACATCATAGCCCATAGGCTGATGGGCAGGAGACCGTACCCGCATCGGCAATATCGAGCCAGGCGCTCGTACCTGGACATGAACGAGGCTGATTGTGTCAAAAGGCTGCGTTTCCACAGAGAAGTTGTCGTTGAGATCTGTGATATGCTGTGAACAGATTTGCAGCCCAGAAGCAGAACACCAACTGCCTTGTCTGTTGAAGTGAAGGTAACAGCTGCACTTACCTTCTATGCCTCTGGATCGTTTCAGGCTACAACTGGAGATGTGTGCACCATCTCTCAACATGCAATACATGCCTGCGTTTACCAGGTCCCGGCTGCACTGTATGCGTGGAGGAATGACTTGATCAAGTTCCCAATGACTGCACAAGCAATCCATGAGAGGGCTGTGGGCTTCTTCAGGATTGCTGGCTTCCCAAAGGTACAGGCATTGATTGTACCCACATTGCCTTAGAAACATAGAAACATAGAAAATAGGTGCAGGAGCAGGCCATTCAGCCCTTCTAGCCTGCACCGCCATTCAATGAGTTCATGGCTGAACATGAAACTTCAGTACCCCCTTCCTGCTTTCTCGCCATAACCCTTGATCCCCCGAGTAGTAAGGACTTCATCTAACTCCCTTTTGAATATATTTAGTGAATTGGCCTCAACTACTTTCTGTGGTAGAGAATTCCACAGGTTCACCACTCTCTGGGTGAAGAAGTTTCTCCTCATCTCGGTCCTAAATGGCTTACCCCTTATCCTCAGACTGTGACCCCTGGTTCTGGACTTCCCCAACATTGGGAACATTCTTTCTGCATCTAACCTGTCTAAACCCGTCAGAATTTTAAACGTTTCTATGAGGTCCCCTCTCATTCTTCTGAACTCCAGTGAATACAAGCCCAGTTGATCCAATCTTTCTTGATAGGTCAGTCCCGCCATCCCGGGAATCAGTCTGGTGAACCTTCGCTGCACTCCCTCAATAGCAAGAATGTCCTTCCTCAAGTTAGAAGACCAAAACTGTACACAATACTCCAGGTGTGGCCTCACCTGTACAACTGTAGCAACACCTCCCTGCCCCTGTATTCAAATCCCCTCGCTATGAAGGCCAACATGCCATTTGCTTTCTTAACCGCCTGCTGTACCTGCATGCTAACCTTCAATGACTGATGTACCATGACACCCAGGTCTCGTTGCACCTTCCCTTTTCCTAATCTGTCACCATTCAGATAATAGTCTGTCTCTCTGTTTTTACCACCAAAGTGGATAACCTCACATTTATCCACATTATACTTCATCTGCCATGCATTTGCCCACTCACCTAACCTATCCAAGTCGCTCTGCAGCCTCATAGCATCCTCCTCGCAGCTCACACTGCCACCCAACTTAGTATCATCCGCAAATTTGGAGATACTGCATTTAATCCCCTCGTCTAAATCATTAATGTACAATGTAAACAGCTGGGGCCCCAGCACAGAACCTTGCGGCACTCCACTAGTCACTGCCTGCCATTCTGAAAAGTACCCGTTTACTCCTACTCTTTTCTTCCTGTCTGACAACCAGTTCTCAATCCACGTCAGCACACTACCCCCAATCCCATGTGCTTTAACTTTGCACATTAATCTCTTGTGTGGGACCTTGTCGAAAGCCTTCTGAAAGTCCAAATATACCACATCAACTGGTTCTCCTTTGTCCACTTTACTGGAAACATCCTCAAAAAATTCCAGAAGATTTGTCAAGCATGATTTCCCTTTCACAAATCCATGATGTCTTGGACCTATCATGTCACCATTTTCCAGATGCACTGCTATGACATCCTTAATAATTGATTCCATCATTTTACCCACTACTGAGGTCAGGCTGACCGATCTATAATTCCCTGTTTTCTCTCTCACTCCTTTTTTAAAAAGTGGGGTTACATTGGCTACCCTCCACTCCATAGGAACTGATCCAGAGTCAATGGAATGTTGGAAAATGATTGTCAATGCATCCGCTATTTCCAAGGCCACCTCCTTAAGTACTCTAGGATGCAGTCCATCAGGCCCTGGGGATTTATCGGCCTTCAATCCCATCAATTTCCCCAACACAATTTCCCGACTAATAAAGATTTCCCTCAGTTCCCCCTCCTTACTAGACCCTCTGACCCCTTTTATATCCGGAAGGTTGTTTGTATCCTCCTTAGTGAATACCGAACCAAAGTACTTGTTCAATTGGTCTGCCATTTCTTTGTTCCCCGTTATGACTTCCCCTGATTCTGACTGTAGGGGACCTACGTTTGTCTTCACCAACCTTTTTCTCTTTACATACCTATAGAAACTTTTGCAATCCGCCTTAATGTTCCCTGCAAGCTTCTTCTCGTACTCCATTTTCCCTGCCCTAATCAAACCCTTTGTCCTCCTCTGCTGAGTTCTAAATTTCTCCCAGTCCCCAGGTTCGCTGCCATTTCTGGCCAATTTGTATGCCACTTCCTTGGCTTTAATACTATCCCTGATTTCCCTAGATAGCCACGGTTGAGCCACCTTCCCTTTTTTATTTATACGCCAGACAGGAATGTACAATTGTTGTAATTCATCCATGCGGTCTCTAAATGTCTGCCATTGCCCATCCACAGTCAACCCCCTAAGTATCATTCGCCAATCTATCCTAGCCAATTCACGCCTCATACCTTCAAAGTTACCCTTCTTTAAGTTCTGGACCATGGTCTCTGAAATTACTGTTTCATTCTCCATCCTAATGCAGAATTCCACCATATTATGGTCACTCTTCCCCAAGGGGCCTCGCACAATGAGATTGCTAATTAATCCTC